>NC_135328.1:98915548-99234616 GCF_023851605.1 Tamandua tetradactyla | reverse complement strand
TCAATTAAGTGATCCAATAAAAGAATGTTTGGTGAACCTGAAGTGATCAAGAACAGCATTACCTTCAATTTGCTTATACTTACCTGCTAAAAGTTCCTCATGAGTCACAACACAGCAATCATTAAATAATTATTGCCCAGCACAGCTTGGGTATTGTTCAGCACCTTTTTTCATACAAGATTTTATTCTCTAATTACTGCCCAGGGACTTTTATTTTGCTCCTTACTGCCCAGGGACTTTTATTTTGCTCCTTATTTTCCTATTGCTCCACACTCAAGAAGCAACTTAAATTCAACCGTGCATGCTTAAATAAATAAGTAGTTCCAGGATGGGCTTAACATGATTGAACTGAACAAAACATTTAGCACTACTGGCTCCTGAAAACCCACTAAAATGGCAGTAAAGGAAAATGCAGAAATCCATAAAGACAGAGAGAAAGCTGATGAACAAATTTCAACTAACTCAGTGCTCTTGAATCCTTTGACAGCAATGAGGAAAGCCAAAACTCAACAGGATTCAGTCCTCAGATGTTCAGAAGTCAGTGACACCAGATACTTCTGGACATGAAAGTGGGGCTAAAAATAGGAGTACAGATTGAGAGTGTATTTTGAGATGCAATTAGAAAATAGTACACCATTTATGGAAAGTTATGAGCAGTTTTGAATAATGTTGAACATATATTGACTGCCCTATGACCCAACAATTCCACTTTTAGATGTATAACCAAGAGAGACTAGTGTATATGTCCATAGAAAGACACGTACAAGAACGTTTACAACATTGTTCCAGTTCCCAAACTGGACAAAGAATAGGGAAATGGGTGAACAAATTGTAGTAAACTCATAAATGGAAGAAAAATTCAGCAATAAAAAGGAATAGACTACTGATGCACATAACATGGCTAAACCTCAAAAACATTATATGAGTGAAAGAAGCCAGACACAGCCCCTGCTATATATTTCATATAAATGAAGTTCTAGAGCATGAAAAAAAAAATCAGAACAGTGTTCACCACTGTGGAACTGGAGAAGAAATGACTGAGAAGGGGTATAAGGAAACTTTATAAAAGTTCTGTATCTTGATCTGGGTGATGATGACATACATGTGAAAATTCAGCAAGCTCTACACTTAAGACTCGTGCATTTTAATATAAGTAAATTATTTCTTTTTTAAAAAACAAAAGTGATAACTCCTTGATTCTTTTTCCCGACTGCAGCTGTGAAGCCAGAAGAAAACCCTTCCTTGACCACAGCTGAAGACTGAAAATTTTTCTCCGGAGAGAAGGCATTTGGGCTGGGGAACACCAGGCCCAGTGGAAGGAAGAAGGTCCATATTGAGAAGGATCGAGTGAGAATCACCCACTGATGAAGGCTCCAGCCTTCTTCCTCCACTGAGCTCAGCCGTGGGAATACACTGTAGGAAGGGCACTTGTAGGATCCTCACTGGGAATAGGACTAATCCAAAGAAAAGATCAAAGATACTCCTCCCCCCAGGTTAATCACACCCACAATGAAGTAAACAAGCTCCTCCCCCTAAATAATTCCAGCGAGCTTTTCAGTCTCCCACTCTGAGACAGCTCACCAAACATTTCAGGAAAGCACCTAACATGAAAGATAGAGATCTCTCTCACACACACAAACACTCAGCAGAGGAAAGGAGAAAAGAAAAAAAATGGGAAAAAGAACACTGGGAGGAAATAGAAACTATTTCTTCAAGGAGAAAAAATTTTAAAATAAAAATAAAAATACCAATAACATCCTCCGAACAGATAAGAGTATGCTTTTAAAAGAACCATTCAGAGGACAAAATGAGCGCTCAAATTTAAGAACATGATCACAAAAACGAAGGAAATAAAACTTCAATAAAATATCTAGAATAGAGAACTAAAAGGATCTCCTAACAGCTGCTGCAAAACAGACAGAGATTGAAAAATAGGAGGAAAAAAATACAAGAAAATTAGAAGAACACATTCCAAAAGGTCTGAAAATAGGAGTTCAAGAAAATCAAAACAGTAATTCAGGCAAATTTCTGGAACTTCCATATATAAATTTACAGATGGAAAGGATTACTGAGTGCCCAATTCAATAGATCCACAGAAAGCCCTACAATTTTCAGAATACTGGAGACAAGATCTTACAATCTTTCATAAAGTAAAAACAAGTCCCAAAGGATAATAATCAGAGTGGTATCAGACTTGTCCACATTAACAATGGAAGCCAAAATCAAGGGAGCAATAACTTCCAAATTCTGAATTAATCCTAATTAGAATTCTACCCTCAAAGTTGATATGTTTGCAATTTTGTAATTTATACAAGTTTTTAAATATGTGTTTCTTATGTACCCATTTCTCAGGAAGTTATTAGAAGATGTGCTCCCACAAAAATGAGAGTTTTCACTAATGTAAAAGAAGTTATGACATCTAGGAAACAGGAGATCCAACTCAAGAGAGAGGTGAATGGAACACCAAGAAAACAGCAATATGCAGCACCTAAAAAGCAACCAATCTAGATTGGAGCTAGTCAGAAAGTTCCAGGAGGGAGTCTTCTTTAGAAAATGAAATTACAGAATACCCAATATGTTTGAATATACTGAAAAAAGACATAACCAAAAGGAGAGTTGAAAGCTGAATTAATGATGAATACAAAGAAAACTAAGCAAATGAAGTAGAAAAGAACATTGCTAACTCAAGGAAAGATAAAATGTTCTACAAAATAGAAAAGAAATCAGTCAAAACAAATAAATATTGAATATTCCTCTGCTCAAAATCATGATATAATTATATTGAGAGGAGGAGTATAAAAAATGTGTTTAGGGGGAGAGTGTAAAGTAAGCTATATTCTAATTGTCCATAATGCTAGAAATTGAGAAGAAGCAATATAAGCACTTTATTTGGAAATATAAAGCTAAATATCAAAAGTGTGGTTAACAGTGGTCGGCTTTTGAGTGAGGAATGGGAAACTGAATGCTTTTTGTTAAGACTTATAGGACTATTTGAGCCTTTAAACTATGTGCATTCATAACTTTGATAAAAACAAAAATTAAATGTGAAACTTGAGCTTGGAATCAAGTAAATATGAGCTCAATTCCTGGCCCATTCTCTTATTAGCTAAGTGACCTTGGGCAAAATACTTAACTACTCTGCGTCTCATTTCCTTACTTGTGAAATAGAGACATACCTACCTCAAAAGGCTGTTGGAAGGAACAAAAAAAATACGATAATGCCCATAAAACTACCCATGACAGTGCCTGACAAATAGATGCCTCATCAATAAATGTATTAGTCAATTTACAAACTATTTTTCCTAACTTCTCCTGTCCACTCCCCACCCTGCCCCTCCATGCTTGGGTAACCTCTAATCTACTTTCAGTCTCTAAGAATTTGCTATTTCTAGTCATTTCATATAAATGAAATCATATGGTATTTGTCCTTACATGCCTTGCTTATTTCACTTAGCATAATGTTTTCAAGATTCATATTTGTTGCAACAGGTCTCACATTAACATTCCTTCTTACAGTCAAATAATATACTACTGTACGTATATACCATATTTTGTTTATCCATTCATCTGTTAATGAACATTTGGGTCATTTCCACCTTTTGGCTATTGTGAATAATGCTGCTATGAACACTGATGTACAAATATCTGTGTCCCTGTTTTCAATTTCTTTGTGTATAAACCTAGGAGTAAATAGCCAGGTTATATGGTAATTCTATAGGTAACTTTCTGAGGAACTGCTATACTACTCTCTAGAGTGGATGCACCCTTTAACATTCCCCCTAACAATGCACCAGGGTTCCAATATCTCCACATCCTTTCCAACACTTGTTATCTTCCATTTTTTAAATAATAACCATTCTCATGGGTATGAAGTCATATCTCACTGCGATTTTGATTTGCATTTCCCTAATGGCTAATGATGTTGAGCATCTTTGCATGTATTTATTGGATAGTAAAAATGTCAACAGCTCACCAAATTCTTTCCTCCTGAAAAGAAACTTCTAAAGAAGTAAAAACTAATTTAAAAATACTAATAATGCCTCAGATTGCTTTTCTTTCACACGTTCATTCTTCTGTTTTCCTAAGAAAATATCACTCATACTAATTTTTTATTCATATGCAGCCTTGACACTACTCAAAAATACATGAAAACTAAAATGTACTTTTCTCCAGTGGGGCACAAAATTTGAACTAAGGACACAAAGACATAGTTGGTGCTAAATAATATTGAATGAATGAATAGCAATAAGCAAATGAGAGAAAATCAATTATTTACAGTAAATACTACATACAAGTATTGTGCATTCTTACTAATATCCTACAATATATACTGAGATTCCTGAAAAGTAAACACCTCACTCGCAATCACTGCTTACATGAAAATGACCACCACTTCCTGGGGAAACAGATGGGAAATGCTGGGACTCCTGTTCCGATGCTCCAGAGGAAGAGGGAGTGGGATTGGTGAGTGGCAGGAAGAACAAAAGCACCCAGTCCTTAGAATGCAGGTTACATTTTTTTCAGTGAAACAAGAATATTGTGCTGTCTAGCTAGGAATCTAACTGCCATTCTAACATTTATATTCTCAGAAACATGGAGTCCAAGCTCCAAAACACTGATTAGTCACAAGCAAATGTCATAGGACTTACAAATGCCATAATCACTTATTGACTCTTAATATTTAAAAATTTAGTTTGGGGAGCCATTTTTTAAAATATTTTCATTGAGAAATCTTCACACACATATGGTCCATATACAGTATACAATCAATGGCTCACAATATCATCACATAGTTGTGTATGCATCACCATGATCATTTTTAGGACATCTGCATCACTCCAGAAAAAGAAATAAAAAGAAAAAACTCAGACATCCCATACTCTTAGCACTCCCTCTCACTGACCACCAGTATTTCAATCTACCCAATTTTTTTTTACCCCTTATCCCCCTATTATTTATCTATTTATTTTTCCTTATTTTTTACTCATCTGTCCATACCTTGGATAAAAGGAGCATCAGATACAAGGTTTTTACAATCACATGATCACACTGTAAAAGCTGTATCATTATACAATCATCTTCAAGAATGAAGGCTACAAGAACACAGTTCAACGGTTTCAGGTACTTCCCTCCAGCCACTCAAATGCACCATAAACTAAAAAGGGATCTCTATATAATGCATAAGAATAACCTCCAGGATAACCTGGATTTAGATTCATGAACAAAGTCATTGGAACACAACACAGTGGCAAAGGAAGGAGAAGGAAGAGGAGGAGGAGACACTAAACTAAAATCTTTCTGAACTATTTCAGCAAAATGAATACTTTGATTACCCCACACAAAGGTGACCAACCAAACGGAATAAATGACAATCACTCCTAGAGCCTAGACTCGTACAACTTTAAACCCACTTCAGGAGCTCACACATGCAATGACTTGGTTGTCTGTGTGCCTTTAATCCTCAGACCACAAAAGAGCCTAATCCCAGGCTCTCCTCCCTTGACACCCATTAAACTTCTTCCAGAAGCTTGGCAGATAGATCGCCAACGTCCAGAACAGCTCTCCTTGCCAATGAGCCAAACACATGCTGGTTGCTGAGAAGAGAACCAGCTGTATCCCTTTCTTCTTAAGGATGTTTAATGCCAGATTTACTTATATTATGGCTGTCCCATGATTCTCTTTTTTATAAAGTGTTTAAAATATAATTATAGAATTTCCTTCCCATTCTTCTGTCAACAAGACTGAAAGGCATCTTCACCAGAGTGAGATGTAAATTTTCATCAGTTTGGAACACAGCTTCAAGGAGTGCTAAAAGCACCTGTAACCTACAGTTGCTTATTCCTGGTAAAAATATTTAAACCTCAGGTACACTTTCAAGCCCCCTTGTGAAAAGGAAATTTTGGCCTGCTAGGGGTCCCTTTCAGCACATGACTTCTAATTTCTCGGGAAAGTGACATTTCTCATGAGCCCAGCAAGCAGGCTGAGCAGAGCCTGTGTCTGACTTCATAATTCCTCAATTCAACTTGGGCAGCTCTGCCACCCTCAGTTAACATGGTCTCATGGGGATGTGGCTCAGCACCAGGAGGAAAACATCCTAATGAGACTCTCAAGAGAAATAGTCAGTGGATCATGAGACACATGAGATTTGTTATTCTATCAAGGTCAAAGGGTCAGGAAACTGATAGTCTATCCCGTCGGAAATAAGGTAGCAAAAGTAAATTCAGATTTGATGATAAGAGAGGCAGAGAAAAGATACTTTTAAATAAAATTGCAGATCTATGGTTTCAAGATTCCTTTCCTTACTCCATGATTCTCTCATCCTTTCCTCTATGGACAGATGAGTAAAAATATGGATAAAATAAATAATAGGGGGATGGGGGTCGGATAGATTGAAATACTGGTGGTCAATGAGAGGGATATGGGATGTATGAATTTTTTCTTTTTATTTCTTTTTCTGGAGTGATGCATATGTTCTAAAAATGATCATGGTGATGAATACATAACTATGTGATGATACTATGGGCCATTGATTGTACAACATGCAGAGACTGTATGTGTGTGAAGATTTGTCAATAAAAATATTTTTTTAAAAAAAGGTATTCTGTGGAAAATGTGGCATGAAGTGAACTTAAGTTTGGGAACCATAAAGTATATATAATTCCTTAAGTTCAGCAAATAGCTAGTCACATTTTCACTTGTCTTTTTAAAAATAATTGGTTTGTTTGAATTAGGAGCCAAACAAACAAGATCCTCACATTGCATTTGGTTGATATTTATTTCAAGTCTCAATCAATGTTTTTTGTTTTCCTCTCTTTTTCCCCATTGCAATTTATTTGCTAAAGAAACTAGGTCCTTGGAACAGTTGAGTTATGTATGTAAAAATTCTGGATTTTGCTGATTGCATCCCATGGTGGTATTTAACCTGTTTCTCTGTCCCCTTTATTTCCCATAACTAGTAGTTAAATCTAGAGGCTTGATCTGATTCAAGTTTGATTTGGGGGAACACACTGCCTGGTTGTCTCTCTTTTTGTAATTTTCCACAGATGTATAATTTCAAAGAATTATATATCTATGGAAAATGTGGTATGAAGTGGAGTTAAGTTTGGGTTACACAAAGCCAAACAATTAGCACTTCTAAGAACCTTTGAAACATTAAAGTTGTCTATGAATTAGCAAGAGGAAAGTATAGTATATGGCATTCCCTAAATCTACATGACCAAAGTGCTCCTTTTCCAAAGATAACTATCTAATAACTCATAACAGGACAGTATCATGGGTACAGTGTGGGGAACACTGGCTTGAGGAATCCTACTGGTAATGTCTATTTACTGACACTTCTAAATATAAAAATTTCAAGTCACCCTAGTGATCTAAGTACCATTAAGGGCTGTCAATATCACAAAAAGACAACCAGACAGTGTGTCCCCCATATCGAATTTGAATCAGATCAGGCCTCAGATTTAGCTACTAGTTACAGGAAATAAAGGGGACAGAGAAACATGTTACATTCCACAATGGGATGCAATCAGCAAAATCCAGAATATATACATACATAACTCAACTGTACCAAGGACCTAATTTTTTTAGAAAATAAATTGCAATGGGGAAAAAGAGAAGAAAAAGAGGAACATTGATTGCGACTTGAAATAAATATCAACCAAATGCAATGTGAGGATCTTGTTTGTTTGGCTCCTAATTCAAACAAACCAATTATTTTTAAAAGGCAAGTGAGATCATGACTAGCTATTTGCTGAACTTAAGGAATTATGTATCTTTTATCGCCTGAATATTTAATTATGAAATGTTGTAAAGCCTTGAATTTATTTCAAACAATCCAATGGCAAGAAAGAAGGGAAACGAGGAGGGGTATATGAGAAGCGTTTGACTTGTTGATAATTGTTACCCTAGGCAATGGGTACATAGGAGTTTATTGTACTTCTCTCAGCTTTGGGGGACATTTGAAACTTTTCACACCCCCCAAAAAAGACTTAAGTCTACCAGCCTCATCTCTTCACAAAGTCAGTTCCTGGTAAAAGAAAAAAAAGAGGCAAGAAGATTGTTCTAGAATAAAAAAAAACTAAAGAGACAGAATAATCAAATGCAATGAGTGAACCTAGATTGCATTCTGAATTTTTTTAAGAAGGCAGGGTACAGAAGAGTATTCACTTTGTGTACACTTCCTGTATACTATCTGTACACTTACACATACAGAAATGTGCACAAATCATACATCAGCTAAACAAGTCATTTATTAAGAAAATTTATTAAAACATTTTGGAACAATTGAGATATTTGAATATGGGCTATTAGATGACATTAGGAAATTACTGATAACTTTATTAGGCATGATAACATTATTTCTCTGATGCAGAAGAACACCTTATTTTTAGGCGATGCTTCCTAAAGTATATAGTGGTGAAGTACCAAGAAGCCTGCAACTTAGAAATAGTGCACTATAAAATATCCATCTGGATTTATATAGACATAGCAAATTTAGCAAAATATTACAGCTATTAAATCCAAGCACAGGATATACGGGCATTCACCTACCTGCTTCTCTCAAGCATATCCCAACATGAAGCCCATCAATCACCATGGTCCACTCAATTGCACACAACTCTGATAGCCCTCCCTCCTGGCCAAGCCTGCTGTTGAAACAGACCCACAAAGCAAGGCAGTGATAAAAAGCATAGACTCTAGAGATAGACCACCTGAGCTTGCATCCAAATTCTGCCACTTCTAGGTACATGACCTTAGGCAAATTACTTCACCTCTCAGTGCCTCGGTTTCCTCAGAATGAGGATACTAACTGTACCTAATAGGATTTGTGGATTAATATATGCATCTAAATTTGTGTTTGTTATTTAGCATTACTATATTACAAATATTAATCAACAAAGTTCTTTATTCATAATTAGAATGGACAACAGGCTATCAACAGACATTCAAAAAGCTAACAGCACAGAAAAGAAGGCTCAAGATTATCAACCAGAACCAACCAAAAACCCTGATCAGGGAGAAAATACAGATTATTCAGAGTATAGAAGAGAACAATTTTTAATGTATCTTTAAAGATAGGAGAAAAAAAAAACAGTTGCTGTGATAAAGGATAAATCAGAGATCAAATGAGTTGGTGAACATTAAAAATATGATTGTCACAATAAATATTTCAATAGAATGGAAGGAGAAAAAAATACCCAGAACACAAATTAAAAAAAAAAAACAAACAGAAAATGTGAGACTTTGAAAAGTTAAGAAAGAGATTCAATCCGCCAGGTCCAACATCTGATTATTGAATGTCTAGAAAGAACAGAGCAAATAGAGGTAAGGGAACAATCAAAGAAAATCTTTACTATTGAAGAAAGGCACACATCTTCAAATTAAAAGAGCTTACTGAGTGTGCCAGTTTGAAACTATTGTGTACCCCAGAAAAGCCATATTTTTGAATCCTCACTCAATATTGATGGGTGGGATCTTTTTGATTGTTTCTATGGAGATGTGACCTACCTAATCATGGGTTGTGCTTTTTGATTAGGTGGTTTCCATGGAGATGTGTCTCCACCCATTCAAGGTGCGATTGTTTACTAGAGAACTTTAAGAGGGAACCATTTTGGAAAGAGCAGCAGAGCCCACACAGCCAGAGACCTTTGAAGATGCAGAAGGAAAGCATTCCTGAGGAATCCTTACAAAACGAGAAGCCAGGAGAGAAAGCTAGTAGATGCCAGCCCCATGCCTTTCTGAGCTGACAGAGGTGTCCAGAAGCCAAAGACCCCAGCAGTTGCTGGCCATGTGCCTTCCCAACTGATAGAGGTGCTCCAGATGACATCAGCCCTTTGTGAGTGAAGGTAACCATCTGTTGGTGCCTCAATTTGGACATTTTCATGGCTTTAGAACTATAATTTGCAACTTAATAAATTCCCTTTTTAAAAGCTGTTCCATTTCTAGTAATATTGTATTCTGGTAGCTTTAACAAACTAAAATACTGAGAAATGAAAATGATGAAGGAAGAAACAGCAATACCTAGGCATATTTTCCCAAAATTTCAGAAGACTGTCAGAAAAATTATCTGAAATTTGGAAATAGGCAAAAAGATTACTGAGTGTGTATACATTTGTTTGTTTACTAGGCTATTTTACAATTCTGCAGGGGCAGAGTTTAGGTTGTAGTTTTTGTTTTGTTTTGTTTATTAGTAGAGATGCAGCTAATTTCTGTCTGGTGGAACAGAAAACCTCAAAAGAAGTTAGTTTATGGCCCAGTTGGATATTAACCAGTTTTGTATCTATCCCAGCAAGCTTCTCCTAACATCGCCTATAAATACCTAGCTTCTCAAATGTTCTTTGAATCAGTTTTCCTTCATTAGTGATACATGTTCACTTTGTTTTCCCAAGAGTCGGGATTTTATCTTTTCAAAAATACCAAGGTAAAGAAAAGATCCTAAACACTTCCAGGAAGATAAAGGAGGTCACCTACTACGGAACAAGAGTCAGATCAGCATCATGCTTCTCATCGGTAATACAAGATGACAAAAGCAGTCAAGCAATGCCTTCACATTTCGAAAGGAAATTTATCTTGAACCAGAATCTATATCCAGCCAAACCATCATTCTAGCATGAGGACAAAACAAAGACACATCGATATATTTAAGCCCTGAAAGTTCCCTGCCCTTACATTCTTTCTGAAAATTAGTACTTGAGAATGTTCTCTGGTAAAATGAAAAAGGAATTCAGGAGAAAAGAATGCATGAGATCAAAGAAACAGTGACTCTAATTCAAGAACACAAAGAAAAGAAATATTAAGATGACATGTGTGCAGCAGCCTAAAAAACAATTCACTCCAAACTAGAACAGGAAGTTAAAGGTCTTAGATAAAAATGTCCAAAGGAGAAAGTGGAACAGTTAGCAGAAAGAGAATAATTAAGAAGCCAGATGAATAAAACTTCACAATAACAATCAGCTGGTTTTCAACAAAGGTGCCAAGATAATTCAATGGGGAAAGAACAGTCTTTTCAGCAAATGGTTCTGGAATAACTGGATAACATGCAAAAGAATAAACATGTTTCTTGAAGATGAATGTATAATGATAAAGCTTTCATAATGTGACTACGTGATTGTGAAAACCTGTGTCTGATGTTCCCTTTATCTATGGTATTGACAGAAGAGTAAAAAATATGGATTAAAAACAAATAAATAATAGGGGGAACAAAGGTTAAAATATATTGAGTAGATGGAAATACTAGTGATCAATGAGAGGGAGGGGTAGGGGGTATGGTATGCATGAGTTTTTCCTTTTTTCTTTTTATTTCTTTTTCTGGAATGATGTAAATGGTCTGAGAAATGATCATGGTGATGAATATACTATCATGGATTGATATTGTGAGCCACTGATTGTACACCACGCACAGAATGTTTGTATGTTAAAAGAACGTTTATGTGTGTATGTTGTTTTGGTTTTATAATATAAAATAAATTTTAAAAATAATAATAACAACTCTGAGGCCACAGGACACCCCAACCAGACCCCAAGATTCCATTGCCTGTCCTGTGTGGCTACCAACCTCCAAGGGACACGCAGCAGGCTGTCCAAGTACTCAGCCTTAAGCCCTTCTCCCCTCCCCACTTTGGGGGACGGAACTCAAATGCCCCAGCAATTCAGTGACTTTCTCCAAAATACTTGTCTCTTTAATCCCTAATCTTTCTATAGGATAAGAGATGGCGATCAGCTAAACCTTGTGAAACTGTTTTTCACCCCCCAGCTTTAAGTACTGCTCAGCCTAACACACACTAGAATGTGGGGGCAGTTCACATCTATTATATTGAGGCCTCAGAAGAATCTAGAAATAAGGAATCCAATTTTAACATCCTATCACAATACCATGTACATAATAAAAATACTGTAAATGCTATTAATTGGTTTTCATAGTCTTGGCAACAATTTATAGATAAGGTTTAAATGGTATAATTTAAGAACAGAATGTAAATGTTAAAACACTGACAATATAAAAGTAAGATATTATTGTCAAAAGTTGGGAGGTGGGAGGTGAAATAAAGTAGAAATAAATGCTAATTTCTTTTTTAAAAACAATTTTATCCACACACCACACAATCCATCCAAAGGGTACAATCAGTGGCTCTTGGTATAATCACAGAGTTATGCAATCACTGCCACAATCAACTTGAGAGCATTCTCAGTGCTGTGGAAAAAAAAAAATCCCCATATCCCATATACCTTCCTATTGTTGACTCTTTGCTTTGGTATAGTTATAACTGATGAAAGAATATTACAATGTTACTCTTAACTATATTCCTTAGCTTGCATTAATCGTGTTTTTCCCATATACCACCCTATTATTAACATCTTGTAATAGTGATATACATTTGTTCTAGTTTATGTAAGAACTTTCTTATACTTGTACAATTAACCACAGTCATCATCCATGACAAGTTTTGCTATGTTATATAATCCCATGTTTTATCCTCTACCTTTCCATCTAGTGACATCCACAACCCCAGACTTTCTCCTCCAATCATACTCACACTCAGCATTGTTAATTACACTTACCAGCACCTCTTTCCATTTCCAAACATTTGCAATCACCCTCACTGAAAATTCTGTACACCTTAAGCATCATCTGCCCATTCTCTATCCTCTTTCTGTCTCCTGGTCGCCTATACTCTAGATTTTAACTCCCAGAGTTTGCTCATTATAATTAGTTCATATCAGTGACACCCTACAGTATTTGCCCTTTTGTATCTGGCTTATTTCACTCAACCTAATGTCCTCAAGGTTCACTGATGTTGTTCAATGCATCAGAACTTCGTTCCTTCTTCCAGCTGCATAATAGTCCATCGTATGTACACAGTTGGTTCATTCACTCATTTGTTGATGGACACTTGGGTTATTTCTATCTTTTGGCAATCATGGATAATGCTGCTATGAACATTTGTGTGCAAATGTCTATTCACATCCCTGCTTTCGGTTCTTCTGAATAAATACCTAGCAAGAGGACTGCTAGATCATATGGTAGTTCTATACTTAGCCTCCTGAAGAACTGCTGAAGTGCCTTCCAAAGTGGCTGTACCGTCCTACATTCTCACCAGCAAAGCTAATTTCTTCATCTTATAAAATGGAAAGCCAAAGTACTATCCGAAGTTAATTAATTAAGAAGCTGAAGTTTATAATATTATTTTAAGTTGTAAAGTAGCCAATAGGGTAAATAAAACTAATTTTTTAAAATAAAAGGGTAGCACAAAGGTTATAAATTTCTCACTTTTAGCAAGATAGAAACAACCACTAGGAATGCTATAACCAGAAATTGTTTAAAATGGATATTTCTAGGGAGTATAATCAAGTTTGAGTACTAGAAGGAATGCACAGAGGTCTAATTATTCTTTTTAATAAGAGTAAGAAGGCTAATAGGCTTTCCCTATTTTAAATAAAAAAACAGAATTTTTCCCTTTAAAAGCTATTTTGTTAATTATAAAATGTAAGAATTGTATGTTGGACATGTGTGTGTGAGATAGTTATATAATATATTTTTAGAGATAGAGATATGGGTATAAAATAAATGGGAATATGAGAGGATCGTATGGTAGCCCATGACAAGCTCTGGGATCTGTCCTGTAATCACTTATTGAAGAGTGCTTTGAAAACTATTGCTTTTTTATTTCATTGCTTTGTATACATGTTATACTATACAATAAAAAAAGCTTAAGAAAGTAAATAAATAGATGGGAAAACTCTCAATATTTAACAGAGAGGTTAAGTGTTATGACCCAAATTGCACAACTACTTAGTAGACAGGCTGGGTCTTCAACCCAGGTCCGACTCACATTCACACTATTTTCCCTCCATCAATTTGCAGAATACCTGCTAATACACAATGCATGTTTATAAACCATTCTTTTCCCTTCATCAAAGAACTTCACAAGGCAACTCTTTGGTATCCTAGTTGAGAAATTATAGCTAGTAAGACCCAATCCCACCACCACCCACAACACTTCCCACAGATGTCAAACACTCACCATACATCAGTCTAACTCGAGCACCCTTGGGCTTTCTTGTTCTTCGACTGAGTTATCATAACTACCCAACTGTGCCAAGTGAATCTCTTTTATTTTTAAACTAGTTTTTTAAAAATACTACAGGGAACTGTTTCCAAGGTTTGCTGGGCTTTGGGCTGTAGCGAGGCGGCGGGTTATCTGAGGCAAGGCGATCGAGATCTTTCCAGACTCGCGAGAGCGCCCCCTTCTTCCGCAGCTACAGGAACCCAGCGGCAATGATGGCTCTGGTGTCCCGCTCGCGGAGCCCGGAGGGGGAAGCCTCGGGCTCCGCCGGGAAGCGTCGCAGTTTGTCGAAGAGCCCCAAGCCCAGCAAAGCCGCCCGCTCCCCGCGGGGCCGCCGCTCGCGCTCGCGCTCTTGTCCTCGGTCTGGGGACCGGAATGGCCTCGGACATCAGCTGGGGAGTCTCAGCCAAGGCTCCCGAAACTATTCCTACCGCTCCCGCTCGCGGTCTCGGTCTAGAGAGCGCTCTTCTGGGCTTCGCAGCACCCCCTTCGCTTCGGCTTCTTCGTCTGCCTACTATGGCGGTTACTCGCGTCCGTACGGGGGCGATAAACCGTGGCCTAGCCTCCTGGACAAGGAGAGGGAGGAGAGCCTGCGGCAGAAGAGATTAAGTGAGAGAGAGAGGATTGGAGAATTGGGAGCACCTGAAGTATGGGGACTTTCTCCAAAGAATCCTGAACCAGACTCTGATGAACATACACCAGTAGAGGATGAAGAGCCAAAGAAAAGTACTACATCAGCTTCTACTTCAGAAGAAGAAAGAAAGAAGAAGAAGAAATCTAGTCATTCAAAAGAAAGGTCCAAGAAAAGAAGAAAGAAAAAATCATCCAAACGAAAACATAAGAAGTATTCTGACGATAGTGACAGTGACTCTGATTCTGAAACAGACTCTAGTGGTGAAGATACAAAAAGGAGAACGAAGAAAGCCAAGAAAAAGGAAAAGAAGAAGAAACACAGATCGAAGAAGTACAAGAAAAAGAAGTCTAAAAAGAATAGAAAAGAGAACAGTGATTCCAGCTCTAAAGATTCCCAAGAAGAATTTCTTGAGAATCCCTGGAAGGATCGATCAAAACCTGAAGAACCCTCAGATTTAATTGGACCAGAGGCTCCAAAAACACTTGCCTCTCAAGATGATAAACCTTTGAACTATGGCCATGCTCTGTTACCTGGTGAAGGTGCAGCTATGGCTGAATATGTAAAAGCTGGAAAACGTATCCCACGAAGAGGTGAAATTGGCTTGACAAGTGAAGAAATTGCATCATTTGAATGCTCAGGTTACGTAATGAGTGGTAGCAGGCATCGCCGAATGGAGGCTGTGCGACTGCGCAAAGAGAACCAGATCTATAGTGCTGATGAGAAGAGAGCCCTTGCATCCTTTAACCACGAAGAGAGACGAAAGAGAGAGAACAAGATTCTGGCCAGTTTTCGAGAGATGGTATACAGAAAGACCAAAGGGAAGGATGACAAATAAAGATTTCCTGGTTGTTCAGCAAACGCTTAAAACAACTAAAAAGAAAGTTTGGGTTCCATGCACACAGACAAAACGATTATTATGATCTGAAAAAGCTTTACAGTGCTACTGTGCCTTCTATTTAATTATTTCAGTCCTTCAATTAAACATTGCTTATTGGGCGGGTCACAGTGGCTCAGCAGGCAGAGTTCTCACCTGCCATGCCAGAGACCCGGGTTTGGTTCCCTGTGCCTCCCCATGCAAAAAAAAAAAAAAAAAAAAAAAGAAAGCTGCTTAGTGGTAACAACTTTAACAGGTTCTGTGGGTGATTTGGGATTGGCCATAACTTTTTGGTTTAAACATCCAAATTATAAATTAAATCCTCCTGAATTGAGAGAGGTGGCATGGAGAGAAAGTTTCAGTGAGATGAGAAAACTCTCACACCATGAGGTGTGCTTCTATTAGCTCTACATGATGCCTACCCTCTCCCCACCCAATGGAGCTTGTGAAGGAA
Source organism: Tamandua tetradactyla (assembly GCF_023851605.1). NCBI lineage: Eukaryota > Metazoa > Chordata > Mammalia > Pilosa > Myrmecophagidae > Tamandua > Tamandua tetradactyla. Next base: position 99,218,591 of record NC_135328.1, on the reverse strand, counting down.
ATTGTTGTTACTCTATTTTGGGTGTGTTATAAATGGACTTGATAGAAACATACAGGAGGCATAAAATGAAACGAAGGCATTACTAGAAAAGGCATATCTGGAATTTGAAAATTAACTTGTATAATACAGTATATAGTCTGCCCTAAATGTGATGTATTCTGGTTTTAGCCCCTACCTCTACCCCAAAAACAACAAATAAACCAAAAAGTGAACTAACCCATTGACTTGTTGAATTGAAAATGTGAATGTTAGTTTTTTAAAACTCTTAAGTCACTTAAAAATGGTTCTTTAAAAAATAAAATCTTGGGAAGGATACTGTTGTGCCAATATAAGTAGGTGCTCTGAAGATAGTATGACATCTAAAAAGAATGGGAGTCGACTGTGGTCGGGAATTTGATAGGGGAAATGTAATGAAGCAGTGTTTTTACTTAGTTTCATAAGGATGAAACTAATGTGATATTAAACATTTTTAAGTCCACTCTTTATGTAATAAGCAGATTTCATTTTAAAAATTATTAAGCCTTTAAGTTTATTATTTTACATCTGTCATTCAGTTTCATCTTTGACATTGTATAGAATCCCCTCACATTATCACTTTTATATGGCTGTTGTTGACGTTTAAGTTTGGGAGAAGTGGAAAATTGTGGGACTATGAGATCACAGTCTTTTTCCTTCCTTTATTTTGTTAAATTTTGGTTAGGTCATAGGAGTGAAAGGGGAAGAGCACTGGAAGTTTGGGCTGTTTTTGTTAAGGTTATTTTGTGCTACATTATTATTTATATATGCCTAGGATAAATTTAAATTATATGGATGATGGTGAAGTTCTGACTATACCCTTTGCCTTGTAATAGCTTAAAGTGTTTTTTCCCCAAAGTTCTTAAAAAGGCATTCATGTTTCAAAGTATAGATAAAGACTTTTACTGTTTAACCTATATTCTAATAAAATGTCTACCTTTAATCCACATTTAGTAACATTTATGACCCCAGAATTTGAAGTGATTTGTATTATCTATACCTAACCATAGTTGCTGCCTAGCCTAATAAAACTGTAGTTTCCAACAAATAAAAGGACACAAGGTCTCAAACCCATGAGTCTTAATTCATCTACTTCCCTATATTATAAAATCTAGATTTCATAATCCCCATTTTAAGATTCTATTCTCTAAGACCGTTTTTTTTGTTGTTACTGGTTTCTAGGGACTGAATGAGTATGTTCTCTAATTTTCAGTAAACAAGGTAGTTAAAATAAAACAGTTTTGTGGTAAAAAAAAAAAAAAAATACTACAAAGATAATATTCATAGAAGAAAAATCATGGTCCCACAGCAGTCAGAGTCCTTGATTAGATTATGAGCAACAGAAACCAACTCAGGCTATTTAAGCAGAAAGGGAATATTTTGTACAGCTATCAGGTAGCTCACAGAATCTACAGGAAACAGCTCAGTAACCCAGGAAGGAGCCAAGGGAGGCTGGGTGCTGGAACCTCTCCCAAGGTCAGGCCCCAGGAAAGCCAGGTCAGTGGTTGCCAACGCCAACCTTGGACACTAGGAGTGAATCGTAAGCTGTCCCTGCTCCCCTGCATTTATGGTTCCAGCTTCCGAGTCCTGGGCAGGAGCCACAGTGGGCCAAGGTCATGGGCTCACAGCCTGGTTGCTGGCATTCAGAAGAGGAAACATCTGGCCACCTCAGCTTCCACAGCTGGGGGTGGGGCCCTGCCTCTCACTGAGACTCACACAAAGGCAGATATGCCAACCCCCCCAAAAAAAGAGTCAGTTCAGATACTGCAGATACCGGGCAGCCAAAACCCAACAAAACATAACTAAACTAAAACAATCTCTTCTTCCCTGACACAACATATGTCCTCTCCAGATATAAACTGGAAAATTCATGTCTCCCTCCTCCCCATTTCCATTTCCACTCAACAGAGGTGATCACTCTTAACACTTTCACAACTTTTCAGGGATTTTCCATGTACTGATATACGTGTATGACTCCCCAGGAATTCCTTTCTTTAAACGCAAATGGTCCCACCTGGGAAATTCCTGACATTTTTATTAAGCAAGAGTGGCTCCCAATTTAATAAGCCAAGGCCTCAATTTTGAGGCTTGCCCTTATAAAACTTATTCCTATAATAGTAAACAGAACATACTTAGGATTAATGCCTAAGAGCCATCTCCGGAAAACCTCTGCTGTTGCTCAAATATGGTCTCTCTCTAAGCCAAACTCTGAGTCTTCCCCTCTATGTGGGACATAATTTCCAGGGCTGTAAGCCTGGCACCGGCAGCATGAAACATAACTGGCCCTCGTATCATGGGACATAACTGGTCCTGGCATCAGGAGACATAAGTTCCAAAGATGAGCCTGACCCTGGCATCATGGATTAGTTGGCCAAGAGGGGATAAAAGAGTTCCAATGGCTAAGAGATTTCAAATTGACAGGAGGTTACTCTTATGCAAGTTTTAGCCAGATATTGCAAACTGCCACAATACGGCAAGCCCCAACCACCAGTGTTCCTGGAAACCCTGAAAGATATCCTGTGCTCTATAAATTTTACTTATTAAGTTTGTTTTTCAAAGACTTGAAACCTCTAGATTGTTGAAATGCCAGAGAAGCTCTGAAACTCAGAGATACTGGAATCTCCAAGACTAATAACTGGTTTCATCGTTTCATCCCTTTGCCCCTTAATAGCAGCGCCCCTTTTCAGCCTGGAAGCAGTTAGAGAGTCGTCGCTCAAATATCCCTCAAGATTGAGAGATAATTATCAAATGAAAGGGAGGAATCATAACCAAAAAAGCAGGATTTAAGGTGTGATTTTGATTACCGAATTATTATATAAATATTCCTTCTTGCTTTCTGGCATATCGGAGTAGACAGAAGGAAGTACCTGAAATCTCTGAACTGTAGTCCAGCTGCCTTGATCTCTGAAAGTGATTGTATAGCCCTTATCTTCTACCTCTGTGATTACAAAAACCCTGTGACTAACCTTCATTTGTATCCAGTTACCCAGTTTTTCAACTTTAGAGTCTTATAATAGCTAAAGACAGCCCCTAACGTTTATTAATGAAGGGTCTTGGATCAGCCCAGAACTAACTCACCCCAAATCTAAAGTTTCTTGATGACCGAGACTGGATCTAACCAAAGTGGGGCCACCTGACATGTGCAGTAGCTTAGACTTTAACCTACAAGTCACCTTATACCTCATTCTGCCATTTTCTTTCATACATTCTGTGACTAAGCTTGTAATCAATCTGCACATGCTTAATAATTAGATCACCTCTAATTACATCATCTGGAGATGCTGTGCTTATTATCCTACACCCTGCCCATTTTTTCTCTAATAAAGTTACCTGAAATACTACAGTTTGGGGAGACAGATTTTTGGGCCGCTAGGCCATCTGTTCTCCCACTATGCACCTAGTAATAAACTCTTTCTCTCTTTGAAAAAATAAAATACTCATGGGCCATACATATTATTCTGCAACATTTTACATGACTATCATATGCATCTATTTTTAAATGCACCCCATTTCAAAGTGTCATAGTTCGTGTAGTTTTCTTATATCATATTCAGAAAACTGACCACCATCTGTTGGGTCCAGTTGGCCTGATTAGAGGACTCCCTTCCACATCCCAGATGTGCACACACCACAGGGTGTGTCTGTAATACACTATAAAATACTTTAACACAGACAATGTAATATTACATATGTATTGGGTGGTCCAAGATATACCTTAAAGGCAATCAGGAATTCATATTTCAGGGTGGTCAGGCAGCATTTATAAGAAAAGCTATACTCCACAGGCTGCTTCCCTCATCTTTATTCCCCAACAACATCAAAGTGACTTTGTTAAATTAGAATAGTGAATATAGAAATGAGTTGTCCTTGATGAAATTATTAGCTTATTTCATTAGCACGATGGATGGGGGAGGGGTGGGGTGTGGCATGTATTTTATTGGTTTGTCCAGGTTAGTGTGATGCCCTGATAAATCCCAGAGTGATTTGAACAGTGAATAAAGAAGTATGTGAAAAGTCCCCTTGAAGGAACGGCGAGAAAGAAGGAAAAATTCAACTTCCCCATTTGGAGAATTCCTGATATTTTCACAAGCAGTGGAGACAATCAATTCAATAGGCCGAGGCCTCGATCTTTGGAGTTCACCCCTATGAAACTTATCCCTATAAAGGATAGGTTAAGTCTACTTAAAATTAGGCCTAAGAGTCACCCCCAGAGAACCTCTTTTGCTGTTCAGTTGTGGCCTCTCTCTCTCTTTCTCAGCCATCACGGCAAGCAAAATCACTGCCCTCCCCCTCTACGTGGGACATGACTCCCAGGGGTGTAAACCTCCCTGGCAATGTAGGACAGAAATCCTAGGATGAGCTGGGACTCAGCTTCAAGGTATTGAGAAGAACTTCTAGACCAAAAGGGAGAAGAGAGACATAAGACAAAGTAAAGTGTCAGTGGCTGAGAGATTTCAACAGAGTCAAGAGGTTCTCCTGGAGGTTATTCTTACACATTATGGTTATTCTTACACATTATATAGATATCCCTTTTTTAGCTTATGGTATATTGGAGTGGCTAGAGGGAAGTACCTGAAACTGTAGAACTGTGTTCCAGTAGCCATGTTTCTTAAAGATGAATGTGTAATGATATAGCTTTTGCAATGCGACTGTGTGATTGTGAAAAACGTGTGTCTGATGCTCCTTTTCTCTAGGGTATGGACAGATGAGTAAAAAATATGTATAAGAAATAGACAAATAATAGGGGAAACAAAGGTTAAAATAAATTGAGTAGATTGAAATACTAGTGGTCAATGAGAGGGAGGGGTGGGGGTGTGGTATGCATGAGTTTTTTCCTTTTTCCTTTTCTCTTTCTTTTGCTGGAGAGATGCAAATATTCAAAAAAATGATCATGGTGACAAATACACAATCATGTGATGATGTCGTGAGCCATTGATTGTAACCATGTCCAGAATGTTTGTATATCTGTTGTTTACAATAAAAATATTTTTTAAATGCATTCTTGATGAGATTTGTGGCAAGAACTAAGATGAACATAATTTCCTATCCTTGTGTTAATCAATTCTGGAACCAGTCATGCTTTTCTGATCCTATGTAAACAATGCTGAGAATATGTAAAAAAAACAACCTAACTACTTTCTTTAGGAAATACTTGCTGTAAAGTATTTTAAAATACTTTAAAATAAATACTTTAAAAAAATACTGTGAAATAAAGTATTTCACAGTCAACGACAAGACTGTGAAACAATTAAAATGGTTTATTTATCAAAACTAACAACTTATTCATCAAATCCAATTTCTAGACTCTCCCCTCCACCTACCCTTCAATCAAAGGCTACTTAGTATATAAACTCTGCTTGCTCCCAGCCAATTCTGTCTTGAAAGACTCACCTTAAAATAACTCAGCCCAAGCCCTAAAATCCTATAAGTATCTTTCCTTGACTTACCCCTTCTGAGAACCACTGTCAATGAAGTATTCTCCTTTTCTGTAGTCGGTCTAACAAACTTAGCTTTGCTTGATCAAGAGGTTTTTCAGGGAATCAACAGCGGCATTCAAGATAGGTGGATGAAACAAACAAGAGCAAAAAAAAAAAAAAATCATTCACATACTCTGTTCAGTAAGCTCAATAAAAATCCCAGCTTTCCATCCCCCAAGCTTACAGAACAGAGTGACTGAATGATTTCTCTGCCTACTTACTAACAAGTGTTAGTATGTATAGTGGAATTTGGTCTCAGACCCACTGTCATTGTAACAATGCATACTAAAATTGAATTAGATTAGTCTACAAGACAAGGCATTGCCAGACCTTGATCTGCCATTACTTTCAGTTTCTAGGAATCCTGGGTTCTTACCCAATACACAGTTCCTGGGAGTGGGTGACAAAAGGAGAAAATCAAAGCTCTGTTGTCAAGAGACTAAACCCACTATGGTCACAGATAAACCCCAATCCATCCCAGGATGCCTTCGTGACTTACTGACACACCAAATCTAGAAATCAAATTTTCTCTTACAGATTTCCTTAATGGATGATAAAAAATAATTAATAACATGATTGTCTGGTCTTAGATCCCATTTTACATTTTAATTTCAACCTGCATTCAATTCTTTTGTTCCTTACTACCATCCTGAGGGATAGATGCATTCCAAGTTATAGATGAGGAAACTGATTAGATAATTTACTTGACTATTCAATGAGAGAAAGTGACAGGACAAACACACAAAACTGGAACTTCTGATGCTCTGTTCATTTCTGCCTCTACTTCCCTTGAGTGAAGGATAAAATTCCTAAAACATTCACCATTTTAGAGCTTGAAAAATAATTGGACAGTCACAAATAAGAAATTTAACTTATACACAGACACACATACAAAACCATTGTTGGCCACAGGAAAGTACCCACTTATTTGTTAAAGGAGGAGGTGGTGGAATAATATAGAAAAAAAGAGACTGGACTAGTTGTCAAAGCCCCTGGGTTCTTTCTAATAATGTTCATCTGCATGTCACCAGACAGGCTTTAACTGCTGAGCTGCTGTCCCCTTAACTATAAAATAGGAATAATGCCTACTATATATATCACATAAGAAAAGGTATATGAAAGAAACTTGTAAACTGATAAGCATTATATACATGCAAGAGAGTATTATTAATAATTCTGAAGATAACTAATAATCTTGAGAATAGTTGTCCATTTTTATGCTTTACAAAACCAAAGTGAAATAATCATAATAATTCAGTTTATATACAAGGCAATCATAGTAGCCTGTTGAAAATGCCCATTTAAAACTATAACACCATCAGGGTAACAAAACAGGATTCTGTAAAACTATTGTATGAGAACTGGAAGGAATCTTAAAAGATGGTTCTGATCTTAGCCACCCATTTTATAGAAACAGAAAGCAAGACTTAGATTTCTCAAAGATGACTGGATAATTATTGGTAAATGGTAAAGTGTCAGCATTAAAATCAAGGCTTCCTGAACTAGCAAACCAAAGCTCATTCCAAATTATTGACAGTCAGGATATACACTTTAAAGAAGAAGACTGAGGGCGGGCCATGGTGGCTCAGCAGGCAAGACCGCTTGCCTGCCGTGCCAGAGGACCCGGGTTCGATTCACGGTGCCTGTCCATGTATAAAAAATAATAATAATAAATTAAAAAAATAAAGAACAAGACTGCACAAAGCTAAAGAGCTTCAGGGCTCATTTAATAAATACATAGATTCCTAAACTGTACATGGGTTTCAGACCTCCCTTGTGCTTCATATTATCAGACTAGAAAAGACCACCCATCTAAAACTATTTCTGACAACTGGTGAGGGTAATTCCTCAATTGCTTTCAACAAAGTGTTGGGCATTCCATGACTCTCCCATCACACACAATAAAATGGAAAGAACCTGGATCCATGAATGGCTCTTTCCAACCTTCCCTGTTTGGACGGTTAGATGAGAGGGGGAAAATATGTATATCTCACTTAAGCTATGTTTGAGTATCTTTATGTAACTAGGCTTTACCCTAAATATTACAATCTTGAAGTTAGAAGAGAAACTGAAGGGTCATTTTAGAAACAGCCAATTAATCTGCCTTCTATTTTTGATCTGGGGTGCATGTCAACAGGACCTGCAGCGAAGAATAAAACACATATGTGACCCAAGAACATCACTGGGGAAGAACATTCATTCCTGATGTTCAAGAATAAAGCTGTCTTTTTATCAGCTTTGAGACTCATATTAATCTCAGCTGTTCCAAACTGAGCCAGAAAAAACAAATAACAATAGTTCAAATCATCATTTCATAAGCAAACAAAATTCAAGGCAGAGAACCTGGCTGGGCTTTCATAGAGCCTGCTCTTACCAAATGCATCATCAAAGAGAAGCATCTTACTAAAAGTATTCATTCAATTTTTGAACTACAAAGTGAGGTGCATAGAAAAGACATTCTCTGAGGCCATTTCCAGAGCTATTTTTGATTTCTAAACACTCACAAAACATCTTATTAGAATAAAAAAGAAATGATGTCTAAAAGAAATGAAAACATTCTTGAAAAATGGGAAATGTTTGCTCTTTACGGAAAATACACAGCCTATAACACTGCATTCAAACACAAACGCTGATGTACACACTCACACACAGACAAATGCATGCACATGCACACACCTTAGCTTAATCCTAATTATAGCCAAAGATAGTTAGAAATATTTACAACCTGTTTTCTAATATTATTATTTTTGTTCTAAACACATGAACATTTCATCAGCATAAGGAAGTGGACCCAGTGAATAAAAGCTTCCAATTCCTGGTTTCCATGAAAAATTGAGTTTAAAAGAACTGGGTCAAACTGACCCTTCTTTGTTCAATCCACTAAAAACCTGCTGTAATCACTAAAACAATCACAAAAGAAAGTGCAAATATAAATGATTCTCAACGAGTGTTCAAGTGTCTTAGACTGGTGTGCACCTCACAACTCAAAATGAGGACAGCTCACCCCTCAGGGGCCCGACAAAGATCAGTTTCCTCCCTAACCGACTGGAATATAGAGAACAAAAGCAAGTGAGAACAACTCAAAACAAAAGAGAAACTTCTGGAATTCGCCTATAACCTAAATTGTTTATTGGCTGCTAAATTAATTCCTTAGCCAACAACAGCCGTGTATCAAGCACATTAGCCCTGGGGACACAGGGGGAAGAAGACAAGACCTCTGCCTCACTGAACTGAGGATCTACTAGGGGAGACAAATAACAGTTGTTTCCTTTTTAAGTACACAGACTAATTACAGACAGTGTGAGTCTGATGAAGCCAATTAATTCAAGGCTGGGCTACAGCAAGGGGCAGGGAGGAGGGACCACCATATTTAGGTGGTCAGGGACAGTCTCTCTCCAGAGGTGACTGCTAAGGAGAGACCCAGAAGAGAATGAGCCACCCAAGCAAAAAAAAAAAATATGTGTGTGTGTGTGTGTGTGTGTGTGTGTGTGTGTGTGTGTGTGTGTGTGTGTAGGGGCAGAAAGTCCCACACTTGTGTAAGAAGACTAAGATGATGCCCCTTTGGATACAGTGTGAGGTGGGATGGGAAGGGGAAAGTATCCAGAAGTGACCAGCCAGGCCTAGGTCTGCAAGAACAGACCGACTACGTCCTTCTGTTGTCTCTAATAGATGCTCCTCACCAAAAATCATCTGATGACACATTCCCTAAATTCAAGAAGGTAGAGCCAAAAAGGGGGGGGGGGGGGGGGGAGGAATAGCTACTAATGGGGGAGCAGAGCCAACCCTTGGTGTCACCAGATTATCCTACCTTTACAGAGATGAAAACTAGTCTCAGAGAAGTTAAGTGGCTTGCCCCAGAATCACACAGCTTTTAAGGGAATGAGCTAGGATGCAAATCTCAGAGTGTCTAACTGGCACAAGCAGTTTCTTTCTCTACGTACAGGATGTTTTCATTTTTAACAAAACAAAAGCATTTGGCACAAGTTATAATGATATATTATTAAGATGCCTGTAAACTAAGGATTTTCATTTACATCAATGCAGGCTCAAATTATCTGTCGCTATACTCACAAAGTTTTTCCCTGTATGACTAATTCCTTAAAATTAATTCATCTTTATAGTGGGTTGAATAGTGGTCCCCAACATATATGTCTACTCAGCATCTCAGAATGAGACTTGGTTTGGAATTAAGGTAAGGATCTAGAAGTGAGATCATCCTGGCTTAAGGCGGGTCCTAAATCCAGTGACAAATATCCTTATAAGAGAGAAAAGAAGACACAGGCACACAGAGGAGAAGTCATCTGAGGACAGAGAAGAGATAGGAGTGCTGCATCTACAAGTCCAGGGTCACCAAGGATTGAGATAGCCAGCAGGAGCTTGGAGAGCGCCATCCCAGTGAACTCTCCCGCAGAGGCCCCGGGAAGGAACCAACCGTACCCACACCTGGATTTTGGACTTTCAGCCTCCAGAACTGGGAAAGAATACAAACTTCTGTTGTTGTAAGACACCAAGTTAGTGATAATTTGTTATAGCAGGCCTAGGAAACTCTTTTTAAATCAATGTTAATTAACATTTCAAAATAATCTCTAAGGGGTGTATGGGTGGTTCAGTGGTAGGGTGCTCGCCTTCCAGGTGGGAGACCCGGGTTCAATATCCAGACCATGCACCAAAAAATAAAATCTTTCACTGGCTTTCTAAACACATAATTCACAGTAGCCAAATACTGAGGCTCATTTCCCAGTGCCTGCCCATGCAAAAAAAATATATATATATACGTAGAAAGAGAGAGGGTGAGAGAGAAAGAGGCTCAAATGTCCAACACAAGGTAATAACTTATGGCAACAAAAAAATATGACAGAATGCTACTCAGAGACTTAAAGTGCTAGGCATGCGGACTTCGCAAACACAGAAACAGAAGAGTTACTATCTTAAAACTTAATTTTAGTTACAAAAAGCAGAGCACAACATAGTATGCATATACCAACTACAACTTGTGAAAACATACACATGCTCACAAACAAAGATGCAAAGATGAGAAATAAACTTGAAGGTATGTAATAAAGTTAAATTTTTATTAGGATTGTTTTCATATAAAGTTGCTGAAGCTCAAATAATAAATATACATATGGCACCTTTCCAAAAGACAACACCTATCTAGAACATGTGCTCATATTCTCTTGACCATTTGAAATTCTAAGTGTACAAACGGCATTAGACATTTTCTTACATTAATTCAACTTAAATATTGAGGTTTATACTATTGAGCATTTTAACACTGACCTGATGGAAAAACCCAGTGCAAAGGTAACTCCTATAACCACATATTAGTGTAAACATTGGACACCACCCAGCAATTTTCTATGAAGAGACTATAAACCTAGAGCTGTTGCAAAACAAACTTCAGCCATTCATAACACATGCCATAAAACTCACCTAAAGCCTCATTTTCACCACCCTGCTATCTAATATATTAAAATACTGCATTGATCATTTTCTCCTTTCAAAAATATTAAAGGGTTTATTGTTAAGTGTAATAACAAAAATTGAATTGAAATGCAATTTAACTAAAAATTAAAGTTTTAATATTAAAAAGTATCAATGGATGAACTTAGAAACATTGCCTGTGTTGTCTTCCAGGCCTGAAAACACTTTAGCTTCATTTTTCAAGACCACCAAAATGGTACTGGGTCCCATTTTTTCTGATATTGGGTCCCATTTCTCTAACGTAAAAAGACTCTGCCATATGCTTCTTCTTGTAATTAAGAATTTAAGTCATTTTGTATTTATTACCTACTGCCTAGTAAACAGTGGTCTATAAGATGAACTGCTAGTTTATATACAAAATGATCTTAGAAAAATTATTCAAATTCATTTCCAGAAGGACCTGAGAAAGTGTTCTATATAGAAAAAATGTTTTTAGTATATTTCATTTGTCAAACATTTAGTGTAAACTGAATTTTCTAGACCCTCTATTTCACCCTTGAAACTTGGAGGCTCCATTGCTAGTTATCTACCTTTTCTAGTATTCCTTGAATCAAAATGATATAGCAACAGAAACATTTTTAAATGATTAGTTTTATGTTATATGAATTTTACCTCAGTTTAAAAAAACAAAGGATGAAGTCATCAACATATGTCTATATTACCAAGAAAACATATGCATACGAGAACAGTATAGCAAATCTAAGCAACAAAATTCTGAAGTTGTCCAATCAAAACAGAACAAAACACTATAATTTAAAAATCATACATTCAGAAATGATGTAATGTTGAGATGTGCTTGAAAGGAAGATAGAGGCACAAAGAGTAAAGGGAGCAGGGGGAGTGTGGGAAGAGTTGGGGTAACAGGTGAGAAGAGAACAGCTAAACAAGACTGGCATGAGCTGATAAATGCTGAAATTGAATGATGGGCCCAGGGAGTTCATTATATTTTTCTCTCCACGTCTGTATGAGTATAAAAAATGTCCATAGTAAGCCATTTGTTAAGATTGTATCTTTAGAATGGGCCTGATCCTAGAACTAGAAACACAAGCATAGCATGAGGAAAAGGGGACGCTTACAGGGAATCAGAGAGCAGCAAAATCATCACCTTTATTATTATGAGAATATGAAACATCTACCTTGCAATACTACCCATTGTTAATTTCTTTTTTAAAGTTGATGAGGAAGATTAAGCACTTCTCCAATACTTTAGTTAGACAGGCTTCATACATAGCACATTTTACAAAGGTTAACAATTTATAAGATCAGAACCTACCAGGAGTATCATAGGCCTTTTCCAAGTTGTTAATCCTATGATTCCAGAGAGGATCACCTGTAAGGATAAACAGTATCATAAATCCAGAAGGTGGACTACTTCCAATAAACTAATCCCCAGTCTCTAAAGCATATATTTTTAAAGTACTAAAATTTCAAAGCATTCTAAAACAAACATTTAATTCCTGCTGGTCACATGAGCCCCGGTAGACCGGTTGTGTGGAATGTAAACTACCCTCTTATGTCAAAGCCCCAAAGCATTTTTATTGACTGCATACATTTTTTTCCCCAACATCAATTAAGACACAGAAACAAAAATTAGCTGATCATTCTGGTCAGTAAAGGAATCAGTATCTTCAGTCTAGTCTCCCTGTCCCCAGTAACATCCAGTGTATTGCCGGAGTCAACCTCAGAAAATGCACATCTGGCCATATCTCTCCCTTCAATAAGGAGCCTGAGACAAGCAAATCCTTGGAATTGTAAACATGCCCTCAGGATCTGCCCCTGACCACTTCCCTAGCCTGCTTTTCATGCACCCCTGCCCCTCCCACCACAAAGCTTTCTTCCCAGCACACCTGCCCTTCTTCAGACCAGCCAGGCTCTAGATATTCTGGGCTATGCCATTTCTCTTTGCCATGAGGCCCTCTCCTCCCAATTTTCCACCTACCTGCCTGGGAACTCCTACACATCTGTCAAGACCCCAACTAAGAGATACCTCTTATGAGACGGTTTCATGTTCCCCCATCCCCACCCGACACTCTTGGAATCCATCTGCATAACCTTTTTACAATAACTCTTTGTATTATATTGTAATGATTGGCAAGGTCCATCTTTAACTCTTCCACTAACTCCTTTCTTGTTTCTCTTTGAATCCTCACCTCCCAGCTCAGTGCCTGGCACATGACTGGCAACCAGTAAGTGTTCCAGAGCATTTATTTCACAAAGGAGAAGGGTCTACAGGAGAAAGATCTCATTTTGCAAAATAACACTTCAATAAACACCAAGCTAAAATTCTCAGTAAAAAGGAACTAGAATTTTTCCAAAACATAACCTGGAAACCAAGGTCAGCCATCTGGGTAATACAGTTCTCCAAGCAGTTGGGAAAGAAAAACCAAAATAATTATTCAGCCCCAGGGATATTCAGATGGTATTTGAGCACATTTACTTTTGTGTAATAAAGTACATCCGCAGTATGTAGTTAGGAGAAGTTTATTTCATGAACACTTTTTCTTGCCCAAATCCCTCAAATGCACCAATTCAAAATTTCCTGTTTATTAACTAAAAATCAGTTATGATTTTATAAGGTTACTTTAGGTTTGAGGCACACAGGCCTAAACCCAATATTCTCCAACCTCACTGGCAGAGCTAGTCACTTCACAGAAACAAACCAACAGAGGGCAATTCTACCCACTTATACCATGGGCCAAAACTATGTATGGGCAGGTGGGCCACCATTTCTTTGTATCTCATTGGTGATGGATTGAATCATGCCCCCCACAAAGTCATGTTCAAGGCCTGTTCCCCAGCCCCATGGAAGTGTGTCCAGTAGGGTCTTAGAAGATCCTATCACTTAAGATAAAACCAAACTGAGTCAGTGTGGGCTTAATCCAGTAGACTGGGGCTCTTATAAGCAGAGGAAATTTGAGTACAGAGAGGAAGAAATGGACAGGGACAGAGGTGCCATGTAACGGAGACAGAGAATACGTATGCCAGCAAGCCACCACGAGAACCCCACATATCTCACTATAAACAGGCCCCTGCCAACACTTGAAGTTTGGACTTCTAGCCTCTAAAACTGTGAGGAAATAAATTCTTATTGTTTAAATCAACCAGTCTGGGTATTTGTTGTAGCAGCCTGGCAAACTAAATGCCTTCCATGTTTAAAACATACTACCAGCTGCCTGCCAACCAGCACTATATCCTGGCAACCGTCTTAAATTCAATGGGATGCTTTCTCTTTCTAAACTATTTCTGGCTGGAAATGCTCAAAGCATGCAAGGCTGGTCTTGAGTGTGTGGGCTGCATCATTACAAACCAGAACTGAATTCATGGGAATTCATTGAACTGTGGGTTTCAGGCTCACCACTCAGCTTCTAAATAATTACGAGGTATCAGCTAAGTCATTTCGTTTCTCTCATCTGCACTCTCACTTCCTGAGAAATATGGTCACTGGAGAAAAATCTATCTTCAGTGTTTCTTCTAGGTCAAAAAGATTGCCTTTGAATCCGGCACCGGCTCTACCCCAGCCACTGTGGGCAGACAGGTGTGCTTGCTTGTGTGTACACGTGTGTGTGCATGTGTGTATTTGCATGCATGTATATGTGTAAGTGCTCACATGTGTGCATGTGGTTGTGCATATCTGGGTTCTGTGCACCTGTGTGCATGTGTGTACTTGCAGGCAGGCGCTTGCATGGTCATATGCGCACACTATGCCTCTGGGTATGTGTGTGTATACGTATTTGTGTGTGCATGCTCCCCTGTCTACCTATTCTGCTACCTAGTGGACCTTGCAGAAGAATTGCAAGTTGTTTGGGGAACACATAATTAAAGATTTGACTGTCCTGGAGAGAAACACACACTATCCACTTCAGTAAAATATAAATATGATTTGAGTCAGCAATCAGTATTTGCTATTTATGGCCCTGGTCTTCATAAATACTGGAAGTACCCTGTGGTTCAGTTTTCTGGGACACATTTTTCTTTTAAAACAAAGTTATTAAGGTAAGGTGCCCAGCCCTGTCCACAAATGCCCAGAAAAGTAGTGTCAAGGCTAAGCTATACTTCCTGCCTCCAACACCCAGCCACCTCATCTTACCTTCCTTCTTGTTAGCAATTCAGTATGTTTTCCACATTTTACATATGTACATTTTCCCCCAAATTCTTATCACTACACACGAGTATGTGTATATATACACACAGAGAATGTACTTTTTTACAATAACTGTATCATAAAAGATCATAAATGATAGACTTTTCTGCCTCTTGTTTTCTCTCAATAAACACCTTATGAAATTCCTCCATGCCCACTGAAATAGCTCTAATTCATTTCAGTTTAATGGCTACATAATATTCTGTTGTATCCTGTAGCCTAATGTATTCAATCATTTCCATATTCATGAACATTCAATCTATTTCCAGTTTTTTGCCCTCATAAACAATGATGCAATAAACGTCTACATCCTTAAATAAGAGCACTTTCATTTCTGTTGGATAAAGTCCCAGAAGTGAGGTTGCAAGGTTGAAAGGAATTTTTTTTTAATAGATTATGACAGATACAACTGTCATTTCACATGAATAGTTTCTGGAACAAAAGAACTAAACCATCTTTCCGTTTGGGGTGGGGGAGCATTATGTTTGCATATATTAGCAACAATAGAAAAGATAACTTTTAAATACATAAAAGAACATGAGAAATAGCAATAATCCCAAAATGCATATGGTGCAAATAATTAAGACTTCTGTAGGAGGTGCATATAAAGCTTATTAAGCAATATTAAATGAAGACCCAGATAAACGAAGAGATAAACCATGTTCATGGATCAGAAGAGAAAATATTTGAAGAAGTCATTTTCTTCTGAATGTCTTTATAGATTCAGCACAAATTCATGTTAACTCCCCAGAGGATTTTTGTAAACCACCCTTCTTAATAGGGATGCTTTAAGAAACTATATTCCAGTTCTAAATAGGAGTTTTTTTTTTAAGTTATATTTTTCCATAGAAAGGAGTCAGGAAGTTTCCTTAACCTTTCAGGACACCCATTTTACCATAATGTTGTGACTTGTTTAATTGTCCTTTCTGTTCAGAGGTAATCTCAGGAGGGCATGAGATTACATATACACTATATATATACACACACACACTCAAGTTCCATAAAGGCTCCTAGAAGGCATTCAGTAATGGCAAGAATGAATGGAGACCAGAAATAGGAGACCAGCTTGCTCAAAGATAGGTTACATAAGCCCAAACACATTTATTTTTTACCGCCTGTGCTTCCTAAAAGAGTATTACTAGCAGCAAAAGGGAACTCCACCAAGCCTTCTTTCTACCCTTTGTAAGATGTAACTTGCCTTAAATGAACAGGCAAGAACCTACTTTTTAACATCAAATTATCTCTATATTATTATAATGAAATTTACAGCAGTTCTAGTTTCTCTCACTTATAACCCATTTTTTATAATTTATAGAAAAAAAAAAGAGGCCTTTCTTTTTTTCTGATATCTCAAAGACAAACTCCAAGATACACCAGGCAGGAATCGTTGTTACATACCACAAATGGTTACTATGCCTTAATTTTTCAATTTAAAAATATTTAATTATGATTAAAAGCTTGTAATTCTACTAGCCCATTTTCCTTTGCTAATCTATTAACATGCCCTTGAGTGAAAACATTCTAGCTCATTTGTCAAAAGCTACCATATCTAAACATAGAGATAAAAAGAGCCATATTGTAAATAAACACAGAATAATTTAACAAGCCTCTCAACATTTGTTTCTTTATCAACCTATCTTGCCATATAGGTTTCACACTGGCCAAAAAAAAGAAAATAGTGTTATAAATCATTCTTCCCTACCTGTCTAACATGACTCATTCAAGAAACTGAAGAAGTGGGCAACTGAATATTTCTTATGCAGTCCTATGTGTTTAGATCACCAGAATGTCCTGCAAAAATGCCCTGTTCACTTCACTTTAATATTGCCTAAGTATTTAAAAAAACATCAAGGTTCTAGTATGTTCCAGGCCTGCTGCTAGGGCCTAGCAGCTAAGCACACTCCTGTATGTCCTCTAATTATACAATAAATCCTCAAGCAAGAATCACCCCACCCAGTGCACAGATGAGTAAGAGAGGCCCAAAGAGGCTCATGTCTTACCCAAGGCACAGAACTTATAAATGTGACTCTGCTGAAACGTAATATAAAGGACCAAAGACAAGCACCAAAATTCATCAAATAAATATACTTAAAATGTCCCTTAAATTGTAAAGTAATACCTGGTGATATGGTGGGGAAAAAATATTTACTGTTGCTTAACTGGCAGAGAGATCAGAATTTTTGTGTTAGTTTCTTCCTTGGGCCATTCTTTCTTTTTGGTTTGGTTATTATAATTTTTTTTTTTTAAGTTTACCAGAAGGTCCACCAAATGTCTATCTTTTTATAAGGAAATTAAATCTTGCCAAAGAATCACAGAATTAAGACAGGGATGACAGTTAGTTCAGGTCAGTGACTAAAAGCAGAGACACACAAATGTGTGCAGTTGATACAGGACACAAGGGCTGTCAGAGAAAAACAAAAAAAAATGATAACTGATTCTCTACCACTTGCCTGAAATAATTCCCAAAGATTTTGGAGGGACAAACCAATCAATTCTCTCTACTCTTTAATTAAATCTAGTGCATGTGATGGTGGGAGGGGATCACACATGATCCCTGTGGAATGTAATCAGTATTAATTAAATGCATCCCCAAATCGAGAGCCAGGACAGTGAGGCCCGAATAAGAGCACTGAGACTCTCTCTCTCTGTTCCCACCTCTGGTCTAACTTCAGGTGGTTTTTAAAGGTGGCCAATCCCTTAGCTTCATGAACTGAGGGAATAATATATTGAGTCATTAACCAAGGGTACCAGGAAGAAAATAAAAGATCACCTCGTACTCAGAAAACAAAGAGTACATTAAAAACGGTTCCTTCAGGTTGTTGAAAGTATGAATATAAAGTACAGAAAAAGATTATTTATAGGACTTGTTAATTCTTCTCTATATAATAAAATAGATCTAATCTACGTTCGAGGATCAGACAACTGAAGTTAGCCTCAAAATCTCAAGCTCAGGTGACAGCATTTACAAAGGTATGTGTAGAAAATATCCTTAAAATAGTCCTTTCAAATAAATGCATTTGCCCCTAAGATGTAATTTTGTATTAAATATAGAAGCAAAATTCTAACTGAAGCCAAAAGAGGACCTGCCTGTTGCTATAGCAAGCTAAGCCTATAATGAGCATTCAAAATTTGAAATACAAGGATATACTCCTTCTGTGTTCCTTTGTGTTTGAAGTAACTTTAGACTTAAATTGGCACTTCTATTCAGCTACCTGCTTTCACATGCCAATAAAACTTCTGAGTGCATAAATAAATTGTGGTAAACCCACACAAAGTTTGATGGTTTGGAACTGCATATACCCCAGAAAAACTCATTCTTACATTTAAACTTAATCCACTCCTGTAGATGTGAATCCATTGTAGCTAGGACCTTTCGATGAGATTACTTCAGTTAAAGTATGGTCTAGGATGGGTCTTAATCCTATTACTAAAGTCCTTTACAAGCAGAATGAACCTCAGACAGAGAGAAAACTAAAGGAAGCAAGAAGCTGAAAGTCAACGGAACCAGAAGAGAATGGAGAGGCCGCCATGTGACAGACGAGCCAAGGACCAAGGATGGCTGGCAGCCAGCCCCAGAATGCCAGTCTTTGGGAAGAAAGCATTGCCTTGATGACACCTTAATCTGGACTTTCTCTTAGTCTCAAAAGCATGAGCTAATAAGTTCCCATCGTTTAACCCAACCCATTTCATGGTATTCGTTTGAGCAGCCCAGGAAACTAAAACACAATGGAATATTAATTGGCAATAAAAAAGGAATGTATTACTGATATATGCTACAACATGATGAACCTTGGAAACATACTGAGTGAAAGAAACCAGTCACAAAGGACCAAATATTGTATGATTCCATTATATTAAATGTCCAGAATAGACAAATCAACAGAGACAGGAAATAGATTAATCAATAGTTGCCTAAGGCTGGGGGAAGAGTGAGGAATGACTGCTAAAGGGTACAGGGCTTTCTTTTGGGTAATAAAAATGTTTTAAAATTGATGGTAGTGATTGGTTGCACAACTCTGTGAATTTACTAAAAATCACTGATTTGTACATTTTAATGAATGAACTGTATGGTATGTGAATTACATCTCAATATATTAAAAAAAAAAACTTCTGCAGTCCTCAAGTCATAATTTTAAGCATTTTCCTCGGTTTAACTGTCTTTGAATTAGCTAAGTGCGATGATTATAAGTGTTACTAAGGCCTTTCCTTTTAGAAACACATACTGAAATATTTAATGGCTGAAACTGGGATTTGCCTTAAAATAATCCAGTAGGTGCTAAGAGGAGGGAGTGGGTATGGGTATATTGCGGCTGTGTGGTGATAACTACTAAAGCCGAGTGATGGGTAAATGGGAGCTCATGATATTTCTTTCTACACTTAAGACTTAAAATTTTCACAATAAAATGTAAAAAGTGAAGGAGTCTTCTTAAGCCTCCCTGGTAACTTCTATGTATTCCTTTTCTTGTGCTTATATTTTCTTTTTTAAAAATATATACACAGTTTGAACTAGATAACTATACTTAAGGTGGTTACATAAATATCATTGTTCTTATATATGAGAGTAGGAAAGGTTCAAGGAGCTTGATGTATATAACCCACACTCAAATGTTTAGCAAATAGACAGAAAGCTAGATAGACTGATAAATAATATAATTTGGCAAACGTGGCAAAATGTTAAATTAAGTTGGTCAATCTGGGTATCTGGGCAGGGGGGGAGGTATGCTAGAGTTCTCTGTATAGGTTTTGTATTATTCATGCAACTGTCCTGTATGTTTGAAATTATTTCAAGATAAAAAGTTAAAAAAAAAAAGCACACATTGAATTATTCGCAGATGAAATGATGTGATGTCTGTTTGCTTCAAAATAATATAGGAATTTAATCTGACAAATGGACTAAGAAGCATGAAGGATCTAATTCCCATGTGTCTTGGAATGCCCATCTTTCTGGAGTTTATCAGAACACTTACAGAGGTCAATAGCAGGACCCAGGAAGGGAGATGAAATAATTGTGGAAGCTAGGTAAAGGGTATATGAGAGTTCATTGTACAGTTTTTGTGCAAATTTAAATTCTGTTCCATAATACAGAATTTTTTTAAAAAATCAACCTCTGACATATATAAACTCAAAACCTATGCTACTGGTGAGATATATATATATATATATATATATATATTTTTTTTTTTTTTTTACTGAAACACCAAGAGAATCCTTGTGCATACAGCCATCCTCTTGAAATTGTATTTAATTGTTTTGTAGACACAGTATCTATTGGCTCTGCTACCTCTTTGCAAATTTTGAGGTTAACCTCAGAAACAACACAAAAAAAAACAAGAATAACCAAATTACCAGACTGCCTATAGACCTGCGGAGAGGGGGTAGGTTTTAAGAAAGAACTGCTAAGAATAATAGATCTTGTCCATTCCAAATCACTGCTCTTTCCTTACTCTGGTTGGTCCAGTCCTGCTAAGTATTACCTGAGTGGGAATCAGGACCCACCCAGCTAGCAAACCCTGGTGGGCCTTCATCTTTCGGCAGCTGGTGACCTTTTTTATATTTTATCAAATCCAGCTGTGGCTTGAGTGACATGTAAGTACATTTGCCTCTGAAATAATTCACGATAGAAAGCTATTTGGGGGTTTTAGTTTTAGAAGAGGGGGAATCATTTTTGATAATTCCAAATAGATTATGATTTTACAAAGAGCCGATTCCTAAAAATACATGCAAGATTCATTACCCGCACATGGTACTCAGAGAAATGAAATGTGCCTACCATTTGCCTGGATTTAGTCTGGGAAGTATAATGGATCTAAGTCCTACTTTCAGAGAACAATAGCAAAACCCCGGGGCAGCGCCATGAGGGTGGAGTGTGTTTCCCTGATGCTCAAACTGTGAACTTCACTCATGACAGGGAAGACTGTACCATAAATACAGCCTCATGTACCAAAAGATTATCCAGCATCAAAGTATTTCAAAAAGAGAGCAAATTGGTACTGGTTTAAGTAATAAATGTCAGGTTAGACTAGAGGAACCTAATGTTCTTACTCAATTACTTTTGGTTCATATTAGTTCTTCCTCTAGTATTAAAATGTGGTCGTGAACCTGGGTTTATGTGGATCCTCAAAAGGATAGTTTTTACATATTGTGAATATGCATTCATTACAGATCTTATACAGATCATAGTAAAAACTATGGCCATTGCCAGACTCTTAGATTTAGTTAATTCATAGAAAGGTCATTTACTTTAAATATTTATCTCTCACAATCCTGCCACCAAGACTTGCTTCCAAGTCTCTCAACCTGGGGCAAACCTCAAGGGTTTGGACATCTGGGAGTTGTGAAGTTATCGGGAAGCTAGGATGAGTGGCCATCGAGAGTCCGTCCACAAGATAGAATCTGCAGCAGCTTTTCTCTGAAGGCGGGGTACCCTTTTTTCCAGGATCTGCCTTCCCCACTAGAGGAGGGAGGAGGCAGAGTTAGGTCCGGAACTAGACATGTCCAGCTAGCTGCCCTGCGCTCCTGGAGCTTTGACAAGCTCACAGATAATGGCAGGTTCGGGGTTTCCGAGAATTAAAACTCTGCGCAGCAGACTGCGTGGCTCCAAGAACGGAGTGAGGGGCTTAAGGCCCTGCTTTAATGATCAGGTACTGGCGCGCTTTTACCTACACCCTTTCATTACCTTCTGAATCGTCCCCAAATGCAGTCGAGCCATACTACACCAGATACATTTCAGATATAAGTGGGTCTCAATGAGAAATAAAGCAAGGTATGCGCTCCCATTCATCTGTCAGTTCATCCAACCACAAGTGCACCTACTACGTGCCAGGCACTGTTGAAACATCCGCGAACAAAATACACCAAAATCCCACCCTCCCAACGGGGATGCTGTAAATGCAGTAAATACTCAATCGTTGGAGGCGTTTCCTGCCTGTCTCCCACCCCCATTCTTCCAATCTCCCAAAGTACTAGAGGTCTTTCCTTTATTCTATTAGACTGCCAGTGGCAATAAAACCCTGTAGCCTGCGAGGATCAGAAATACTCAGGTGCAATCTTGTTTATCCCTGAAGTCGGCTATTTCTCCTGCCTCTGTGACTCCTAAAACTTTAGCTGGATTGAAGGGTTGTGCTCCCCAACTGCAGCCCGGGGGGGGGGGGGGCTGCGGGGGGATGGGGGGAGGTCAACCAAGGGGCCGTGTAGGGGACCTGCCAGAGCTCCCTGGGCCCTGCAGAAATGAGCCCCGAGCGCGCGGCACTCACCGAGGAGCCAGCCCAGAACGGACACGAGTTCTTCACCTGCGGGCTGCTGCTCAGCGACAGCGCCCCGAAGCTGAGCGCCACCATGCAGCAGCCCAGGATCAGCTGCAGCAGCCCGAGCGACAGCAGCGGGCGAGCGGGCAGAAGCGCCGAGCCCCGCGCTGCGGCGGCGGCGGCGGCAGACCGGCGGGTGGACAGCGCAGGCGGCGCAGTTAGGACCCCGGTGGCGGCGGCCGCAGCCGCAGCACCACGAGGCCGCGCCGGGGGCTGCAGCACCGCCCGGGGCCAGCGCGGCCGCAGCGGGGGTAGCGGAGGCTCCTGGGCGGCGGCCGCCGCGGCGCCTGGGCCCCCAGCCTGAGGCCCGCCCGAGAGCCCGGCCACCGGGCAGCAGGAGCCCGGGAGCACAACAGGCAGGGACATGGACGGGCTGGAAAGGGAGCAGCAGGCGCCGGCAGGGAGGGGACGCGGAGCCGAGCCGCGGATGCGGCGCACCGGGCGCCGCTGACGAGCTCCGAGGCCGAGCGGGAGGGAAGGAAACGCGTACAGTCCAACCACTTGCTGCTGCCGCCGCCGCCACCGCCGCTGTCCCGGCTCCCGCCGGCCGCACCCACCTGCCGCCCGGCGGGCCCGCCTCCGGCCGGCCCCAGGCACACCCTCGCTCTCACCCACACACATCCACACGCGCCCTACGCTCGCGCCGCGCGGCGGGCAAGTGAGCAGCCGCCTTCGTCTGATCGCCCAAGCCGGGCCTGCACCCTGGGGTCCAGAAAGGGTGCCCTGCCCCAGATTTTTCTTTTTTCTTTTTTTTTTTTTTTAAGTTAAGTCCCTCCAGTTAGGAGGTTCCCCGCCGCCAGGGTGCGTCGGAGCTGACGGCCAACTGTGTAAGGGTCTGTCCGGCGCCCTCAGAGCTGGGGCTAGAGAGAAATGCTGTGGACCCTCGACCCGCTTCCTGCCCAGCCAAGAGAGGGTTCAACTCCCGCAACCTTTAATGCGACGGGAGCCGGACTATAAACTCCCCCCACCCCCGCCCTCCCCGGGAGTAGGGACGGCAGGAGGAGGGGCTATAGGACGACTTCAAGAGAACAGATCTAAATCGCAGGGCTTCGGGAAGGATGAGGCTGCGAAAAGTCACCGCTCGGTGGCGGGGGTGGCCGGGCAGCGGGTCGCTGGGCCTCCTACACCGCCTCCGCTGGACCTTCTGATATTCCCTGCGGCGGAGCTGCCGGGACGGCAGAAGGAGGAGGACGTGGTTTTTCTGGTGTCAGGTTGGAGCGCGCGCCTGAAAAGACGAGATTACCTTGGAATTATCCCAAAATCCAGAAAGAAAGATCCCAGGGCGGACTGGAGCGCGTGGCAAGGGTTACACTTTCCGTCGGCCTCGCCTTGACTCATGAGCTATATTAGGTATCACCTGATAGAACACAGAATCCCAGACTTCCGAGGACATAAATAAAATTGTAATCAGCGCCCTTAACTACTTTTGGCAATTTAGGAGACATCTTTAGAGGTTAAAAAATTTTTTTTTGCCTTTTCAAAATGATTTCCCCTGATCTTGAATACTCTTTCCCTGGAAGAATTCTAATGCTTGAAAGCGTCCTACCTAAAATGATTGTAATGGATTTTTCCAGATAAGATTAGAGCAGTGTCACTTTGCAGCTAAGCCAGTCTCAGTCTAGGCAGCTCATCTTATCAGTAGGGTGGGGGTGGGGGTATTTACCATCTACTGCCTAATAAACCAAAGAAATACATATCCGTTTTTATGCTCTGTTTGTAAAGGCTGTATTTATTTTTATCATCACTTCAACACACATGTGCTGTATTGCCGATATGCAATGTGTTTGCATACAGTTTTTGAATTATTAAAGTACCTGTGATTAATAGCCCCTGGAGCTCTTTTACAAACTGCTCTTCAAATTCTGAAGGAAAGGGGGGCCATCTCTTAAAATAAATGTTTAAGTTTGTTGTTTCATGCACTTAAAAAAGTCTTACAGTGTATGTTCTTAAATTGCAAGTCATTAAATAAAAACTTCTTGTATGCTGAGGTTATATCCTTTATTTCATACGTAAGCTTAAAGGTATTTAATTTTTAAGATTTAATACACCACGCAATACAATCATTCTGATTAACTTTTGAAAAATTTTCTCAGCATCACAAATCTATTCTACTGAACACGCCTTGACATCTGAAATGTACTTTTAAAAATGTATTATGGAAACATCCCAAGGGTCCATCAACAGATCAATGGATAAACTAAATGTGGTCTATACATACAATGGAATATTATTTCAGCCATAAAAAGGAATAAAGTTCTGATAAATGCTACATGTCTGAACCTTGAAAACACGATGCTAAGTGAAATAAGCCAGACACAAAAGTACAAATATTATTTGATTCCACTTATATGACATATCTAGAATAGGCACGTGCATAAACACAGAAAGTAGATTAGAGGCTACTAGGGGCCTGAGGAGCAGGGGGAATGGAGATTTATTGCTTTATGGGTACAGAATTATGATTTAGGTTGATGAAAAAGTTTTGGTAATGGATGGTGATGATGGCCATAAACACTGTGAATGTAATTAATACCACCAAATTGTATGGCAAATTTTATGATATATGTATAGTGACTGGAAAGGTGAGTTTCGGGGGTTCTGGTAAAGATGTTTCTTGTTCTGGTGCTAATTATATGACTGAAGTTAACTGTGTGAAAATTCATGGAATCTAAGTACTTTACTTGTAAAAATTTTATATGTGTATTTCCCTATACAGAAACAAATGATAGTGGAGGTAATTGAAATCCATAGACAGTTTCACTCAATAGCTGTACTTATTTTTTGTTGCACTGTACTGTAGATTTTCTACATTTATGTCCATGAGTTTCTTTTTCTGGTTATCATAAACATGAGATGACATTGCCCCAATCTTTAGGATTATGCCAAATAACACCTTTAATATTAGGATTTGGGTTTTGGAGGCTCGATTCTTTGCATTCTCAAACACTCACTTACAGTAAGTCCCTAGTTATACCTGTATAAGGCGTCTGCAACTAAGCTTTTATGGAATGATTCAAAGCCATTTCAGAATGGCTTAAAAAAATAAAATGAGGAAAAGCCTATGGAAAATTTGACCCAGACACTTCATTGAGGTGAAAGTTCAAGGAAAACAGTAATTATGGAAGACACAGCTGCCAGTTTTCCTCAAGATCAAGGCTAAATTCCACTCAGGCTCTCTATACTTCCCACAAAATCTACCCCTCCCTGTACCTCCTTTTCCAATCACTGCACTCAAAGTCTTTACCACACAGGAGCTCCTTTGCTCAGGTTTCCCTGGACACCTTTTAAAAATTCCTCACTTCCTCCCACCTTTTCTCAAAAGACCAAACTGTTCAGCTAATTCAAGGAGGCTGTGGGAGTGGGCAGCTGTGAAGAAACTTCATCCTCAGAACAAATTTTACAGAAAGAGAAGAGTTTCCTTGAGTTAAGGCCTACTGGGCATTAGGAATTCTCACTTAGTAGGGTGGACTGGAGCAGTTTCTCAAAGCATGGTCCACAGACCACAGAACTATGCAGGGAGCGTGGTAAAATGCATGTTCACAGGTCTCTCCCCACACCCACAGCTGTGGAATTTGACTCTCTGGAGAGGAGGCCTGAGAACCTCCATTTTAACAGATTCAAAGAAACAATAGTGCATAACACTATTCAATCTCCAGAATTTTTATCTAGGAATTTTCATATGGGAGGGGACTAAGGGCAAAAATTTTTGTTGGAAGGGGAAGACATAGGGGGATTTAGCTGGAAAGCAAATTTAGATGTACATTTACTGGGATGGAGTTTTGCTGGTCTCCAGTGATAACTCAGAAGACATAAAAAAACAAATCTGAACTAGGTGAAGAGAGACTTTCAAAAGCATGATAGTAAAGGGGGAAAAGGGTTGTTGCAATAGAAGGAGGGGACTATTGAAATAGGGAGAACACTCTGACCATAAGGTTAGCAAGCTTCTCCAGAGATGAACAAAGAGGGTTTTTCTTTTATAGAGAGGAAAGAGCCAGGTGTAGGGAAGCAGGATGATACAGTCACATGATCTAAGGAAAGGCTTTTTATGTTGCCTATTTTCTGGGAGGCACCCTTACACTTCAGGGATCTGGAGGTAAAAGAGAAGCTTAACCGAAGTCTGGCTAACGAGCATCTTGTTCCCAGTGATCAGTGGGAACCAATGGTTCAACTATTCATTTATAAGGCAAAGAATGGAAATTTGGAGGGTCTGTGTCTGGCCTTCTTATAGGTAAACAAGGAGAAACCTGTGAGTCTTTTGGAAGTCATACGGGAAAGAGTGGTTCTTTGCAGTAAGCCATTTTCCTGGATACAAAGGGAGGGGAGATTTCTTAACACTGTCACTAGCCAGTTACTGCTGCCCAGGTGATTAGTGAGACCACTGCTTTCTAATGGAGAGGAACGATTGCTGGGTTCTAGCCTCAACTCAACTCATGACCCTGAACCAGTCACTAGCTTCTCTGGCCTCAACTGCCTCATCTGTACAATGACAGCTTGTGTTACTTCAGCTGGGTCAGTCTGGACCAGCTGAATATTTGGAGTCCTGAAGGCCTGACATTTTGAATGTCAGCCATCCTCTCCATCATAGTATGTTCTCAGATTACCAGCAAGAGAACAGGGATTTAGAAAAGCTGGTGAATCACAGTGTGGAATAAATTTACAGAGCCAAAATATCAAGGACAAAACCCCAAACTCACTGTTGTAAACTTTAAGGTTGCAAGTTCCATGATCTCACGTTTTCTCACGATGTACTATGTTGATGAGAGATTGGGGTGAGTAGGGAATTGGAGGATGGGTAAGTGGTGATTTCAATTATTACTGTTTACACTTTTCAGGGAAAGAACTGTGTAGCTTTAAAAAAAAAAACAACTAAGAGAACAAAAGTCAGAATCTAGACTATAGGTTACCAGGGGATGGGGTAGGAATAGGAAATAGGGTGGTAAGGCTTAAAATGTGGACTTTCTATTTGGGATGATGGAAAAGTTTTGGTAATGGATGGTGATGATGGTAGCACAACACTGTGAGCATAATTAACAGCACTGAAATATGTATCTGAATGTGATTAAAAAGGGAAATGTTAGGTTGTATTTATGGTACTAGAATTTTAAAAAAATCCATGGAACTGCACAACACAACCATGTTAAACCATGGACTACAGTTAATATTTATAAAAATATGCTTTCATTAATTATAACACATGAACCACAGTAATGCAGGGTGTTAGAAGATGGGAATCCCTTTTTATGCATGATTGTTCTATAAACCCACACACTAGGAGGGAGGGAGGGAAGGAGGAAGGCACACTGAGCAGAGATAGACAAATCAGTTACTACATCTTCCTGAAATAATGTGCAGACTGGCAGCTTAAGATTTCTTAATACCACTGGGCCAAGATAGACTTATTTGTTAAAAAAAAGAGCTGCAAAAATAAATAAATAAATAAAAGCTGCTACCATACTTTTTGAAATTAAAAACTGAAATTTCTTATAATGCAAATCCCACAAAAGACAATCTAAGTCAACTACCCTAAAAATTGTTTATGGCTTACAAACTTCTCGGGGAGATAAGCTAAACACATATATGTAACAAGGTGTGTCCTTTGATTGTGTGGGTGTGTATATAACCTTGTAATAGCAGAGCGCCTGCAGTTTCAAGCTTCTGTAGAAGTCAAAGCTATAATTCACCTTTGAACAGAGACCATTTCTTGGGCCTGGGCAAATGTTTTGTACAGGCCTTTTAGTTATGCAAATGTGAAGCTTAGGCCCTTCTGAAAGAAAAACTGTTGAGGAGAAAATGACCAGCAGGAAGCTGTAGATAGCCTTTGTGTGGTGTGAGCACAGTTGCCTATCAGCCAACTAACAGGCTTTGTCTGGAGTGCTGGTCAGACTCACCAGGAGAGCTTTACTCTATCAGTATCTGCAGATGCTGATTTATGAGGTCTGTGGTAGGGTGAGGACTGTACAGATATATTTAGTTAAAGCCCCCTGGAGGCTCAAATGCATACACACTGCCCTCCAAAACCACGTCTCAGAGACCAGTGTACCTTTCCCAGGTAGAATTCAGAGCCCCCCTGCTTGTGTGTGTGTGTGTGTGTGTTCTTGTTTCAGCAGCTAATCATAGAAGAGAGGAGCTCGGGTCTCCAAAGATAGCCAGAGGATTTCCATTCGTGCCGCCAAGACCAGAAGAGAGACTGAGAAGAACTTGGCCCAGGCTTGGCACAGACCACACAGACTAAGCTGTAAATGGTCCCATCTATTTGGTTCTTTAAGACCGACAAACTCAAAGTGTAGGAAATGTACAAATTCACTGAGTATAAAAAAGGCAACCCAGGGAAAAAGGAGTGAGGTCTCCCGGAAAGGAGAGGGTACAACTACCGTCAATCATACTTTCCTGTAAGAGATGGTTCCTAGGACAGGAAATGAGAACATGAGACTGAGGAAAGCAGAGCTTAGAATGCAGGAAGTGTAGCGGCATTTGCTCTCTCCCATCCCCTGGTAATACTAACTTCTGGTTTGGACCGCACATTCTGTCCAGGCTTTGTGTACATCATTTCTAATACAACATCCTTACCAAGTAGATCCTTGGTTTAACTGGGTCAGAAGGAGATAGAATATTATTGATCTCTGTGCCTCTTAGATCAATTGTCCCCACTTGCCTTTCAATACTCCATAAAATAACAGAAAAATAAGGCTGCTTTCCAGGCAAAATTTTTGGTACTAAATCAGCCTTCCAATTGCTCTGGTCTGAGAAACAGGCTGCTGTTGGGAGGAAATGGGAGTTCTGTGCATTTGAAAGCCTTTTGCATTCCCTCCTCCTCCCCCAACTTTATTCTGATTTAATAAATTAGCATCCTGGCATATATCAATCTTTTGTGGCATGTTCACTTTTCACTTTAGGGCTTTTAAACATGCTATTTCCTCTAACAAGAACACTGTTCCATGCCTACTCCTTTTCTCCCCAACATACCTGCACACATTTCCCCAAGGACACCCCTACACATCTCTAATTTACAAATTGGAGTTGTTTTCCTCTGGGAAGTTCTCACTGACATCCCCACAAGCCACCCCAGCCACAAGGTGAGGTGTCCCTGCTTTGTGCATCACTCTACACGTCCTCCATGCTAGTTCTCATCTCACCATACTGTGATTGCCTGCTTTCTCATCTGCATTCCTGTCTAGGCTCTGCCTTTGAGAGGCACTCAATAATTAGTAGCTCATATTTTTGCAGCATGGGTAAGACAGGATCTTACCTGAAATAAAAACTTTATTTTCTGTTCAACCCTGGTAATGATTGCTGAAAAGAACATGTAATTTGTTCTAACACATGAAGAGCTGACTACGTGCACCCTCCTTGCAAATTCTCATGACTAAGTCCACCCAAAGAACATTTCCTATGCTGTGGGTTTGTTCATATAGGGGTGGCTAAGAATTTGTACGTATTCTTTTGATCCAAGCTCCACGGCCAATTCATATCAGTATGAATGGAAAGGGAGTTTACTTTGCCCTCAGAAACACGCAACAGAGATGCAACCTGCAGGACCAGCTCTCTACCTCTCGTCTTTGTGCCAGGCTGGTCTGCATGGTGGCAAGCATGGCTACAAGATCTCTGCCATCTCATCTTTATAGCCTACAACCAAGGAAAGGAGAATCTTCCCATCTATCTAGTGGGAAGAGTCCTTAGAAGGACCATGATTCATTTGGCTTGGCTTATCTGTCCATTCTCGGACTAATCCCTGAAGCCAAGGGCATTAAGGACCATGAGAGCCGTCCTAGTTTAGGAGGTACTTAGGAAGTAGGGTCTGTAGCAGGAATGGAGGGAGGACAATGAAATGTGCAAACAAAACACAAATAGCTTCCCTACTGCCATATCAAACCTTAGTACAGCCCATCTGGCCACCATCTTGGTTTGCCACTAGTCCTTCCTGCTGCAAAAACTTCACATCCCCCTTGAGGAACCACCACCCTGATTAAAGGATGGCTAATGGGTCCTGCTACCTGCTGAGCACCAAGAATAACCTGGCAAACTGTATTCATTGGACCCGTTTTATGACACTCTGGACTTTAATTTGGAAAAGGAGAGGTCCCTGATAAAAGGAAAAGATGGTATTTGATGCTGCATCCATCCATCACTCAATACTAGAACAATGTTGTGAACCTGACAGCCAAAAGCTTCAGCTTGTACGACCATTTTTAAGCACTAGTTTTGGGGCTCAAAAGGAGAAATTTCTGCCAAGAATCAAATTAAATGTGTGCCTTTAAGGAACACCGTGTTTTAGCATCACAGAGGATTACCTCTTAAGGACACTTTCATTATCCTTCAGAACAGTAATTACCCACCCATAGCCCCCAGAGCCTTTGGACACTATGCCTCGTCTAAGTATTGAATAAGTCTCAGATGAACATATTTTTAAATTCACACAAGTAATTAATAAAATAATGGTCAATTATTTAATAATTAATAATTAATTAAAGAACCATTTAAAAGCATTACTGCCTTTAGCATCTAACATTAACAGGTACTAAAGTATAGCTACTGTCAATGTGGGTCTGAGAATACCTGAGCCTTAAAGAATATCCAGCTGCCACAAGAAAGAATGAAGTTGTAAGGCATGCAATGAAGTGAATGAACCTGGAGGACATTATGTGACGCAAAAGCCTGAAACAAAATAGAAAATATTGTATGGTCACATTTAGAAAATACTTATAAGAAAATTGGGGCCTAGATTACAAGCTCTTACAGCAGTCACATTTAGTGTGGTGCGGTAATAGTTATTTCTAGATTTTGAGAGGTTGTGCTATATATATATTTATTGATTGATTGATTGATTGATTGATTTATAAAACCTAGTATTTCCCTGGAACTTTGACCTGTATGACACCTAGGACTCAAAGTAGGAGTTCTGCAGGTCTGAAAGGCAGCATTGCCACATACAACAACTGTTAAAACAGTTGAAAAAGAGATCAGGCTTCAATTAGAGATCAGAACAAAGTTGATCGGATAGAGACTAAGGTAAATCAGAATACAGAGGTAAGGAGGACACTGTATTTTAGAACTTCACCTACTATATAGACCAAAGGAAGAGAGGTTTATTTTGTTCAAAACCTAAATTTTCTGAGCACCGAATCTAAGTCAACGTGTCTGGATAGTTCATTTAAACAACCCACACACATGGAGCCCAGACTGGGAATGAGGGCTTGTAATTCTGTATAGTTTCGTGTAATGTCCACATATATCAACAAGTATGTTGAAGAGATAATTAAAAAGTATTGGCAAAGTCCCTTCAAAGATGGGAGAAAAAATATGGAACTATTAAACTTTACCACCAGGGAAACCTCTGATCCTGACTCAAACATTAGGGACTCCCAAGTCAATAGGCCAAGCCCTTAGCCTTGAGACTTGCTCTTGTGAAGCTTATTTGTGTAGTAGAGAAGCTAAGCCTACCTATAATTAGGCCTAAGAGTTATTTCCAGAGGACCTCTTTTGCTGCTCAGATGTGGCCTCTCTCTCTCTCTTTTCCTAAGCCCACCTCTGCAAGTAAAATCATTACCCTCCCCGCTATGTGGGACATGACACCCCCGGGGTGAAGGTATCCCTGGCAGCGTGGGGTACGACTCCCGGGGATGAGCCTGGTCCTGACAGCATGGGATCAACAATTCCTTCCTGACCAAAAGGGAGAAAAGAGTCGTGACAAAGTGAGGTATCAGTGGCTAAGAGAGTCCAAATGGAGATAGACTATTATGGAGGCTACTTTTATGTAAGCTTCAGCTAAATATTGCTATTAATCATGATTTGCCAGACCCCAACTGTGTTAGTTAGATTCAGTTGTCAACTTGGCCAGGTGAGCATACCTAGTCTTATTGCTGCGGACATAAACCAATGGTACGTGAACCTCATCTGTTGCCAATTACATCTGCAGTCAGCTAGGAGGTGTGTCTGCTGCAATGAGTGATGTTTGACTTAATTGGCTGGTGCTTAAATGAGAGATTGCAATGTAGCACTGCTAAGCAGCTTGGCATTCCTCATCTCAGCACTAGCAGCTCAGCCCAGGCCTTTGGGGATGCAGAAAGATGTCACCCCGGGGAAAGTTCTTGGAACCCAGGGGCCTGGAGAGAAGACCAGCAGAGACCATCCTGTGCCTTCCACGTAAGAAAGAACCTCAGTGGAAAGTTAGCTGCCTTTCCTCTGAAGAACCAACAAAATAAATCCCCTTTTATTAAAAGCCAATCCGTCTCTGGTGTGTTGCATTCCGGCAGCTAGCAAACTAGAACACCAACCAAGACCACGCCCACCAATCCTAAAGAACACCTGGGGCTCTCTTGGAGATTCTACAAAGGTTCTGCGCACTATAATTACTTCCCAGAAACCTACAACCTCCAGATGGGTTCTATGCTGGTTTGAAATTATTGTGTAGCCCAGAAAAGCCATGTTTTCATCCTGATCTAATCTTATAGGAGCATATTAATCCTGATTCAATATTGTAGGGAGGAAACTTTTGATTAGATTATCTCCACAGATGTGGCACACCCAGTTGTGGGTATGATTTTTGATTAGATGGGGATGAGACTCTACCCATTCAAGGTGGGTCATGATTAGTTTACTGGAGTCCTCTAAAAGAGGAAACATTTTGGAGAAAGCTTAGAACTGAAGTAGATGTTTGAAGAGTAGAAGTGACAGAGCCCACACAGCCAGACACCTTTGGAAATGAAGAAAGAAACTGCCCCCAGGGAAGCCTTGCTTAAATTAGGGTATCTTTCCCTGGATGCCTTAATTTGGACATGTTTATAGGCTTAGAAATGTAAACTTGCAACTTATTAAATTCCCTTTTTCAAAGCTGTTCCATTTCAGTATACTGTATTCTGGCAGTTTCACAAACTAATACAGGTTCCTAGGCCAGATGAGTTCTGAAACCCAGAGAGGCCAGCCTCTCCAGAACATCAACCAGTTCCATCCCTTGTTCCATATTATCGACAGCCCCTTCCAACATGAATATTTAGGACTGGCATAGTCAAAATCCCCCTAAAGATTGGGAGAAAGATCAAAGGAGAAGGTGGAGTTATAACGGAGAAGACAGGATTTAACAATGAGTAGGACTGCCGAATCATTATACTGATATTTCTTTTAGTCTCCAGTGTCTTGGAGCAACTAGAAGGGAAAATCTGAAATGTGGAACTGTAACCCATACCAAATTCTGAAATCTGTTCTATAACTAATTGTTGCGGTGTGCTTTGAAATTTATTGCTTATTTGCATACATGTTTTTTTCACAAAGAAAAAACCGTGGGCCAATTTAACTCCTGGGTATATATCAAGAGAATTGAGTGCTTATGCCCCCCAAAATGATACACAATAATGCTCATCGCAGCTTTTTCATAAAAGCCCCAACTGGAATTACCCAAATGACCATCAATAGGAGAATGGATAAGCAAAAGACAGTATTTTCATATAATGGAACACTATGCCGCAATAAAAAAATAAAATTATAGCTACTCTCAACAATGTGGATGAATCTGAAAAACATAATGTTGAGTTAAAGAAGCCAGGCACAAAAAAGTGCATCCTGTATGATTCCTTCCATATTAAGTTTAAGAGTAGACAATCCTAATCTATGGTGAACCAGGTCAGATGATAATCTCTGGCAGGGGTTAATAGTGGTGTTTGACAGGAAGGCGACAGCATGCAGATACCCTTCAGGAACACTAGAATGTTCTACATCTTAATCTGAGAGATGGAGCCCCGTATGTACACATATACAAAAAGTCATCAAGCTGTGCACTTAGAATTCGTGTGCCTTACTATATGCAAATTATATATTTTAAAAATTGGGAAATGTATACATTAAAAATTGAATTTTCATTAAGATTTTAAAAGAAATCCACCTGGTCCTCCAAGAGGGTTTGCCCAAGATCACACACTCATTGAAAGAACAAGGATTATCCTTCAGCTCTCCTGATGCCCAGGTCAGAGCTGTTTCTGTTACACTAAGCTGAGGTCCTGGACAACACTGGTTCTTTTCCAACTTGGGCAGCATGGCGATTCCTAGACTCTTACAGTCACTTCCAAACTTAGAAACTTATGTGGCATAAAGACCCCTAGGATACTCATGATGACTTAGTGGCAGTGTGGTTTGATGGTGGCGCTATGGATGGAGAATCCAGACATCTCGCTCATATTGGCTTCCTCACTACACCACACCTTTGCTCTCGCTGTTCCCTCCACCTGGAATGCTTTGCCCCAGACATCTCTCTCCACTTCACTACACGTTCTTTCCTGACCTCCTTATCTGAGATAGCACTTCCTCTCCTCCTTTCTATCTCCTTACTCTGGATTTGTCCTAATGCTCATCACCACCTGACATATTACAACTGTAGTGATTTGTTTGTTTATTGCCTTTATAAGAATATGACAAATGTAAATTCCATGAGGACAGGTACTTAGTACTGAAGAACTCTGTATTCTTATCATCTAGAAGAGGGCTGCCTGGTAAGTCGGCATCAGTAAACTTCTACTGATTGAAGGAATGTGTGGCCTTAAAGAAGTCACGTCCCTTTATGGGCTTCAGTCTTTTCCATTAACTAAGACTGGAGAAGAGGGGGACAGGGAGGAGTTTAGACTAGATTATATCCAAAGTTCTTTCAGTTCTGACATATAATTTTATTTTATTTTGCATGGGCAGGCACCGGGAATCGAACCTGGGTCTCCTGCATGACAGGCGAGAAATCTGCCACTGAGCCACCATTGCATTGCCCTGACATATAATTTTACATGCCAGCAATACATAGGTCTTTGGTGGCTTCTCAAGGTCATAAAACAGTCTGTTGGTTTCTACTGAATAGGAATATCCCAATTATGAATCATCCCAATATGGAGATGCAAAGAAAGATACCTGTGTCTGTGTGTGTGTGTGTGTGTGTGTGTGTGTGTGTGTGTGTGTGTAAATGAAGCCGAAAGAGAACCCAGGGCCCCAAAGCCCTGGTGTCAGACTACACCTGAATATCAGGTGTCCCGCTGACAGCAGCTATGGTATCTCTCAGCCTCAGAACCCTATCCCTGCAGAACAGGAGCTGTGCCACCCCCTCAGCCCAGATGCTTTGCAGCCTAGAATATGACTAAGCATTGGCTTAGCTGTGACAGATCTCTGAGAGAACTGACATACCTACCAACAAAACCTTCTTTGCTGGAATCAGGCGGCTGAGTGGAAACCTGAAGTGGGGGAAGGGGTAGGAAACAGTGGCATGGTTTTCAGTGGAGGTAGGTGGCTGGAGTCTGGGGAAAACTCTGTGAACCCTGGGGATGGAGATTTTATAATAAAGCCACCACCCTGGACCTTGTAAAGGAAGACTCCAATGGTAACCCAAAGTGGAGGGGTGGACTCTGAGAAATGTTGAATGCATTTAACCAAGAGTTAAATATGAAACAGTCCTGGAAACCTTGAAAAACAGGAAGAGCAACCATTCAGGACATCAAGGATCAGAGGGAATAAGAAGATAGATTCCTAACACTTCTGCATCTCATAATGTGTCTCTAAGTCTTTCAGGCATATTCACTTATAAAATACCCCCAACAAGCCTGCCAGGTAGTTAACTTTTATGCATTTAAAGATGGAGAACTTCAGGTTTGGAGACAGAGCAACTTCCCTAAAGTCAAACAACAAAGCCAAAGCAAAAACCTAAATCTGAAATCTGATTCAGTTTCTTTCCCAATACACCTCAGCAATATTTCGTGTGCATTTTCACTTATGATTCAGTGGGTCTAGTAGAAACCCCTACAATGGCTTAATTTTAAAAATCTTCAATTCTGTCTGCTTTCCCCTTTCCAAGGACTACTCTTTTCTCTACTCCAACCCTCACTGCTGCCATGCTCTTACCTGACTCTGTCCCCCTATCTAGAAATTGGGTCTGGCAGGCATGCAACCTGAGGGGGCCTTGCAGCAAGTCTCCGCTGGGTCACGGCTGTTTGGTCCATGTGAGTGAAATGTGGCATCACTGTGACATCAAGTCAGACAAATCCATGTGAGACAAATCCAAATCAAAAAGTAAGATATTCCTCCTAATATTTTCTAAAAAGGTCTTTGATCAAATCCAACTTAATCAAAATCCATTCTTGATTTTTAAAAACTTTTAATAAAATAATAGCTTAATTTTTAAATATTGTATCTATTGCAAATCATCATCTGTGACATGCAAAATAGTTTTATTATATCTAGGAATAAGATTAGAATGCCTGTCATGCTCACCTTAGATTTTGTTCTAGGATTTCTAGCTATGCATTGAAAGAAGAATAATTGTCATAATCTCAAATATATGAATTACACCTGAGAAAAAGTAGGATATCCCTAAATATCCAGAACATGACAGAGTATAAGAATCCATTAAAATCCAGATATCTTTAGAGCTAAATAAAAATATATTTAAATATCAAAGGTCCCCACCAGTTTCAAAGTTGTGTGGAAAAAAGACATTCATGTACACTAAAAGCTAGACAAATGCAAATCCAATCAAGTGATCAACTGGGGTGGGACTTGTAGATTTGGGGAATAGACAGAGGCTCAAGTATTTGGATAAACTGACTCCTGCTAGTGGTTGACATGAGCCACACTTCCTTCTGGGTTTTGAAGCCATTCTTAGAAACCAAAAAAGTCAATGTCATCATGATAGTGGTGGCTGTGAGGAGAAATATGCTGACCATCTGCAGCTCCAGGCTGCACACTCGGCCTCAATTTCTAGTTTAAATCAATTCCAGTTCACTGAGATAATACTAAGACTCATCTAATTAAAAAGCCCATTATTTTTTGTACCACTATGAAAGACTTCACTGCAATCGCTGCCAAGTAACTGGGAGGTGCCATGCAGTGTAAGACAAATTCTAATTTCAAAGGGGTGGGGAGGGGAGGTAGTGCATCTTAGATTAGAGGGAACATGGCACTTGTTTCCTTAGTGGGGATACATCTTTCGACCGTAATTCTACTCATGTTCCTTAATGAGTGCTGAGTTTTAATTCTGGGATGATTTCAAATTACATATAAAAAATTTTAAAGGGATCAAAACCACATCATTAGCTCATTTAAACAATCAAAACACAGGGAGCTCAGAATAAGAATGAGGGCCTTTAATCCCTTATAGTTTAATGTAATGCCTGGATACATCCAAGAGTATATTAAACAGATAATCAAAAAGTATTGGCAAAGTCCCTTGAGGGTTGGGAGAAAAAATATGGAACTATTAAACTATACCACCAGGGAAACCCCTGATACCGTGTCAAACATTAAGGACACCCAAATCAATAGGCCAAGCCCTTGATCTTGAGGCCTGCTCTTGTGAAGCTTATGTAGGTAAAGGAGAAGCTTAGCCTATCTAGAGGTATGCCTAAGAGTCACCTTTGGAGCACCTATTTTGTTGCTCAGATGTGGCCTGTCTCTCTCCCTAAGCTCAACTCTACAAGTGAAATCATTGCCCTCCCCACTGCCTGAGACATGAAATCCAAGGATGAAGTCTCCTTGGCAGCATGGGAGATGACCCCCAGGGATGAGTCTGGCCCTGGCACTGTGGGATCAACAATGTCATGCAGAACAGAGAGGGGGAAAAAGTGTAACAAATAAGGTAGTGGCTGAAAGAGTTCAAATAGAGTTGAGAAGCTACTCTGAAGGTCACTATTATGCAAGCTTCAGTTAGACATCGCTACCTATCATAACTTGCCAAACCCCAACAAAAACCATTCCAGCTAATCCTAAAGAATACCGAGGGCAATATATAAGATTCTTCAAAGGTTCCATGTATTAGGGTAACTTTCCAGAAGTCTACAACCTCCAGATGGGTCCCTGGACAAGATAAGTCCTAAAAGCTATAGGGGGCAGTCTCTCCAAAACATCAGCTAGATCCATCTCCCAACCCCATATTATGGACAGCCCCTTCCAACATGAAAAAGTTAGAATGGGTATAGCCCAAATAGCCTTAAACACTGGGAAAAAGATAAAGGTAATGGTGGAGTTATACAGAGAAGGTAGGGTTTAATAAACGTGTATGATTGCTGAATCATTACATTGATATTTCTTTTAGTCTCCAGTGTATTAGAGCAGCTAGAAGTAAAAACCTAAAATTGTGGAATTGTAACCCATACCAAACTCTGAAATCTGTTCTACAACTAATTGTTGCTATGTGCTTTGAAATTTATTGCTTTTTTCTATAGATGATTTTTTTCACATACAAAAAAAGTCAATTGTGATGATAAAAAAAAATATCTATTCCTTCTAGCTTCTAATGTTCTGGAGCAGCTAGAAGGAAAAATCTGAGATGATGGTATGATAGCCCATGACAAACTCTGAGATCTGTCGGGAAAACTACTACTTTTTTCTTTCTTTGCTTTGTATATATGTTATATTATACAATTAAAAGAGTTTTAAAAAACACATTATCATTTTAGTGTTTAAAACTGTATATATTTGGTATCCTATGTGTTTGTAATGTTGAAGAGGATTTGGCCTGTTAGAGTGACAACCTTATAACTCCAACTTAAAATATGCAATTTAAAATATACAGCTGAAGTTAGACTTATGATATTAAGTCAAAATCCTACCAAGTTCATGCTTGGTATCGGAACATCTAAGTGAACTGTTATTCTTTTTAAGGTTAATTTATTATGTTTCTGAGTTAAATTCCTCAGGAAGATTTGTTTGTTTGGTTAAGAGATTAAAACACTTAAGAAAAGCAAATAAATTAAACCCTATAAGTGATATTTGAAATGCCATAGCAATTTAATTAACTAAGTTTTGAAACAAACCAAACAATATTTAAAGTGACTGTGACCAGCTCTAGATTTATAAAACGAATGTTAAGTTCTGTAAGAGCTAGAGCTATAATAAATGGGTAAAGCCTAAACTTAGCTTAAAGCAAAAGTTAATTTGGAACTTTCTATTCTGCAAATGAAACTACCCTCAATGTTAGCAGTCCAGAGGGGCACATGTACCCATCTAACCAATAAGAGACCTTGCCTAGAATTTTTCAAACTGGAGCTGGAGGAAAAAAGTCTGCTCTCTCGTGGTAGGAGCTTTGAGTCCAGGGTCTGGACAGCTGTCTATGAAGAAATGCATTCTATATGAGTGAAACTGATGGACAGAGAGAAAAAAGAGTTAAGACCCAGGGAAAAAGAGACTAAGAGAGGGCGAGAGAGAAGGAGAGAGATTCCTGGTCTCCTGGTTCCAACTGTTCCTGGGGCCCCCCTCCAACTTGCACCACCTGTGGGCTGGTTATTCAACTTTTCCTTCAATTAATTACATAGAATATCCTCAGGATTTTTCCAAACAGTTCCCCCTTTCTGCCTACTTTGATTTGGATTTCTGCCTTTGGCAACATGAACATTTCAATATTCTTAGATAGCCTGAAAAATCCACAAACCCACTCTCTAGAAGGAAGACTCCAGCTCGCAGAGGAAGAGGTATGTGAGCGTATCACCAACTCGTTAGTAACAAATAACCCTGGGAAATTCTGCTGTCAGAAAAACTGCTAACAGTCACAGGTAAGGACAACAAATATTACAGGGTCTAGTTAGGGTCGAGAGAAGATTTATGCAGAAATAGTTACAGAAAGAGGCGTAAGAACTTAATGTATTAGAACCCCTGCATTATCCTGTGAATTTCACTCTTCTATGAAAGCCAGGAGAGTGAAGACAGAGTGAATTGTGGAAGGTTGTTAAAATTATGTACGTCCAAATCCCTCATGTTTAAGAGAAAAATGATCATATTTACCCCGCGAGGTTGTTGTAAGGATTAAATGATACAGCCTGTCTTTACTCTAACCTAGCAAAGCTCGGGCCAGAGACTGAATTAATGGCATTTATGGCCAAGAAAACAGTGATTCGAAATTTAGTACTAAGTTATAGTAATCAAAGGTTCAGAGCTGAGAGCAGGGAGTGGGGGCTGCTAAAGGAAACCTGGGGACACTGCTTGGGCTCTAGCTTCAGGATCTAACACCAAACCCACCTTCATCCTTTCCAGTTATATGGGTCAATACATTTCTTTATTGTTTGATCTAGTTAAGACAGATCTGTCACTTACGACAAAGAATATGGAGCAATGCAGGCAGTTAGCGCCTGCAGAAATGAGCTGATGAGAAAAAGTGAACAAACATGCTGAATGGCTCCTGATGAGGAGAAGCAGCATGTTGTGGTGGGAATCAGAAGAGCCACTGCTTGGGCTCCCGTCACTAATTGCCTGTGAAGCTCTAAGAAAAACAATTTCCTACTCAGGGTCTCTGATTCCTCAGTGGTAAAATGTGAGGTCTGGCCAAGGTCTCAAACCATCCTTCAGTCACGAAAATGTAAGATTGCCATCCATTCTATCAGTGTTCTGAAATAAGCATTCTTTCCTTAAGAATAGACAGAGCCCTATTTCTAATGCTGGTTTCATTGCAAGCACTCTCCTCACATCACTTCACTGCACAGAACTTGGCATGTCTAAGGACATTAACTAAAGTGTAGAAAAAGCAGACTGAATGTATGTTACAGGTAACACCGACTAAGGCATATGGAGAAAACAGAAAATGAACCATTGTCAGCTAGATATTCCTTTCCCTCCCTCTTTTATCTTAATAGCTACCTCCAGAAGAACCCCAGAGATAATCAATTGGTAGTTACCTTGTTTTGTTTTACAAAAATTCTCCTCAAGGAGGGAACCTCTTCTGTTGCTCAGATGTGGCCTCTCTCTCTCTCAGCCAACACGACAAGCAAACTCACTGCCCTCCCCCTCTCTACATGGGACATGACTCCCAGGGGTGTGGACCTTCCTGGCAATGTGGGACAGAAATCCTAGAATGAGCTGGGACTCAGCATCAAGGGATTGAGAAAACCTTCTCGACCAAAAGGGGGAAGAGCAAAATGAGACAAAATAAAGTGTCAATGGTTGAGAGATTCCAAACAGAGTCAAGAGGTTATCCTGGAGGTTATTCTTACGCATTAAGTAGATATCACCTTGTTATTAAAGATGTAGTGGAGAGGCTGGAGGGAACTGCCTGAAAATGTAGAGCTGTGTTCCAGTAGCCATGTTTCTTGAAGATGATTGTATAATGATACAGCTTTCACAAAGTGACTGTGTGATTGTGAAAACCTTGTGTCTGATGTTCCTTTTATCTACCTTATCGACAGATGAGTAAAACATATGGATTAAAAATAAATAAACAATAGGGGGAACAAATGTTAAAATAAATTTAGTATATTGAAAAAAATAGAAGCTTTAGGAATTATAAAATAGAATATAAATGTTATAAACTGTGATAATATAAGCATAGTAATAACAATGATTCAGGATGAGGGGAGGAAATATTGTTAAATGACAGTTAACTAATTTCCTTATATTTAAAGCATGGAGTCAATATCTAGTACCTAATGTTGAAATAGATAAGAATAATCCAACGTTCTAAAGGTTTTTTATTTTTTTCTCAAGTTTGTAGCGCCTTTTCAGAAAAGAAAGCATTATATTTTGTGTTTAAGATACATTTAAATGAATTTCAGTGATTCCTTCAGTTTTTAGTTCAGTTACATTCAATGTGAATTTAAATTCAGTTTCTCACTTAAATTCTATAGGAATAAAATATCACATTGAGAAATTAAAAAAAAAATTCTCCTCAAGGAGGGCCACCGCACCCACCCATTGCTTGCTCTTTCCATGTAAGTACTAAGGTGTTTGAGTATATTCTTCTCCGAACGCCGCCACCATTACTGAGAAGGCACACACAGGATAACTGTGTCAGAACATTTTCTCCTTACGGCCTCATTCTTCTTAAGTTTTAAATGCCTCTTGAAGAGAAACATCCAAAGACTCTATTTTCTGAAAACAGGCTGAAGAGCAATCACCTTGCTTTTCTAAAGAAGCCATACAGTGTTTGGTTTTTCTATTCCAAAAATAACATTGAATATTTTTGAGGCACTCACATGGCATAGAACCAAGAGGTGGAATGCAAAGCCTTCATGTCTCTCTTTTGGAGGGCCTCTTGAGCGCTTAAGTAGTTTCATTCCAACAATGCAAGGAAGCCGGAGAGGGGCAAATGTGGTGAAGAGAGTGTTAGAGGCAGCCCTGGCATTCCTCCCCTAAGAGACACCAAGTTTGGTCATTCCCCAGAGAAGCGAAGGGTGCCCTGCCATAGCTGTCATCCCCGCTGCAGTCTATGAGCTCCCTGGAGGGACCCGGGATCGCCCACAGTTTTAATCATCACTGTAGATACCTCTCCAAACACCTATCTGGAGGCCACTCTTTTTCCCCTTCACCTTCCTCACTCTACAGAGCTGCAGAACATCCCAACATTGCTACTTCCTTCCACTCCCTTTCTGTCTTCATTTCCTAGGGCTGCCATAGGAAAGAACCACAAACTGGGTGGCTTCAAACTATAGAAATGTGTAGTCTCACAGTTCTGGAGATTAGATGCTTGAAATCTGTAGAAGAGAATCCTTCCTTGCCTTTTTCTAGCTTCCATGGTATGCCAGCAAGCCTCGGGCATCACAAGGCCTTCTCTGTATCTGTCTGTGGTCAATTCTTACGAGGACACCAGTCACATGGGATTAGGGCCCAGCACCATGCACACTCTGGACTCATCTTAACCAATAACATCTTCACAGATCCTATTCCCAAATAAGATTATGCTCACAGGACCGGGGGTTTTGTCTTCTGGAAGGACACAATTTAACCCATAACATTTTCCTACCAATCTTTCTTCCTCCTTGAATACAGATTATGCACTGGTCAAATGCCTCCCTGTTTTCCTCATATGTGAATAGCATATGACTCAACTCCTTTTCCGGCAATCTTCCCCTCAGACCCAATCTGGGACAAATACTTATCCCAGTATTCCTATGCCTCCCGTAGCTTAGTCCCAGTTATGTCATTAAAATCGCTCTCATTTTCTCTGTCTCTCCTTGTGGTAGCTAGATTCAGTTGTCAACTTGGCCAGGTGAAGACACCTAATTCTGTTGCTGTGGACATGAGCCAATGGTACGTGGACCTCATCTGTTGCTAATTACATCTGCAGTCGGCTAGGAGGCATGCCTGCTGCAATGAATGATGTTTGACTTAGTTGACTGGTGCTTAAATGGGAGACTCAATGTAGCACAGCCCAAGCAGCTCAGCATACCTCATCTCAGCACTCGTAGTTCAGCCCAGGCCTTTGGAGATACAGAAAGAAGTCACCCCGGGGAAAGTTGTTGGAACCCAGAGGCCTGAAGAGAAGGCCAGCAGAGATCATCCTGTGCCTTCCCATGTAAGAAAGAACCTCAGTGGAAAGTTAGCTGCCTTTCCTTTGAAGAACTAACAAAATAAATCCCCTGTTATTAAAAGCCAATCCATCTCTGGTGTGTTGCATTCCAGCAGCTAGCAAACTAGAACACTTCTTTTTTCATTTGTGAGTGAAAAATGAAGGTAAGGATTCATTCAACAAATAGTGCTGGAGCAACTGGACATCCATAGACAAGAAAAAAAAAGAATGTTGACTTAAACTTCACACCACTTACACAGAAAGTAATGCAAAATGGATCAGATCCAAATGTAATATGAAAAACCATAAATCTTTTAGAAAAAAAATCACACAAGAAAATCTCTGAAAGCTTGGGCTAGACAAAGAGTCACTAGTCTTGACACCAAGAGCATGACCTATAAAAGGAAAAATTGATAAAATGGACTTCATCAAAATTTAAAATTTTGTCCTATGAAAGTTCCTATGAAAAGACGAGCTACAGACTGGAAGAAAATACTTGTAATCCACATATCCAAACAAGAACTAGTATCTAGACTATACAAAGAATTCTCAAAACTAAGCAGTAAAATAATAAACAACCTAATTAGAACATGGGCAAAAGACAGGAGGAGACATTTCATTGAAGAAGACATAGGGAAGGCAAGTATGCATGCAAAATATGTCTAGTATCATTAGCCATCAGGGAAATGCAAATTAAAACCACAACAAGATATCACTATATACCTATCAGAATGGCTTAAATAAGTATAGTGACAACACCAAAGGCTGGTGAGGATGTGGTAAAACTTGATCACTCATACATTGCTGGTGGGAATGTGAAGTGGTACAGCCATCCTGGAAAATAGTTTGTAGTTTCTGAAAAAAGTAAACACACAACTGCTTACAACCCAGCAATACTCTCTCAGGCATTTATCCCATAGAAATGAAAGCAAACGTTCATACAATAACCTCTACACAAATGTTTATAGCGGCTTTACTCATAGCCCAAAAGTAAAAACAATTCAAATTTTATTCAACAGATGAACGGTTAAGCAGATTGCAGTACAATGATATCATAAAATATAATTTAGTGATATAAAAGAATGAACTATTGA
Source organism: Tamandua tetradactyla (assembly GCF_023851605.1). Classification (NCBI taxonomy): domain Eukaryota; kingdom Metazoa; phylum Chordata; class Mammalia; order Pilosa; family Myrmecophagidae; genus Tamandua; species Tamandua tetradactyla. The sequence continues at coordinate 99,173,850 of NC_135328.1, read as the reverse complement.
CCAAAAAAAAAAAAAAAAAAAAAAAAAACTTGGATGAAACTTCAAGGGATTATGCCGAGTGAAAAAAGCCAATCCCATACAGTATGAATCCACTTACGTTAATATTCTTGAAATGACGAAAGTACAGAAATGGAGAAAAGATTAGTAGTTGCCAGAGGTTAGGGATTGAGGTCGGAGGAGTGTTACCTACAGTTACAAAAAAGAGCACCAGGGATCCTTGTAGTGATGGGATGCTCTTGTAACCTGATTGTGGCAGTAGTCATACAAATCTCCATATGTGATAAATTTCACTGATTGAAGAAAATATGCAAACACGTACACACTAACGATTGCATTTAAGACTGGTGAAATTTATTGAATAAGGCGGATAGATTGTATCAATGTCAATTTCCTGGTTGCCATATTATTTATAGTTACACAAGCTGTAACCACTGGGAGAAGCTGGGTAAAGAGTTTATGGAATTCTCCATTATTTTTTATATAGCTTGTGAATCTCAATTATCTCAAAACAAATTTTTAAAAAAGGCAAGTCTAATCCCATCTGAAAAGCATAGGATTAAGGTTAAAGATTAACAAAAAGGAAAGGCTATGAATTTCTTAGGTAAAACTGGCTGCATGAATGGAAATGGAAATGGTGTGGGAGTAAATATTCAAAATGATCTCTGCCTCATGGAGCAGAATGGAAGTTACCACTTGGTCTGCAAGCCCTCTGGATTCACTTACACACTTTACAAAATGCAGATTAGATTTACTTGAGACAGGGTCTATTAGCTTATTTTTTTCAACACATTGGAAGGGGGAATGGAAAAGACTTCTCTGAAAAGGCAGGAGGTGGCTGTTTCCCAGAGTTGTTCTGTTTTGTTATCTACATTTTCCAGACCCCATCTTCTCATTCAGAACCTCCAGCTCTGGGTTCCCGCATAGCCCATCCATTTCTGTTACCTTACACTGGAAGACAGAGAGTGTGTCAATAGGCTGGGCAGGGACACCCAGGTCAATGGGCCATGCCCTTGATCCTGAGGCTTGCTCCCGTGAAGCTTATGTATGTAATGAAGAAGCTTAGCCCACCTATAGGCATGCCTAACAATTCCTTCCAGAGGACCTCTTTTGTTGCTCAGATGCAGCCTCTCTCTCAGCCCAACTCTGCAAGTGAAACCATTGCCTTCCCCACTGTGTGAGACATGACATACGGAGATGAAAGTCTCCCTGGTGGCATGGGAGATGACTCCCAAGAATGAGTACGGCCCTGCCACCGTGGGATCAACAATGCCATCCTGACCTGAATGGGGGAAAGAAGTGTAACAAATAAGGTATCAGTGGCTGAGAGAGTTCAGACAGAGTCTAGAGGCTACTCTGGAAGTCTAGTTTCAGTGAGACATTGCCACCTATCATAACTTGCCAAACCCCATGCACAAGCATTCCTGCCAATAGGGCATTATGTAAGATTCTACAAAGGTTCCATGCCCTAGGGTAACTTTCCAGAAACCTACAACCCCTCCAGCTGGGTCCCTGGACCAGATAAGCCCTGAAATGCAGAGGGCCCAGCCTCTCCAGAACGTCAACTAGTTCCATCCCCCATCCCATATTATCGACAGCCCCTTCCAACATGAAAAAGTTAGCATGGGCATAGCCCAAACACCCCTAAAGAGTGAGAGAAAGATCAAAGGTGATGGTAGAGTTACACAGAGAAGGTTGGTTTTAACAAATGAATATGAGTACGAAATCATTAAATTGATATTTCTTTTAGTCTCCAGTACCTTAGAGCAGCTAGAAATAAAAACCTAATGTAGTGGAATTGTAACCCATACCAAACTCTGAAATCTGTTCGACAACTAATTGTTGCAATGTACTTAGAACTGATTTGCTTTTTTTTGTGTTATTTGTTATTTTCCACAATAAAAAAAAGTTAGGAAAAAAAAAGCTGGGCAGCTGGTCCCATGGGCAACTCTCTCTGCCCCTTTCCATCATCCACACTGGAGGAACCCAGGTATCCCCTGCTGACTTGAGAAAGAAGAGATGACCCATACACAGAACCTCAAAGAATGTCCTGTCAGTTACTGAATCGGGCTCTTGCAACATGACCCAACCCATATGGGCTGCAAGTGGGAAACCAGAAGAGGAGGCCCGTGCTAATGTACACACCTCTGCTTGCACAGGCCCTCACACCTATAAGTTCAGAGTATCCTACTTTCAGAGCACCTTGCCTTAGCACTCCTCAGAACGCATGCCTTACCCTTATCATCCCTGCCCTTCTGTACCTCCCCTTGCTCCTTTCAACCTTTTTTCCTTCTCCCCAAATTTCCCACCTCCTGCTGTGTGGTGGATTTAGATATGGGTTGCAAGCACTCTCCTTTCCAGTTGGTCCTGTTGCTGATAGGAGGAGGGGGATACCTTAAATCCTGGTGAAAACTCTATATTTAAAATATAGATCTTGGATATTTTAAAAAACAGTCTGACTTAATGTATAGAAGAACAAGAGATGAATAGATAAATGAAAAAGCACATATGGCAAAGTATTTACAGTAGAATCTAGGTGGTGGATATACAGGTGTTCGCCAAAAAACTCTCAATTTTTACGTATGTTTGAAATTTTTCATATTGAAATGTTGGCAAGGAGTGAGGGGCAGCAATCTGACTTTTCACACTGCTAAGTTAATCTCCTGCTAGCACATCTTAGGTACCATATTGTGCTAATAGAATGTCTTATGCAGCTCAGCTTAAGCCATGTTCAAAAGATTCCTTTCTATTATTTAGTCTTAAAAAAGGGTCAGGCTCAAGGAATAGGTCAGAGGGCAGTGGGGAGAAGATGGACAGGAAAAAAAAAGATCACACTATAAATTAGCAGAAAGTGTTTTGCAGGAGGGGAGGGTATGGGTTGAACAAAAAGTGTCTAGATTTCTTAGAAAAAAGTTACATATCAAAAGCAAACTTTTTTTTCACTAATAAGTTAATCATTGTAACAATTTAAATATATTAGGATCGTGATTATAAACAGATGTTTTAAACAAATGTACCAGAATTTTCATTTGCTCAAATAAATGTTTTTTCTTTAAAACTGGTGATTTTGTGAAGTTACCACAATAAAAATGTCCAATTGATGGGTCCATGCACAGCATTGTGGCAAAAGGCATGTACTTCCCTCTACACAACTCCCTCCTAACCATCCCATCCCTTCCTGCTGAAGGACTAAGGAAAGGGTTTCATATGCAAGTGCTGCTGGATGGGGCTGAGAGAAGACCAACGCTTGGTTCTGGCAGGAGCCTATTCCATTTGTGGGTAGCTGGTTGCAAGCTCTTTGATTAGAACCCATTATCTGCTTGTAAGGCAGGCAGAGCTCTCCGTTGACACCCTCCCTTCAACTCTTGGGGGCACCAAAGACAAGCTAATGCCTGATGATTAGTGCTTTCTAGGCTGGGCCATTTAAGGTCCAGGATTGAGGTCCTTTCCAGAATATGCTCCACCTAGGTTGTGCCTGGTACCCAAACAGCCTTTGCTTCAGAGGTCTCCTGGTGATGGATGCTGCCTGGTTATTCTCCCTCTGCTGCTTCAAGCCCGCGTGGGACGCACAAAATCAGGCATAAAAATAGCAAGTATGCAGGGCAGAGCAAAATGCTCAAGTTTGGCCCCACATTGAGCTTTTAACAACTGCTGTTCCATAAACCACTGATTAAACAAAATTAGCAAACAAAAAATTGTTTCCATTCTGGATTTTGCATGAAAGCATTTGTTTTTTAAATCAATGAAGGCGTTAGGAGAAAAAAAAAATCGCTACAGTTTTTCACTCCCGTAAATACATCTGCTAGAGTCTCGAATCAGAACACTTTTCTTTTATCGCTTCCACTGCCGGAAGATAACAAAGCAATTTAGAGCCTAGTAGAGGAAGCAGATTTGACCTTGGAACAAATCTTTTTGTCAAGAGACACAGAGGCTGAGCATTTGGGGGCAGTAGCTTTGAAAATCTATTTACAATAAGATCAGAGCATGGCAGGAATTGCCAGCCCAGAATAGCCACAGGGAGCCGACTTTGGGTTTAAGAGGGTTCACCTCACATGGTATGGGTGAGCCTGCGCCAAAAGCCAACAAAATGTCAAAAATGAGAACCAGGTCACAGAAACCTCATTTTTAAAAAATATTTGTGCTGTATGGCGGGGGTCACATTTCATTCATTTTCCATGTGAGTATCCCCTTATTGCAGCACCATTTGCTGAATTTTTATTTGGCTGGTTTTTTGTTTGTTTGCTTGGGAAGTGCATGTGCGGGGAATTGAACCTGGGTCTCCCACATGGCAGGCAAGAATTCTACCATTGAACTACCTTGCACCTCCTAAGAAGCCTAATTTAAGACCAGTGAGACCTGGGGGGAAAAGGTCCAAGCAAGCTGCAGGTACTAGGTTTCATTGACAAGTGCCTGAGGCAAAGTCAGACGGTTCTCTCTGCTGTTCAATATTGTCAAAGGTATTGCTATAGGAAACAGAGTCACAGAGTAGGACACTATTCGCAGACATTTGATAGTCTAAAATTTTGCCCTTCAACTGTATGTGGTCATCTGAGAGCTGGACCCCTATTCTATACTCTTCTGGCTTCTTCTAGAGATTCCTTTAATGACTTGCACTTCTGTTTGTCATTTCCCCCATGAGAGACACAATAAGAAATAACTCCCTCTTGAAACTGCCTATTGTCTTTATTGTATGGAATGATTTTAAAGGATATTGTCCTTTACATCACAAGGGCCTCCTAGCGGATATAGGAAAGGAAGTTCCCAGAAAAAAAAATGTGCTTCTCCCGAATTGCTGGTTTATTTTTATTTTAATGAACGTGTGGTTGTTATCGATGGCATTCTCCACTTCATTTTGGCTGCCGTCATCTCTGTATTGCAACAGCAGCAAAGTGTGCTGGATTCTACAACGCACACTGTGTCTACGCACATCGTCCCTGGCACCACCGAATTTCCATGCACCAGGCTTTCTTCAGTGTAATGACATCATCTATTTTCTTAAAATCCTGTTTTACTCTACGTATCTCTGCCAGCTATTTTAAATACTCTTTGGGGAGAGAGGTAGGCATCCACATGTAAAGAAACGAATCCAACAGACGCAGCTTACTTTAAAATACTTTCACTTCAGATTTTATAAAAATCTTCCCTTATCTATCTTTAAATGACTGTGTTTACAAACCAACATCTGCCCCACTGAGGTGAAGAATATGCTTTTAAATGACCACTGATATTTTTAACTTTTGATGGATTGGATTTTTCCCCACTATTGTAATTCTTCCAAATGGCATGCCATGAAGAGCTTTTACTGGGTTCTGCAAGAACATTCCAGAACATTCGAAAACAGCCTTCTGGGTAGCTCAAGGGACAACCTGCAAACCCACGCATCAGCCAGAGTCGTCAGCACCGTGGGAAGAGCTAGGGTCCTGTGGACATGTGTGGAGTCAGGGAGTGGGCTCACTCACACTGGCCTGCCTCTTCCTGCTACCGCCGCCTCCCCCGGCCACAGCGTACCCTCCGCCTGCTTCCTCCGGACCTCAGTTTGCTCATCCCTCTCTTAAGGAGCGTTTCTCAGAGGTTATGGCTGGAGAGAAGAGAAAAAGATGGCAGGAACACAGCACGCTCTCCTAGAGGATAGGCTTTGGAACAGGGAACTCCTGAGAGGCAAAGAGAGAAATGCTGAGAAGTATGGAAGAGATACTCTCCCTTCTCCACAACACTGCCTGGGAAGGGCTCTGTGAGGTATATCAGCCCCTGAGTCAGAAGCACAGGGGCTTAGCAGGAGGCAAGTGGATGAGGGGAGAAAACCAGCAAATCTGCTTAAGTAAATGATGGGTCAGTAGGAAGCGGGAAGGGTTGCCATAGTTTTTAGAGAGCAAGCAATGTTCTACCATTTTCACATACACGCTTAGTATTTCCCTCTCCATTGGTCTCTCCCTAGGGTCATTTTAAAGAACTAGACATACCTTTTTAAAAATGTTTTTATTATGGAAAACTTCCAACTTCCATGAAAGAAGAGACAATAGTGTAATCAGTCCCATAAACCCATCACCCAGCTTCACTCATTTCCAAAGTGGTCAGTCTTGTTTCATCCATTCACTCTACTCCCTCTCCCACTGGAGTACTTTAAAGCAAACCTCAGACATCATGTCCTTTCATTCACAGACATTTCAGAGCCTACCTCAAGCAGCAATGATCACCACAAATAGATATCTCTTAGAACTTTGTTTTACATTATAATCTTTAAAAAAAATGTTTTGTAAATAAAATTTTTCAAATGTACTATGGACTAGAGAAAATTTAACAGTGAAACCCCATGTGCTCAACACTCTGGATTCAACAATCATAAAGAACAAAACAGTATTCTCCCATCCCCACTCCCTTTCACTTAGTTCACCAGAGAAGTTTCAGAGCGTAGGCATACCTTGTTTTACTGTACTTCACTGTGATTCGCAGAGACTGTGTATTTCACAAATTGAATGTTTGTGGCAACCTCTGCGTTGAACAAATCTATCAGCACCATCTTTCCAACAGCATGTGCTCACTTCAGGGCTCTGTGTCACATTTTGGCAATTCTTGTAATATTTCAAACTTTTTCATTGTTATTATATCTACTATGATGATCTACGATCAGTGATCTTTGATGTTACTACTATAACTGTTTGGACACTACAAATAACAACTTTGTGCCTCTCCGTCAGCCTGTCAGCTTCTGCTGGGAACACAACCTCATCTTCATCAGTTTCTGGATTGCAGTCTGCCCTCCAGAATTCAGACTTGCCAATTCCCACAATCTTGTGAGCCAATTCCTATAATATTTGTCTATCTCTATCCATCCATCCATCCATCATCCATCTATCTGTCTGTCTGTCTGTCTATCTATCTATCTATCTATCTATCTATCTATCTATCTATCTATCTATCTATCTATCTATCTATCTATCTACCTACCTACCTACCTACCTACCTACCTACCTACCTACCTACCTACCTACCTACCTACCTACCTAATCTTCTGTTGGTTCTATTTCTCTGGGGAACTTTGACTAACACAGATGAATACAAAGGATTGCCAATCACACACTAAGATACTTTGCAGTATGGTGTCAGAAGCTTTAAAAAAAAATCCTGGAATCAATAACTGACCATTCTTTGTTACATCTCCAATATTCCTGATGGCTGTGACAAACAGAAAACCCAAAATAACATTGGCTCAATGAGTTATACATTTATTTCTGCCCCAGGTAGAAGAATTCCAGAGCCAGCCAATACAGGATTGGTAGATAGTTTCACTAAGTTATCAGAGATGTAGGTTTGTTTTCTCTGACTGCTGTGCTGTCATCTGAATATGACTCCCACTTGATGGTTGGACATGGCTGCTTCAGATTCAGACATTGTATCCACATTTTAGCTGGCTGATGAGAGGAAGGAATGAAAAGGGAGCAAAGAGTAGGTATCTGATGAACTTTTAGAGAGTTTCCTAGAAGTTGCCCCACAATATCTGCTCTATTTCATTGATCAAAACATAGCCATCGAGTAACTCCTTCTCAAAAAAATGATAGTAAATATTTTTATTCCAGGCAGCCATGTATTCAACTAAAAATTAGAGGTTCCATTACTGAAGAAGAGAAGAATGGAATTGGACAACTGGCAGTCTGTATCACATCAGTTTTCAAATTTATTGGCATAAAGTTATTTGTAGCATTCTCTTTTTATTTTTAAACTCTCAACTGTATAAGTAATTATTTCTACTTTTTTGTTCTTAATAGTTCACATTTATGCCTTTTCCTTTTTTTCTTGATTAATCAAGCTAGCACGTTGTTTCAGATTTTTTGTCAAAGTACCAAATTTTGCTATTATTGATCCTCTCTGTAGTTTTCTATTTTATTAATTTATATTTATTCCTTATTATTTTCTTTCATTTGCTTATTTTAGGTTTACTTTCTTCTTTTTTTATTGAGTGCTTAATTCATTTTTCAGCCTTAATTTTTTTTAAATAACAATAAATTTGACCACATATGCTACTCTAGAGGTAATAAATTGTTATCCACTATTTTCATAATTACCGTGATTTCCTCTTAAGCTCATAAATTATTCAAGTGATCATTTTTAAAATTTACAATGCCTGTGTGATTTTAAATTACTTTCTAATTTAATTTCATTGTGATTAGCAGAATCTTTCCTAAGCAATATTAGTTCTTAGAAATGTGTTCAGATTCTCTGGAAATAGTATGCAGTCAATCTTTTATAAATATTCTATGCAATCTCAAAACCATGCTTAAATCGAAGTTGTTTGTTAATTTTATTATTAAATCTTTTAAATCATTACCTTTTATTGTTTTAAAAATATCTCTCTATAAAGGTTATGTTAAAATCTTTCATTTTGTTTGTGGGTTTGTTCATGTCTTCTTATAATTCTGTTAGTTGCATATTTTGCTGTTAAATTGTTAGGTAGAATGTACCTCTTTATTTCTATTAATGCTTTTTTTAAAAAAAAATTCTGCTATAAGAATTTTCTTTTGTCTAGTATTTGTTTGCTATATATTCTCCATCCTCTATTTTCAATTTTTCAAGTGTGGTTTTACTTTAGATGTATCTGTTGTAAGCACAGAGATACTGTGAGGACCCAATCTGGTTTTTTGTCTTTTAATAGGTAAATTTAATATATTTAAATTTATTGAAATTACTGGTGCATTTTACTTATGTCTACTGTAATATTGTATATTTTCTCTTTAGCATCACCTTTCTTTTTTTCTCTCATTTCCAGGCAGATGTACTGATAAAATTTTCTATATTTTTCTTTTCTTTCTCCATCTACTGGTTTGTACGCTACACTTATATTGCTATACTTTTCCTACTACTTTTAATACCCTCCTTTTTCTCCTGTGACTGTGAAAAGTTATTCACTACTTTTATGCTACTCCAGGACTTGAAAACTTTACATGCTTTACACCCAGACAACTCTCTTACCCAACTTCCCATCCCTTTACATTATCCTTGACCTGAATTTAAGTTTACCTTTACTTCCAACAACAAAAAAAAATAGCTGTATTTTATGGTTCATAACATATATGAATATAATATATATGACAATAATAGTACAGGGGGGAAGGATAGAGGTTTAACAGAGCAAAGTGGCAATATTTTAACAGAATTAGGACAATATTAATCTAAAGTAGATTAGTATAAATTAAAAAGGAAGTATAATCCTTAGAATAACTATTAAAAGAAAAATTTTAAACAGAGGACACCAAAACCAAAAGTAACAAAGAAAAAATATATAAACTGGACATCAACAAAATTTAAAACTTTTGAGCCTCAAAGGCCACCATCAAAAAAGTGAAAAGGTAACCCAAGGAATGTGTGCTGGTTTGAAAGGATGCCTGTACCCTAGAAAAGCCATGCTTTAATCCTAATCCCATTTTGTAAAGGCAGCTGTTTCTTCTAATCCCTATTCAGTATTCTATGTTTGAATCTGTAATTAGATCATCTCCCTGGAGATGTGGCTCAATCAAGAGGGGTTGTTAAACTGGATTAGGTGGAGACGTGTCTCCATCCATTTGAGTGGGTCTTGATTACTTTACTGGAATCCTATAAAAAAGAACGACTAGAGAGAAAGCTGAGAGATTCAGAGAAAGCAGAAAATGCTGCGGCACCACGAAGCAGAGAGTCCACCAACCAGTGACCTTTGGAGATGAAAAAGAAAAACACCTCCCAGGGAGCTTCATAAAACAGGAAGCCAGGAGAAGAAGCTAGCAGATGACGCCGTGCTCGCCATGTGCCTGTCCAGCTGAGAGAGAAACCCTGACTGTGTTTGCCATGTGCCTTCTCACTTGAGAGAGAAACCCTGAACTTCATCGGCCTTCTTGAACCGAGGTATCTTTCCCTGGATGCCTTTGATTGGACATTTTTATAGACTTGTTTTAATTGGGACATTTTCTCGGCCTTAGAACTGTAAACTAGCAGTTTATTAAATTCCCCTTTTGAAAAGCCATTCCGTTTCTGGTATATTGCATTTCAGCAGCTAGCAAACTAGAACAGAATGCGAGAATTTTTTTTGCAAATCATCTATCTAATAAGGAGCTAACATCCAGAACACATAAAGAACACTTACAACTCAACAACAAAAAGACAAACAACCCAGTTGAAAAATGGGCAAAAGATCTGAACAGACATTGGTCCAGTGGAAATACACAAGTGGCCAATAAGCACATGAAAAAATGCTCAACAGCATTAGCTATCAGGAAAATGCAAACCAAATTTATATAAAAAAAAAACAGATAATAACAAGTGTTGGCAAGAATGTGAGGAAATTGGAACCCCATAAACTGTTGGTGAGAATGTAAAAAGGTATAGCCACTTTGTAAAATAGACTTGACAGTCTTCAAATGGTCAAACATATAGAGCATTCCACTCTTAAGTATATAACCAAGAGAACAGAAAGCATGTCTATTCAAAACTTATACATGAATGTTCACAGTAGCATTATCCATATTAGTCAAAAAGTGGAAACAACTCAAATGTCCATTAGCTGATGAGTGGACAAACAACATGTGGTATATCCATATACAATGGAATATTATTCAGCAATAAAATAAATGAAGTATTATTACATGCCACAATATGGATTCCATTTATATGAAATGTCCAGAAGAGGAAAACCCATAAAACAGATAGTAGATTAGTTATTAACAGGGCCTAGGGGTGATGGGGGGCATATGGCTAAGGCATATGAGGTTTCTTTCTAAGGTAAGGAAAATATTCCAAAATTGATGGATGACTATGGATGACAATTCTGTGAATATACTAAAAACGACTGAATTACACACTTTAAATAAGTGAATTATTAATTATATGGCATGTGAATTATTTCTCAATAAAGCCAAAATGAAAAAAAAATCAATGAAGGAATTTAAATTGTACATTTAAAAAGGTCTGTTTATGGCAAAAGAAAGCATGACATAAGCAACAACATGGATAAGCTTCAAAAACATTATGGTCAGTGAAAGAAGCCAGACACAAAAGACTATATATTGTGTGATTCCGTTTTATATGAAATTTCTAGAAAAGGTAACACTATAGAGACAGAGAGTAAGTCAGTTTTTGTCTGTGACCCTGGGTGACAGCAAGGATGAACTGTGAAAGGGCATGAGGGAACTTCTGTGAGTGACCGTGAGCTCTAAACATGGACTGTTGGAATTACTGTATAACCTGTATGAATTCACTAAAACCCATTGAACTATAGGCACAACGTGTAAATTTTAGAGTGTGTCACTTATACTTTAGTAAAGCCGTTTGAAAAAAGAAGAAATAAAATGTCTGCTAATTTTTACAGTCATAGTTAATTATATTTACTGACATATTGTCCAATTTCTATGCTCAACATTTTATCTTGTTTGCCACTTTAGATTAATTTTACTTCCTGCTGGAACATATCCTTTAATAACTCTCTCAGTGAGAATCTGATAGTTTTAAACTATCTTACTTAGGCTTTGTATGCCTTAAGAATCCACATTTTGCCCTGGCACTGTGGGATCAACAATTCCATCCTGACCAAAAGGGGGAAAAGAAGTATAACTAATAAAGTATCAGCAGCAGAGAGAGCTTAAATAGAGTCGAGAGGCTACTTCGGAGGTTGCTCTTATGCAAGCTTCAGGTGGACCTTGCTACCTATCATAACCTGCCAAACCCCAACCAGGACCATTCCAGCCAATCCTAAAGAACACCTAGGGCAATATATAAGATTCCACAAGGGTTTCATGTACTAGGGTAACTTTCCAGAAACCTATAACCTCCAGTTGGGTCCCTGGACCAGATAAATCCTGAAACCTAGAGGGCCCAGCCTCTCCAGAACATCACATATGTTCCATCACATATTAGTGACAGTCCCTTCCAACATGAAAAACTTAGAATGGCCATATCCCAAACACCCCTAAAGAGAGGGATGGAAAGATCAAAGGTGATGGTGAAGTTATACAGAGAAGATAGGATTAACAAATGATTATGAATGCTGAATCATTAAACTGATATCTCTTTTAGTCTCCAGTATCTTAGTTAAAAGTAAAAACCTAAAATTATGGAATTGTAACCCATGTCAAACTTTGAAATATGTTCTACAACTAATTGTGATGCTGTGCTTTGAAATTTATTGCTTTTTTTTTGTATATATGTTATTTTTCACAAAAAAAAGAAAGAAAAAAAGGTTGATCATGATGATAAAAAAAAAAAATTAAGCCTTCTAGCCTCCTATACTCTGGAGCAGCTAAAAGGAAAAACCTGAGAGGATCATATGGTAGCCCATGACAAACTCTGGGGTTGGTCCTGTAACTTTTTGTTGAAGAGTGCTTTGAAAACTATTGCTTTTTTATATTTTTTGCTTTGTATATATGTTATACTATACAATAAAAAAGTTTTAAAAAAGAATCCACACTTTGCTCTCTTTTTAACGGTTGACCTGAATTTTAAAATGATGAATTCTGTGAAAAACACATATATCATTTTTACTACTACCCCCCTGAGTACAAAATTCTGACAGCCCGTGTCTATTCCCAGACCTAGTGCCTAACAGACCCATGGGTTAATCCTGCCATCATTTTGCATTTCTGTTCATTTTTTTTTCCCTTAGAATGTCTTTGCACCAGGATATGGCTTCCATTTTTTCCCTCATCAGAACTCAGTCTCAAATCCGAATGGACACAAAGGATCACCGAACATTTTAGGAAAGTCTCTAACAAGGAAGCCAGAGACCAAGGAGACAAAAGGAAATGAGAAACCAGAGGAAACAGAAACAAAACCAGGAGTAGGAAGTGATCAAAACAAAAAGAAATCACTGTTATTAATATTTTCATGGAGTTAATGGGCTATATTGCTTCCATTAAAGTGAACAAGATTTAATTCTGTTTTAAAAGGATAAAAAAGAACAAGAAAGTTTTTGGAAATAGAAACAACCCAAATGTCCATCAGCTAATGGATGGATAAACAAAATATGGTCTATACATGTAATGGAATATTATTCAGCCATAAGAAGGAATGAAGTCCTGATTCATGCTGCAACATGGATGAACCTTAAAGACATTATGTTGAGTGAAATGATACAGACACAAAAGGACAAATATTATATGCTGTTCTAGTTTGCTAGCTGCTGAATGCAATATACCAGAAACAGAATGGCTTTTAAAAAGGAGAATTTAATAAGTTGCTAGTTTACAGTTCTAAGGTCAAGAAAATGTCCCAATTAAAACACGTCTATAGAAATGTCCAGTCTAAGGCATCCAGGGAAAGATACCTTGGTTCAAGAAGGCTGATGAAGTTCAGGGTTTCTCTCTCAAGTGGAAGGGCACATGGCGAGCACAGTCAGAGTTTCTCTCTCATCTGGAAAGGCACATGGTGAACATGGTCAGGGTTCCTCTCTCATCTGGAAGGACACATGGCAAACATGGCTTCACCTGCTAGCTTCTTCTCTCCTGGTTTCCAGGTTCATGAAGAAGCTCCCCGGGAGGTGTTTTCCTTCTTCATTTTCAAAGGTCGGTGGCTCATGGACTCTCTGTTTCATGGTGCTGCAGCATTCTCTGCTCTCTCCAAATCTCATTCATTCTCCAAAATGTTTCCTCTTTTATAGGACTCCAGAAACTTATCAAGATCCACCCAAATGGGTGGAGACATGTCGTCCCCTAATCCAGCTTAACAACCACTCTTGATTAAATCACATCTCCAGGGAGATGATCTGATTACAGATTCAAACATTTATTCGGCCTTTATGAAATGGGATTTAGATTAAAACATGGCTTTTCTAGGGGACATACATTCTTTCAAACCAGAACATATGCTCTCACGGATATGAAATATATAGAATAGACAAACTCTACAGAGTCAGAACCTAGAATATAGGTTACCAGGGAATGGGGTGGGGATAGGGAATGGGATATAAGGCTTAAAATGTTGAGGTTTCCTATTTGGAACAATGGAAATGCTTTGGTTGTGGATGGTGGTGATGGCAACACAACATTGTGAATATAATTAACAGCATTGAAATATATATCTGAATTTGGTTAAGAGGGGAAATATGGTTATGGAACAAAAATTTTTAAAAATCCGTGGAACTACATAAACAGTGAACCCTAAGTTAAATCATGGACCATGGTTAATAGTACAATTATAAAAAAGTGCTTTCACCAATTTTAACAAATGTTCCACACCAATCCAAGGTGTTAATAATAGGGTGATATATGGGGATCCTGTATTTTATGCACGACTGTTTTGTAAACCCTTAACTTCTCCAATAAAAAAAAATTTTAAAGAAAGAGCTTTTGTAAATTAAAAATAAAATAACAAACAAAAATTTTACTAGAAAATGTAGAAGACAAGGGTGAGATATCCCACAGAAAGCACAAAGACAAGAGATACAGATAGTAAAAGAAAAATAAAAGACAAATTAGAGAATGAATTTAGGAGGGCCAAAATTTTACGAATAGGAGGTCAGGAAAAGAGAATGAAGGAAAAAGAAAGGAAATTTACAAAGAATCTTTTTTAAAAAGTTTTAAAACTGAAGGACCATGGTCTCCAGATTGAAAGATCAACCGCATGCCCAGGGCAAGGAGCGAAAAAATCCACACCAATGTGCACTGGGAAATGTCAAAGCATCAGGAATAAAAAAAAGTGCTCAAGAGCTTTCCAAGATTAAAATTTAAAAATAAACTGCTCATGTACAAAGAAACAGAATGGCATTGGCCTACTAACATTACCAGGTGCTTTATTTTCAACTTTGATTCTATACCCAATTACATTCAAATTGAAGTGTAAAGACAGAACAAAACCATTTTTAGATATGTGAAACCTTTAAAAATCTCTCTGCCTTGTGCTCTTTCTTAGGACATCACTAGAGAACATGTTGCTACAAAAGTCAACTAAAAATGAATAAGTAAACCAGAAATGAATAAGAGAACAAGACATGGGACAATTAACGTGGGAGAGCACCACAGCAAAGTCCAGATGATAACTCTGCACCAAGGTTAGAAAATGAGCAGCGCAGCCTGGGCAGATGGCAGAGGACTGTGGGAGCAAGGTCTCAGGAGAAAGAATGAAGCCTAGCGGGTCCTTGAGCATTTGGAAAAATGACTGATTTTTAGGAAGAAAAATGTTTTTAATTCATATGGAAGAATGCTTTTTTCAGGAAGAACACAAAAACCCAAGCAAATGAAAAAGTGATGTCACTATTAACTCCAAAAATAAATAAATGATCAAAGATAAAGGATAAGCAATATGGATTCCATTTGGCTTGAAAATCAAAATTTCTATGGTTATAATAATGTAAACACTGATTTTTATTGAAAACTGCGATATAGTTTTGGCGGAGATCATTAGTTGCCTACCCAACTATTCATTTTCTTCATCTGCCAGTACTTGAACTCCAACTTTTATTTAGGTAGAATGATTCAAGCTTTACAACGACATGACCTAGCCTCCCATCGGTTAAGGAGACCAAGTTCCACTACGAGATTTAAGTGGGTATCTTGGGTGGGATGGCTGAGAAGGCTCTATATTGGGGCTGAATTTACTGAGAAATGAGCTGCCTTTCCCTTTCCTCCTTCTTCAGATGGTATCACAAATACTCACTGCTTCCCCACTGGGAGAGGATTGCCGTTCCCTGACACTTTGATTCAAACTTGGCCATGTGACTCATTTTGCACAATAAAATATGAGTAGCAATGACAAGAGTCACTTCCAAGAAGCAACAAAAGCTAGCTCGTGGTTTACCTAACTTTGGCCTTCTGCTATGATGACCTACGATTTCCCAGTTAGAGGTTACTGCGCCATCCTGGTCCAGACAAAAGCCAGAAGAAGCAGAGCATGAGCTAACCAGTGATAGAAATGTCATGTGTGGGAGAAACAAACCTTGCTGTTAGCCACGGAGATTTGGGGGTTATTCCTTACTGCAGCACAATCCAGTGTATCCTGGCTAAGACGGCCACTCCCTCCTTCCTGCCTGGAAAATTCAGGCATAAATGGCCGGATCTCCAGCGATGACTGAAGACGGAAGCCAATGCTAGGAAGAATGGTGGAGGAGAAAGAAAGGAGCCTTGTTCTGCATGTCCAATGGACCCACCACACCAGCCCTGGAGGGCCAACTTCCCAGCTGCTTCCACTCAAGAGAGAAGAAAGAATAACAATTTTTAAACAGAATTGAGTTTTTGGTTTTAAGCAACTTGATCTTATCCTCACTGATAAAAATAACTGTACTAAGAAGACAGTTAGATGGGATTTATATAAAGATAAGATTAAGAGGAATAAATACTCAATAACAGTAAGAAGTCACCAGATAATGTCCAAAATAGTCAAAATGAGAAATAGCAGTATAAGCACGCTATTTAAAAATGGTGTGATTAAAAAAATTTTAAACAGCAGGATGAGTTTGAAAGTGATTCCTTCAGAGAACAGGACTGGAGAAAGAGGATGGGGTGGTTTGTAATAGGTTTTCATAAAATATTTTATATTAAACTATATGCAAATCTACTTTGATAAGCAAGGAAAACCACCCACGAATCATTTTATCCAGGAACGTGCATCTGTGAATCTCAGCTTTCAACATCTAGGCAAGAATGGCTAAGGCTTTTCTCCCCTGACTCAAGACCAGCCTGCTTAGATCCTTTCCTTGCCACACATCTGCCACTTCCCAACCCGAGGGATACTCAGAATGAGTGTTTGCCATTTAAGAATGACCCACTCCTTGTTCCCAGAAACTTGATTTCTCAAGTGTTGAAGACTGCAGCTTTAATACGATCTCACAATAACACAATAGCCCCATCACTGGGGCCAAGTGTTGTAGGCAAAATATGTCCGGAGTGTCGCTTCCTTATCAAGTTCTCCAGCTCTACCGCTAGAAAGTTTAAAGGGAAGAAAGTGAATTAATGTACCTTTTCCTGTTATGAATCCAACACGTATTTATTGAATACGCCCCATGTGCCTGGTACAGAAAGTGAAATGGAAAAAGAAAAAAAAAGAAACCATTCCTTCCCTCACAGAGCTTAAGAACCTAGAGGAGGAAAAAGACCATTCAAAGAGAAATAACCAGAAATTTCAAAAATGTGACAAAAGAGTTGGTAGAGGGAAGCCTGAGCTACCCTGGGAGCCCATGAGGATGGCGGTGAGGTCATCTAACCCAGCTTTGTAGGGTAGGCTTCCTTGAGGAGGTGACATTTGAGATAACACTTGAACAAGAGAAAACAGTGCCTGGTTGAATTCCCAAGGAGGACTGGTTATACTGAAAGAGGAAGTGAGACTCTGGGAATTCTAAGATCATTTAGATTAAGAAAGGAGGGATGGGGGAAACAAAAAGAGAGAAATGGACAGGGAGATGTCTAGAATATAGGATAAGTTGAATTTTAGCAGGCTTAAGAAGACACTGAAAAGACCTTGCTACTTAACAAGTGTTTTGTAAAGGAAATTTCCATGAGCATAATGCCAGCAGTCTGAGCCCTACTCCCTGGAATGTTCTGAGCCTGAGGCTTCCCCACCTTTTTTCCCTAATTCTCTTCTAAACCTCTAGATTCTGTGATACTATCACTGCCTGCAGGTGTGTGCCTGGTGTGGCTGGAGTATATTCAACCCAGGTCAGGGCATGAAAGTGTGAGCAAAAAAGACTTCTGATCCAAGGACTGAGGTAAGAGCCTGAGCAAGGGGACTATCTGGAAGAGGCTGGAGGAATGTTTCAAACTCTCGCCAAGTGCCCTGTGCAACTGGCGGCTCTGTCCTCAGCTGCGGCAGGAGTAGTGTTTAGGAGGAAACCTTGGTGGAAGAAGGGAAGGAAGAGCCCTAAAAGCTATGGTGCGCCACAAAAGCAGGCTCCCCTCCCCGGGCCTACCACTCTCCTCTACTTTTCCACCCTGGGCAGCATCAGCAGAAAGCTGACGGAGAGCTGCAGTGCCAGGAACCCAGAAAGGAATGACATCTGTTTGAATCTTCCCGGAAGGGTAGCCTAAAAGCTACAGTAGTAGGAAGGGAGCAGATGTGCAGCCTCACTCACCTCCCATCCTTTTCTTCAAGTCACCTCCCCAACCATGCCTGTGTCGCGTTCGTCCTTCCTTTTGATAGTGTTCCCCCGTCAGACTTTAGCAGATTACCAGAGCTATGGGTGCAGTAAGATGACCTGACTCAGATCCAACATCTGGTGGTTAATAATAATCACTCAATATATTTATGTTGAGTCCATGAAATTATTAATATTCCCTCTTAACAGGGATCGCACTTCTAATGTGCCCTCTGCAACTTCCAGGTCCCTTCCTGAAAAACATGCAGATGCGGAGAACTGGGCCAACAAAGCACAAACAAGTCTCAATAATCCTCTTCCTAGAGCTCCACAGAGGTTTGCAATCTTTATGTTACCTTTGGAAGGTCAATATGGTGACAGCACAAGCCGTCACTTAGGACACTTGGAATTTAACTCTACGGCACAAGCTGGAGACACAAGCTCTATTCTCAAATCTCCACCAACACCCAGCCCTCTCTAAGTTCCTCTTGTCTACACTATTGCTGGACCCATATGTGCTCAGTTTTCTGAACACATTTTAGAACAAGGAAGACCTGGTCCCTAATTTCATAGAGCTTTGTCCTTCAAGATTATCAAAAGATGCAGCTCTCTAAACTTAAGGTATTCATAGGCACTTTCTTTTAACCTAGACTCCTTCCTGCATCTCACCTTCTCTCAGAGATCTCACCAGGAAACTAGACCAGGTATCTTGTTTGTTGGAGTGCAGCCAGCCACTGCTGTTCCTTCTGAACACCATCACCCACCCTTCCATATTCCAAATTTTAACTATCCAGAGTTCTAGAAGCACCTGGGTATACTTCCTTAGGGACCTGTATGCAAATGTGGCAGACTGCATGTTCCAAGAATGGCCACAGCGATATCTCCAATTCCCATTCTTCCAGAACCTTCCCTCTCTCCATCAAGAAGCCTATTTACTCTCCCCTTGAATCCAGATGAGACCTTAGCACTGCCTCAGTGAATAGAATGTGGAATTCTGGAACTAAGTCACAGAAGGAAAGACAGCTTCTACCTGGCTCTCTCTCACTAGGGCAACTGTCTTCAAAACCTGGCTACCGTGCAGTGAGGAAACACTACATGGGAAAACCCACATGGAGAAGAGCTGAGTCCTCAGGACCAACGGTTAGACAAATGAGTGAACTGGTCTTGGAGGACCCCAGGTCCCCGCTTTCAGGCTTTCCAGATGAGGCCCCAGACATCATGGAACAGAGATCAGCTGTCCTTGCTGTACCCAGACCAAATCCTCACCCTCAGAATTTGTGAGCATAATAAATGGCTCTTTCATACCATTCAATTTTGAGGTGATTTGCTATATAGTCGTAGTATCTGAAACAGCAAACCAAGCATAAAATATTAGTGAGATCTCACAAGGTCTCGATTCCCTCGGCATCTACAGAGCCCTACTTGTGCTCAGGTCACAGTAGCAATATATGATACCATGGGGATCACTGCAGGGATGGCTCTGTTCTTACAACCACAAGGAAACAAAGAAATGGAAAATGGGAGAAGACTTGCAGAAACATAAAAATGGGAGTTGATTGAAGAGTGTACAGTGTAAAAATTTTAATTTGCCCAACACTGAGCATTTCTAAATCTAATGTTGTGTTTGCTAGAATGATATTTTTGACACTGGAACTTTTTTTTTTAAGAAAGAAGAGAAGGTATGTGGAATGGGGAGTGTACATCAGCACACAACCCTGTGCCTTATCTCTTCCAGCTTTCTGGCTTCTCTCAAAGTCTCTTTCCAGTTTATATACATTCCACTCCTTGCTTCGTAAGCTAAAAACAGAATAGGTGGAGTCTTACAAGCTGAACACACAATAGTAGTGGCACCATCAGCGACCCTCCACTCCCCACCTGCCACACACAAAAATTCCCAAATCATCAAGGTCATTATCAGTATTATCAACACCACAATCTTTGATATGACCAAATGGTGCCTAGTCTTATGAAAAGCACACCAAGAAACAACCTCAGATATATGTATATTTTTATTAATCTGTAATCGTCCCACCCTGGGTTCCCCCAGGCAGAGCCCAAGACAAAGACTTGTGCACAGGCCATCTAAGTGGGAGGTGATCACAGGAAGTAGGGGCGAGTGAGTCCCAGATGCAGGAAGAGCCAATACAGGGGTGCATTTCCAAAGGCTGCTACTCTCTGGGTGAAGAGAACTTGATTCTAGGGGACTCCCCAAGAAGCATAGGGAATGCCTTCCTCCATTGTAGGATAATATTGGCTAATATGTGTTGGGCAGTAATTGTGCTTTGTACTTTCTAAACACTTATATAAATGTAACAAGAGCACCGCCAAGGTAGGTTTTAATAACTTGCATTTTATAGAGATGGAACTCCCCAAGGCAATAGAGCTAGGAAGCCGTGGAGTCCTACCCTCCTAACTTCGAAACCTTTTGCTACATTACAAAAATGCCTACTGTACAAAAGGGGCAGAGACTTTAATCCGTTTTGCTCAGAAGCTCTTAGAAAATGCAAAAATATCCTTTTGGCTTCAAATCAAAATGCCTCTGAGAAAAGAGTCCCCAAATATACAATAGAGAATTATCTGGCAAACTTGGACCTAAGACTCCCAGCTGGAAGGTCTGCAGAAAATAAATATTCACTGGAATGCTTGATAAGCCTCTCTAGCCTATATTATTTTGGTGATTATGCAGCTAACGAGATTTCACAGAAATAAATGGAGCAGCAAAACCACGGACCAATGGCAAACCTAACAGAAAAATTAAAATTTGAGTATTGGTCTTTTAAAGAAGCCCTGGCAAAGAGCAGTACTCCTCACAGCCCCATCACAGTTGTGCCTTCCTTCATGGGTCGGAGCCTATTCTTAGTTTGAGGTATCTCAGCTGTCACTGAAGAGAACTCTCAACTGGAAGAATAATTAGAGTGGCTCAGAATAGCACATTTGAAGAGGCGAGGAACGAATTGGCAAGAGCTGCTTAACCGTCAAATGAAATAGGGCAGGTAGAAGGGAGATTCTGTGAATCCTGGGGAATCTTGAGCCAACCTGTAACAGGCTCTTCCTTTTACTTAGGGAAATGGCCAGAATAGCAGGTTTTGTTACAAGGATAAAGCTTTGGGAAAGAAGCAAGCTGAAACTAGAGGGATATTGCACGCAAACCAAAGAAAAAAGTTTTCATCCATTTATTGCATTTAATTCACTAGCTAGATTTTAAAAATATGGGGCTATCTTTGTTATTTTGTGATAATAACATTAATACATTCTCCTAGAGGGACACGAATGGACATTTGCAAACTGGTGCTTCTGGCAGCAGTGTTCATGATTTACAGTGGACGGAGGTGGCCTAAGAGTACATCCACTGAGGAATGGAAGGGGGAATTGTGGTGTTTACATATACTGGACTGTTGAGCAGTTGCTAGAAGGAATGAAGTTGTGAGGCACGTAAGGAGGTGAATGAACCTTGAGGATAGTATGTTGAGTGAAATAAGCCAGAAACGAAAAGACAAACATTATGAAGCCTCACTAATATGGACTAACTATAATGCAAACTCTGAGAATTGAGTTTGAGAGCAAAGGTTATCTGGTAAGGCCTATTATAAAGCTTTCTAGATTGCAAGCTCTTACAGCAGTCACATCTATTCTGGAGTTATAACTGTTATTTCTAAATTCTAGATGCTGATGAACCTGGTAGTTCCCTGGAATTCTGGGGATCTGCGTAACTCCTCAGACTCAGAGCTAGAGTTATTGCTACAAAAGTCAGCATTACCCCATACAGCAACTGTTAAAAACACTGAAAAAGAGACCAGAGTTCAATTAAAGATATGAATGAAGCTGATCTTGGTAGGACAAAGGTAAATCAGACTAAAGGGTAAAGGATGACATTGGCTGTATTTTAAAACTTCATCCTCTGTTTATTTGGGGCACAATATCTAATTAACTTGTATGGTCAGCTTCTTTGAAAACCATAATTACAAGAATCTTTGAACAGGGAGTGAGATCTTGTTGGTTTGTATAGGTTAGTGTGATGCCCCAGTACATCCCAGAATAATCTGGGAAGATTAAACAGTATTTGCAAACTCCCCTTGAGAGACTGGGGAAAAAGGTGGAGATATATTCTCTGATATTCTTGCAAGCTGTGGGGAATGCCAATTTGATGGGTCAGGCTCTCAATCTTGGGGCTTGCCCTCATAAAACCTATTCCTGCGAAGGAGAACCTAAACTTACTTATGATTATGCCTAAGGGTCAACCTCAGAGAATCTCTTTTGTTGCCCCAGATGCAGCCTCTCCCTAAGCCAATTCTGCAGGTGAACTCACTGCCCTCCCCCCACGTGGGACATGACTCCCAGTAACCAGCCTGAAACTTGGCAATGTGGGAGTGAGAAAGACTTCTGGACCAAAAGGGGGAAGAGAAACAAAACAAAATAAAGTTTCAGTGACTGAGAGATTTCAAATAGAGTCAAGAGGTTATTCTGGAGATTATTCTTATACAGTTTATAGATACCCCTTTTCAGATTGGGGGATATTGGAGTAGCTAGAGAGAAATACCTGAAATTGTATCCAATAGACTTGATTCTTGAAGATGAGTTACTAACTATAGAGTTTTTAAGGTGTGTTAGTATGATCGTGAAAACCTTGTGACTGACACCCTGTTTATCCAGTGTACAGACAGATTAGTAAGAAAAAATAAATAAACAATGGTGGGGGAATAATGTAATGTTTGGGGTATTATTTTTTACTTTTATTTTTATTTTTATTTTTATTTTTATTCTTACTTCTATTTTTTTAAATGTTTAAAATTGTATAAAATAACATATATAGGTTCCGGAGAAGATGGCGGCTTAGTAAGGTGCGTGCGTCTTAGTTCCTCCTCCAGAACAACTACTAAATAACTAGAAACAGTACAGAACAGCTCCCAGAGCCACGACAGAGACCAGACACACAGTGTACCCCAGTCTGGAATGGCTGGACCAGCTAAGAGACTCCACTGCGGTGAGGTCCCCGAGTGGCGCATGCTTCCCCGGGCCATGGCGGCTGGCGGCCAGAGCCCCTCCCTCCCTCCTTCCCAAGCCAGCTGGGAGCTTCGGATCAGCGGTTCCCCAAGCCACGGTGGCAGGCGCCCCTCCCCCACGCGTGGCTTCCCGGGCCAGCTGGGAGCCTCGGATCAGCGGTTCCCCAAGCTGCGGTGGCTGGCGCCCCTCCTACACACGCGGCTTCCCGGGCCGGGTGGGAGCCTCGGATAGGCAGTTTCCCAAGCCGCGGCGGCCGGGGACCGGAGCCCCTCCCACACACACAGCTTCCCGGGCCGGCTGGGAGCCTAGAATCAGCGGTTCCCCAAGCCACGGCGGCCAGCGACCAGCAACCCTCCCACACGCGGCTCCCCGGGCTGGCTGGGAGCCTCGGATCGGCGGTTCCCCAAGCCGCGGCGGCCGGCAACCAGAGCCCCTCCCACACACTGGCTTCCTGGGCTGGCTGGGAGCCTAGAATCAGCGGTTCCCCAAGCTGCAGCGGCTGGCGACCGGCGCCCCTCCCACACGCGGCTCCCCAGGCTGGCTGGGAGCCTCGGATCAGCAGTTCCCCAAGCCACAGCGGCTGGCGCCCCTCCCCCACAGGTGACTTCCCGGAGGGAAAGGAAAGAATCTCCAACAGTAGTAGAGACTGAGCCTAACCTAACACCAATAGTGGCATTAATGAACAACTTCTGACTACTAAAAATAGGCCCTCAGCTCAGGCGAAACTGATCAAGGCGGAAGTCGCCTATTGGGCTAACTGAAAAAGAGGAAAGGGGGCGAAACAGAGCCTTCTGCGGCTGTTTCTACGGAGGCTTGGTTGCCTCTAGGCTCAGCGCTGGGATTACACAGGTTGCAACTGCCCCGAATGCAGAAACAGGCTGCTTTCAGGGCTCTCTACCATATGAATTTCCCCGCAGGAGGGGTGAAACACAACTCAGGTGCATTCCCTCTCTCAAGGAACTCAGATCCCAGGACTTCACAATTTGAAGCCATTAAAACCAACCTACAACCTTTCCTCTGTCTCCACCACACATCCAGCAGCGAGAGTCTTCCAAAGTTAAAGGACCCACAACAGCTTTTGCTGGTGGGACCCGCAGACAGACAAGCACCACATACTGGGCAGGATAAGAAAAACAGAGCCCAGAGAATTCACAGGAAAGTCTTTCAACCTGCTGGGTCCCACACTCAGGGAAATCTGATTAAATGCCCAGACGCCAGCAAAAAATAACAAATCACACCAGAAAAATTGAAGATATGGCCCAGTCAAAGGAACAAACCAATAGCTCAAATGAGATACAGGAGCTGAGACAACTAATTCTGAATATACGAACAAAAATGGAAAACCTCTTCAAAAACCAAATCAATAAATTGAGGGAGGACATGAAGAAGGCATGGGATCAACAAAAAGAAGAAATGGAAAGTCTGAAAAAACAAATCACAGAACTTATGGGAATGAAAGATACAGTAGAAGAGATGAAAAAAAAAAAGGAAACCTACAATGGTAGATTTCAAGAGACAGAGGTTAGAATTAGTGAACTGGAGGATGGAACATCTGAAATCCAAAAAGAAACAGAAACTATAGGGAAAAGAATGGAAAAATTTGAGCAGGGGCTCAGGGAATTGAATGATAATATGAAGTGCACAAATACACGTGTTGTGGGTGTCCCAGAAGGAGAAGAGAAGGGAAAAGGAGGAGAAAAACTAATGGAAGAAATTATCACTGAAAATTTCCAACTCTTATGAAAGACCTAAAATTACAGATCCAAGAAGTGCAGAGCACCCCAAAGAGAATAGATCCAAATAGGCGTTCTCCAAGACACTTACTAGTTAGAATGTCAGAGGTCAAAGAGAAAGAGAGGATCTTGAAAGCAGCAAGAGAAAAAGAATCCATCACATACAAGGGAAACCCAATAAGACTATGTGTAGATTTCTCAGCAGAAACCATGGAAGCTAGAAGACAGTGGGATGATATATTTAAATTACTAAAAGAGAAAAACTGCCAAGCAAGACTTCTATATCCAGCAAAATTGTCCTTCAAAAATGAGGGAGAAATTAAAACATTTTCAGACAAAAAGTCACTGAGAGAATTTGTGACCAAGAGACCAGCTCTGCAAGAAATACTAAAGGGAGCACTAGAGTCAGATACGAAAACACAGAAGAGAGGGGTATGGAGAAGAGTGTAGAAAGAAGGAAAATCAGATATGATTTATATAATACAAAAGGCAAAATGGTAGAGGAAAGTATTACCCAAACGGTAATAACTCTAAATGTTAATGGACTGAATTCCCCAATCAAAAGATATAGACTGCCAGAATGGATTAAAAAACAGGATCCTTCTATATGCTGTCTACAGGAAACACATCTTAGACCCAAAGATAAACATAGGTTGAAAGTGAAAGGTTGGGAAAAGATATTTCGTGCAAATAACAACCAGAAAAGAGCAGGAGTAGCTATACTAATATCCAACAAATTAAACTTCAAATGTAAAACAGTTAAAAGAGACAAAAAACGATACTATATACTAATAAAAGGAACAATTAAACAAGAAGACATAACAATAATAAATATTTATGCACTGAATCAGAATGCCCCAAAATACGTGAGGAATACACTGCAATTACTGAAAAGGGAAATAGACACATCTACCATAATAGTTGGAGACTTCAATTCCCCACTCTCATCAATGGACAGAACATCTAGACAGAGGATCAATAAAGAAACTGATAATTTGAATATTACAATAAATGAGCTAGACTTAACAGACATTTATAGGACATTACACCCCACAACAGCAGAATACACCTTTTTCTCAAGTGCTCATGGGTCACTCTCAAAGATAGAACATATGCTGGGTCACAAAGCAAGTCTCAACAAATTTAAAAAGATTGAAATCATACACAACACTTTCTCGGATTATAAAGGAATGAAGTTGGAAATCAATAATAGGCAGAGTGCCAGAAAATTCACAAATACGTGGAGGCTCAATAACACACTCTTAAACAACCAGTGGGTCAAGGAAGAAATTACAAGAGAAATTAGTAAATATCTCGAGGCGAATGAAAATGAAAACACAACATATCAAAACCTATGGGACACAGCAAAGGCAGTGCTAAGAGGGAAATTTATTGCCCTAAATGTCTATATCAAAAAAGAAGAAAGGGCAAAAATTTGGGAATTAACTGTCCACTTGGAAGAACTGGAGAAAGATCAGCAAACTAACCCCAAAGCAAGCAAAAGGAAAGAAATAACAAAGATTAGAGCAGAAATAAATGAAATTGAGAACATGAAAACAATAGAGAAAATCAATAAGACCAGAAGTTGGTTCTATGAGAAAATCAACAAGATTGATGGGCCCTTAGCAAGATTGACAAAAAGAAGAAGAGAGAGGATGAAAATAAATAAGATCAGAAATGGAAGAGGAGACATAACCACTGACCTCACAGAAATAAAGGAGGTAATAACAGGATACTATGAACAACTTTATGCTAATAAATACAACAATGTAGATGAAATGGACAAGTTCCTAGAAAGGCATGAACAACCAACTTTGACTCAAGAAGACATAGATGACCTCAACAAACCAATCACAAGTAAAGAAATTGAATCAGTCATTCAAAAGCTTCCTAAAAAGAAAAGTCCAGGACCAGACGGCTTCACATATGAATTCTATCAAACATTCCAGAAAGAATTAGTACCAACTCTCCTCAAACTCTTCAAAAAAATCGAAGTGGAGGGGAAACTACCTAATTCATTCTATGAAGCCAACATCACCCTCATACCAAAACCAGGCAAAGATATTACAAAAAAAGAAAACTACAGGCCAATCTCTCTAATGAATATAGATGCAAAAATCCTCAATAAAATTCTAGCAAATCATATCCAACAACACATTAAAAGAATTATACATCATGACCAAGTAGGATTCATCCCAGGTATGCAAGGATGGTTCAACATAAGAAAATCAATTAATGTAATACAACATATCAACAAATCAAAGCAGAAAAATCTCATGATCATCTCAATTGATGCAGAGAAGGCATTTGACAAGATTCAACATCCTTTCCTGTTGAAAACACTTCAAAGGATAGGAATACAAGGGAACTTCCTTAAAATGATAGAGGGAATATATGAAACACCCATAGCTAATATCATCCTCAATGGGGAAAAATTGAAAACGTTCCCCCTAAGATCAGGAACAAGACAAGGATGTCCATTATCACCACTGTTATTCAACATCGTGTTGGAGGTTCTAGCCAGAGCAATTAGACAAGAAAAAGAAATACAAGGCATCAAAATTGGAAAGGAAGAAGTAAAACTATCACTGTTTGCAGACGATATGATACTGTACGTCGAAAACCCAGAAAAATCCACAACAAAACTACTAGAGCTAATAAATGAGTACAGCAAAGTAGCAGGTTACAAGATCAACATTCAAAAATCTGTAGTGTTTCTATACACTAGCAATGAACAAGCTGAGGGGGAAATCAATAAACGAATTCCATTTACAATTGCAACTAAAAGAATAAAATACCTAGGAATAAATTTAACTAAAGAGACAAAAGACTTATACAAAGGAAACTACAAAAAACTGTTAAAAGAAATCACAGAAGACCTGAATAGATGGAAGGGCATACCGTGTTCATGGATTGGAAGACTAATTATAGTTAAGATGTCAATCCTACCTAAATTGATTTACAGATTCAACGCAATACCAATCAAAATCCCAACAACTTATTTTTCAGAAATAGAAAAACCAATAAGCAAATTTATCTGGAAGGGCAGGGTGCCCCGAATTGCTAAAAGTATCTTGAGGAAAAAAAACGAAGCTGGAGGTCTCACGCTGCCTGACTTTAAGGCATATTATGAAGCCACAGTGGTCAAAACAGCATGGTATTGGCATAAAGATAGATATACCGACCAATGGAATTGAATAGAGTGCTCAGATATAGACCCTATCATCTATGGACATTTGATCTTTGATAAAGCAGTCAAGCCAACTCACCTGGGACAGAACAGTCTCTTCAATAAATGGTGCCTAGAGAACTGGATATCCATATGCAAAAGAATGAAAGAGGACCCGTATCTCACACCCTATACAAAAGTTAACTCAAAATGGATCAAAGATCTAAACATTAGGTCTAAGACCATAAAACAGTTAGAGGAAAATGTAGGGAGATAACTTATGAATCTTACAATTGGAGGCGGATTTATGGACCTTAAACCTAAAGCAAGAGCACTGAAGAAAGAAATAAATAAATGGGAACTCCTCAAAATTAAACACTTTGGTGCATCAAAGAACTTCATCAAGAAAGCAGAAAGACAGCCTACACAATGGTAGACAATATTTGGAAACGACATATCAGATAAAGGTCTAGTATCCAGAATTTATAAAGAGATTGTTCAACTCAACAACAAAAAGACAGCCAATCCAATTACAAAATGGGAAAAAGACTTGAACAGACACCTCTCAGAAGAGGAAATACAAATGGCCAAAAGGCACATGAAGCGATGCTCAATGTCCCTGGCCATTAGAGAAATGCAAATCAAAACCACAATGAGATATCATCTCACACCCACCAGAATGGCCATTATCAAGAAAACAAAAAATGACAAGTGCTGGAGAGGATGTGGAGAAAGAGGCACACTTATCCACTGTTGGTGGGAATGTCAAATGGTGCAACCACTGTGGAAGGCAGTTTGGCGTTTCCTCAAAAAGCTGAATATAAAATTGCCATACGACCCAGCAATACCATTGCTAGGTATCTACTCAAAGGACTTAAGGGCAAAGACACAAACGGACATTTGCACACCAATGTTTATAGCAGCATTATTTACAATTGCAAAGAGATGGAAACAGCCAAAACGTCCATCAACAGACGAGTGGCTAAACAAACTGTGGTATACACATACGATGGAATATTATGCAGCTTTAAGACAGAATAAACTTATGAAGCATGTAATAACATGGATGGACCTAGAGAACATTATGCTGAGTGAGACTAGCCAAAAACTAAAGGACAAATACTGTATGGTCCCACTGATGTGAACCGACTTTAGAGAATAAACTTGAAATATGTCATTGGTAACAGAGTCCAGCAGGAGTTAGAAACAGGGTAAGATAATGGGTAATTGGAGCTGAAGGGATATAGACTGTGCAACAGGACTGGATACAAAAACTCAAAAATGGCAGCACAATACTACCTAATTGTAATGTAATTATGTTAAAACACTGAATGAAGCTGCATCTGAGCTATAGGTTTTTTTTTGTTTGTTTTGTTTTTTTATATATTTTTTGTATTTTTTATTTTTATTTTTTCTCTATATTATCATTTTATTTTTTTTTCTGTTGTCTTGCTATTTCTTTTTCTAAATCGATGCAAATGTATGAAGAAATGATGATCATACATCTATGTGATGATATTAAGAATTACTGATTGCATATGTAGAATGGAATGATTTCTAAATGTAGTGTTAGTTAATTTTTTTTAATTAATAAAAAATGTATAAAAATAGACTGTTACAGAGTATGATTATATTCCACTGTGAAAATAAAGTATATAAATATGCATAAAAATAAATAAATAAAAAAATAACATATATACAAAGCAAAGAAAGAAAAAACGCAATGAGTATTACTGGACAAAGGCCATGGATTCTACTGCCTGTTATGCTCAATAACCGATTCCTGAGACACCAGGGTCTCAAAGAGAAAAAGAGTTTATTACTAGGCACGTAGCAGGAGAGCAGATGACCAAAAAGCCCAAAATCTGTTTCTCTGAACTGCAGTTACTCTTTGCCCATCTTCTTTTTGGGGGGGGTTGGAGGGGTGAGGTGCATGGGCCAGGAATCAAACCCAGTCTCCATATGGCAGGCGAGCACCCTACCACTGAACCAACCATGTACTCCCATTTTTTAAATTGGGCTGTTCAGTCTTCCTTATCGATTCAGAGGATGATTTTTTTTAATAGATTGAGGGTATTAACCATGCATTTGTATTATACTGCTATCCAGAAATTTAGATCTGAGCCTTCAAACATTCAACTGAAGTTAGAAGGCTCCGTTGCTTCTGGTTCTTTCCTGGTTTGGTATAATAGTTGGTGGGTATCTCAGAGGGAGAAATGATGGGATCTTGGGGTTGTGGGGGTTAAGTGGCAGCACTTAATCACGTGGTGGCCATGATTACAATAATGGACAGTAGATTGAAGTGGTAACTAGCAGAGTGACCTCCTGAGATCTTTGGTATGAGCAAATTGATCATGGGGTCCCTAGAACTGATATAGATGGGCAGCCTTCTGAAGTCTTATTTGATTTGCATATGCAAAAAAGCTCTGCATTTAGTGAACAGAAATCTGATTTGATCCATTATAATAGAGAATCATGGTCCCCTAATCAATTCCCAGACTTCAGCCAGTTCACAAAGCCCCTTGAATAAAGGAAGACCAGGTCCTTAAAGAAAGTACTTACTACACTACCAGAAATTTACACCTCCCAGCCTTCCTCTAAGGGATGTGCAATCATTGACCAGGTGACCGTGAACTGGAAAAGGGGGAGTAAGCAAACTTTGGAGGGGATTATTAGTCATTGGCTTTGGGTACTTTCTGGAGACCAAAACACAACTGTAGGTCCACCTGTCCGAGCAGACCTATGGAGGTCAGGTGATCACTGGGGTTTGGGTCCAGGTCCATTTCACCCTGGCCTTTTTGATTATTTCCCTAGTTCTGGAATGCGTAATTGGAATAGACCTTCACAGCAACTGGCAGAATCCCTATGTTCCCCAGAGGGGCCACTCTCACTCTCTCTCTCTCTCTCACTTGCTCCCGGTCTCTCTCTCATCTATCTATAGCTACCTATCTGCCTGTCTGTCTCTTTATTTATCTCTATATCTATCTACTAATATAATTAATAATCAGAAAACAGTTCATCAAACAGGGCACAATGATGATATCAACTAACATAAGAATAACAGTAGCAGTTAGCACCCGTTGAAGACAATGTGGCAGACACTGGTCTAAGCCTTTGACATGGATTCATTCACTTGCTCATCATGACCCAGAGATCCATAGGAACCTCATTTTGTTAATTTTTGTGGCTCCAGTAACCAGGAACTCAATAAGTGCATTTAACAGGAAGAACCTAATGATCAGTACTACATTCTTAAAAGGACTTCCCCACCATGAGCTCCCACGCAAGGTCCCTGGGGTGCTGGCCCTGGAATCTTTACCATTCTCCTCTACTGACCCTCTGCCTCCTAACTTAGTGCTTAACACCTGCCTCAGGTGCATTTGCTTGGGGAAATCTGTTCAGCATTCTGGTTCTTAAATGCTGGCATTTGCTCCCCACCCCACAAGCAAGAATCGTGGGTAAGGGAGGACCTTTTTCTGCCCCAGCCCAACCTGTCCTTTTCAGCCTTCACCAGCAAGGCAGACACGTTCAGCCTACCACTTGTGCTACTTCAGATTGCAGTGACTCAAGACCAGCTTTGTCTTCCACTTGCCCCAAAATAGCTGACACACAAACATGCAGAGAGGGAGCTCCATTTGTCCTAGAAGAACATTTTAACCATTAACTTGCTGTTTGATTAAAAAAAAAATACCTATCCCCACTTCCAAAAGGCAATCTTGTCAGCCAGGGAGGGAAGGGAGTTCAGAGGGCAGCAATCATCAAAATAATGACTTACGAATCTCAAGCACATTATGCTAAATGAAAGAAGCCAAACATAGAAAGCTGCATTATATGACTCCATTTATACGAAACATACCAGAATAGGTAAATCCATAAAGACAGAAAGCAGATTAGTGATTGCCAGGGGCTGGGGAGAGGGAAGAACGGGAAGTAACTGCTTAATGGGAATAGGGTTTACTTTTGAGTGATGAAAATGTCTTGGAACTAGATAGCGCTGATGGTTGTGCAACACTGTGAATGTATTAAATGCCACTGAATTGTACACTTAAAAATACTTAATGGCTAAAGTTATCTTAGGTGAATTTTACCTCAATTACAAAAAAAAAGAACTTTTGCATCCAGTGAAAAAACAAGAGCAGAAGATCATGTTTTTGAGCAGATACACTGTGCCAGTCCCTGTGCTAAGGGCTTACAAGCACTGTAGATGGAATCCTCACCTTGACCCTATGAGGGAGGTACTGTCTTTACCCTGAGTTTACTGAGGAGTCAAATAATCAGTAGTTTGCAGAGGGATTCAACATAGGCTGCTGCTTCAAGCCAACAGTTTCAATCAATGTGCTTTACCTTCAGGGGGACTTACTATCTAAGCTTGGCCAAAGAAGAAAGGAAACTAACATATATTAGGTTTGGGGTGGGGAAGTAAGGACTATTATTTTTGTAGTGTCTACTTGGGACCAGTAACTTAAACAGATTCCTAATTTAATTCTCACAACCACCCTTTGAAGGAGGAATTTCTGTTACCCTCATTTTGCAGATATGGAGACTGAGTCCCAGCAGGTTCACCCCCTTACCCCAGGTCATGAGACTGGAACCAGATCCACGATGCCAGCTGTTTCTCTGAACCAGAGAAGGAAGTGACTAGCTCTATCCCAGAGGCTCAGGATTCTCTCACGGTTTCCTGTCTTAGCTCCATGGTCTGTGGAGCAAAGAGGAAAGTGACAGGTAAGGTCACAGCTTTTGCCTCCCCTGCCCACCCACACTGCCTTCCCTTTACGTGACTCCCTTTCAGCTCAGTTAGCCCAAATGCAGAAAGCTGTATGGTGGGTTTCCTTTCACCTCTTTCACGTGTGTGTTTCTTTTGTTGGATAAGTACCGACTAATTTATGAGATGTTAAGTAACATAGATTTAAAGGGGGAATACAGGCATCGGGACACGACTACAGTTGAGCCTATAACTATTCTCCTATTAATATATGAGACAGCATTATATTTCTTTAGAGAATTTTTCAGAATGTATTTCTCCAAACTGGTTCCAGAAATCTGATCTTAGCGAATCCACTTGCCTCAAAACTTTCAGCCAATAAATTTCTGTTGTTTAGGCCAACCCATTGCACGGTATTTGTTTTAGCAATCAGGAAAATAAACCAAAAGATGAAATCCCATTTGATCTGTATTCAGCAGAGGTTAGAACGTTAGGGATAACGTTCTAAATTGCAAAAGTGTATCTGTTACCATCCTGCAAATTTCTATTTCTTATTCCAACTCATTATTAAGCATAAATAATAATTCACATAATGATTGATTTGTGTTAAAATTATTGATAAAAGTTCCCAGATTTGGTGAAATTACATATTAACGTATGGATTTTTTCCAGGAGAGGTGCAAATAATTTATATCTGGTAGAGAAGATAATCTCAAAGATTATCATTTATTACTCTATAGGACATTAACCAGTTTTCTATCTAACATAGAAATCTTTTCCTAATATTCCTTAAATATATTTCCCAAAAAATATATAGTTAGCTCCTCAAATGCTCTTGAGATCAGTGTTAACATCTTATTGGTTCCCTCATCGAGCAATAGATTAAATAAAATCTTTGACATGCATTACTTTTAGATTTGCATGAAAATCACAATTATATACCCTTTTGAGAATTAGTGTTAACATTAGCCTTTTCTCCAGCCAAAACAAGTTCTTAGTAGTCTTTCTCTCCTTGTTTTACCAATGTTCTCCAGTTTATATCAGTGGTATCAGAGTTAAAGTTTAAACTGGGCATAACGTCAGAAAACCATTATGTCACTGATTCTATTTTGTGGTAAAAGACAGACATTGCATTTCAATTATTTCTCCTTTCATGCATTCCGTTTTTCTATTAAACATCTCTGGAAGGCCTAATATTTGCAGGGCACTGAAGGGGATACCAAATTTCTTAAGAGAACTTAGAAATGAAAGGGGAGCATAGTTGTACGTTAATATCTAGAATACCAGAGGGTGTAGATGAAGGAGTAAGGGTGTTTACTGGGGGAATCTGTGACAAATTCTGATTACAGACATCAGAAAAGGCTTGCCAGAGAAAGTGACATATTAATTGGAGCTGAAGGTTGAGTAGGGTTTGGAAAGATGGTGCAAAAAAGGTAGGGTTTTCTTGGCAGAGGGAACAGCGGAGAATTCAGGAAGTACACTGAGGACAAGCGGTCCCATGTAACTGAAACACACATGGGTTTTTTAGGAGAACTTGAACTAGAAATGGATTTGAGGCCTGCATCAGTTTTCTATCGTTTCCCAACAACCCACCCCAAAAGTCAGTGTCTTAAAACAATTGTGTGTTATTTCTCATGCATCTGTGGGTTGATTGATGTTCTAGTTTGCTAGCTGACGGAATGCAACACACCAGAGATGGATTGACTTGCAATAAAAGGGGATTTATTTTGTTGGTTCTTCAGAGGAAAGGCAGCTAACTTTCCACTGAGGCTCTTTCTTACGTGGAAGGCACAGGATGGTCTCTGCTGGTCTTCTCTCCAGGCCCCTGGGTTCCAACAACTTTCCCCGGGGTGACTTCTTTCTCCATCTCCAAAGGCCTGAGCTGAGCTGCAAATGCTGAGATGAGGAATGCCGAGCTGCTAGGCTGTGCTACATTGCGTTCTCTCATTTAAGCACCAGCCAATTAAGTCAAACATCACTCATTACAGCAGACCCGCCTCCTAGCTGACTGCAGATATAATTAGCAACAGATGATATTCACGTACCATTGGTTTGTGTCCGCAGCAACAGAACTAGGTATGCTCACCTGGCCAAGTTGACAACTGAATCTAACTAACACAATTGATCTAGGTTGGCCAGATCTAGGTTGGCTCCACATATCTCTGGTCCTATTCTGGGAAGAGCAGGCTAGCCTGATATGGCAAAAGTACGAGAAAAACTAAAACCATGCAAGGCTTCTTAAGGCCTAAGTTCAGACTGGTATGGTGTTTCTTTGGCCCTATTCTAATGGCCAAAGCAAGTTACATGGTCAATTCAAAGCCAAGGAAATAAGGGAAATAAGAGCCTAACCCTTGAGTGGGAGAAACTATAGTCATAACTGCAAAGGATCTAGATACAGAGAGGGGCGAAGAATTGGGGACAATGATGCAAACCATAGGATCAGATAGTTGAAAACTTTGAACACCATGGATTAGGAATTACACTCTTCTGTAAGCAAAGGGAAATCATCATTGCTTTTTTTTTTTTCAGCACTGCTGGGAGACGTTCTCAGATCTACGTTAGCAAGATGATTCTGGCTGCTAGCTGGGTGAGAATTAGAGAGTTCACAACCACCTGGACTAGCCTAGTGGCTCTGGGAAAAGAGACAGAGGGAGAAATTAAAAATAGTTCTGAAGTAGAATAAAGAGGGTCATTATCTGAAGGATGAGTCAGAAAATTAAGACATTACCTTTTCTAAACTGGTATGGTGAAATCACTGAATAATAAAAATTCTAACTACTTTTATTGAGCATTTATTATGTACCAGACATTATTGTAAACATTTTATGCACATCATCCTGGTAAAGTGTCATAGCAAACTTATGACATAGTGTTACAGATTTCTGTCCCTATCTTATACATTAGAAGATGGAGGCTTAAAGCATTGAGCAACTTGACCAACATTCTACTAGTAACTGATAAAGCTCAGGTCTGAACCTAAATCGCTTTGATTCCAGAATCTGAGTTTATAACCTCTATGGGCAGTCTCAGCAGAAAAGGAAAAACTCCAAGTGAACTGGCTTTGGGCAGGAGCTAAGAGTTGATTTGGGGTAGGGACTGTTCACACTGATATATGTTGAAAATTTACTGAAAAAGCTGATTAGTTTTCTATTCTGGCCCACCATACTATTTTATTTCAATTATACTTTTTAAATTTTGAGGCAATTGTAGGTGCATACACAATTATAAGAACTAATACAGAGAGAGCCCTTGTACCATTTACCCAGCTCCCCCAAAGGTAACAGCTTTCAAAACTATAGTACAATAACACAACCAGAATATCTGTGCTGACATAGCCAAGATATACAACACTTTCATCCCACTAGCATCCCTTACTGTGCCATGCCCACTTCCCACCTTCTCCCACCCCTCATTAACTCAGCAGTTGCACTTCTGGGCAGTTCTCCAATCTGTTCTCCATTTCTATCATTTTGCCATTTCAAGAACGTTATATAAATGAAGTCATATAGTATGTAACTTTTGGTTTTGGCTTTTTCACTCAGCTTAATTCTCTGGAGATTCATCCAAGTTGTGTGTATGGAGAGTTCATTCTCCATGGTTATGGGTATGCCTCAGTTTGTTTAATCGCTCACCTAATAAAGGACATCTGGGTTGTTTCCACTTTGGGGCTATTACAAATGAAGCTGCCATACACATTTATGTACAAGTTTTTGGGTGAATACAAATATTTCATTTCTCTGTGATAAGTGCCCAGGAGTGAAATTGCTGGGTCATATAGTAGTTTTATGTTCATTTTTTAAAAGAAATTGGCAAACTGTTTTCCAGAGCAGATGTACCATTTTATATTTCCACAGCAACATTTGAGGGATTTGGTTTCTCTAAATCTTCTCTAAGCATTTGTTGTCACTCTTTTTTTCTGGTTTCTCTAAATCATCTCTAGCATTTGTTGTCACCTGCACACAAAAGATAATCAAAATTATTATTTTTAAGTAATAAAATGCTACTATATTTATTGGTTTTACTATAACATTTTGATATTTTAAAATATCAGATATTTAAATAATAAAATATTTTAAATGTCGAATTTGAATCACACATTGAGATGCACCCAGAGAATCATGTATTTCATTTGCAAAGCATTCAAAACCCATGCCTTCCATTTAAAATCCTTCCAAAGCATCCTGCTTTAACTCCCACTTTCTGGGCTCCTAAGGAAGTTGAGCCATATTTCTTTTATGCATTCATCATTTATATTTCACCTAGATCCTTTGGGCCCCTCCCTACTTCCAAGCAGATTTGTTTTAGAATGGCAGGGTGAGGAGGCAGGTAATGAAAGCCGAAAGAAACAGCTTGTGGTAGGGGATTAGAGGGGAAGGAGGGGGCTTGGGGTTTCCCTGACCCAGCTCCAGGCCCTCCTCTTCCTTTCTTGGAGCCAGAGTCCCTCCACTGCTCTCTCCCTTTATTCTTCAAAGACAGCTCCACTCCCATACACTCATCCTGTCGATCTCAGGATAATTTATTTCATCGGAATCTCCTTCCCCCATCATCCTTCCTAGAGGGACTCAAAGTCAAAAGGACAGAAGGAACTAGACTCGGTCCGCTACGAGGCAGAAAAGCATCTGAGGATAGTACAGAAGCAATGAAATCCCATTTCACTTTTTCATTACACCAAATAAACACCCAACTACTGTTACTGGCACTGCAATTCCTAGTTTGGAGCATGTAAAATGTGCTGACTTCATATTTTACATACACAAATGAGATTTAGAATAAAATTGAAAAATTAAAATAGATTCTAAAGCTTATATGAAAAGGCAAAACGTCCAGACTAGCCAACATTATACTAAAGGACAAAGTCAGGGGGCTGACATTTACCAGACTTCAAGACTTACTATAAAGCTACAATAGTATGTTTACAGAGAGCTACAAAGCTAAGACAGGACAGTGGTGGTAAAGGGCTAGCCAGGCACATAATTCAATGGAACAGAATGGAGAGCTCAGAAATAGACTCACACCAATACAGTCAAGAGATCTTTGACAAAATAGCAAAGACATTTCAATGCAGAAAGGATAGTCTTTTCAACAAATGGTGCTGGAACAACCGGACATGTGAGTGCAAAAAAAAAAATGAAACTAGTTTCAGACTTTATATCTTTTCCCAAAATGATCTTTTCCCAAAATGAATCAGAGGCCCAAATGTAATATGCAAGATGATAAAACTTCTTGACCGTAACTGTGGTAAGTAGACGTATGTACTCCAATACAAACGTGTTCTTAATTTTATTCTCAAGTCCTGTACGTGTGAGTCCAATGGGAACTTTGGAAGACGTTATTTTCAATTAAGGTGTGACCATCAGAAACAGGGTGGCTCTTAATCCATAGTACTGGAGGTCTTACAAAGAGAAGAAACTGGAAACCTGAAGTCGGGGGAAAGCCAGAAGAAAGAGGAAGTCAACAGAAACTGGATGAGCAGACACAGAAGAGAGAGATGGTCAAGTGATGGAGGCAGAGATACAAGCCAAGGAACCCCAAGAATTGCTGGCAGCCAGCAAGGGAACATTCCAGGAGAAAGCAGGCCTTGCTGATACTTGACTTTGGATTTCTTCCAGCCTCAAAACTGTAAGTCAATAAATTCTTGTCAAGTTAAAACCAGTTCGCGGTGTTTGTGATAGCAGCTCTGACAAACTAAGACAATAAATTGGGAGAAAATCGAGGTAACCTTGGGTTTAGTGATAAGACTTCTTAGAAGAAACCCAAAAGCACAATCATGAAAGAAAAAATTTTAAAATTAATAAATTGGACTTCATTAAATTGTGAAACTGTTCTTTGAAGGACACAGTTCAGAGAACAAAAAGACAAGCCACAAACTGGAAGAAAATATTTTTGAAACATACCTGACAAAGGACTTCTACTCAAAATAAACAAAGAAGTCTTAAAACTCAATAAGAAAACAACACAATTTAAGAATGGACAGCAACTCAACAACAAAAAGACAGCCAACCCAATTACAAAATGGGAAAAAGACTTGAACAGACACCTACCAGAAGAGGAAATACGGATGGCCAAGAGGCACATGAAGAGATGCTCAATGTCCCTGGCCATTAGAGAAATGCAAATCAAAACCACAATGAGATATCATCTCACACCTACCAGAATGGCCATTATCAACAAAACAGAAAATGACAAGTGCTGGAGAGGATGCGGAGAAAGAGGCACACTTATCCACTGTTGGTGGGAATGTCAAATGCTGCAACCACTGTGGAAGGCAGTTTGGCGGTTCCTCAAAAAGCTGAATATAGAATTGCCATACGACCCAGCAATACCATTGCTAGGTATCTACTCAAAGGACTTAATGGCAAAGACACAAACAGACATTTGCACACCAATGTTTATAGCAGCGTTATTTACAATTGCAAAGAGATGGAAACAGCCAAAATCTCCATCAACAGAAGAGTGGCTAAACAAACTGTGGTATATACATACGATGGAATATTATGCAGCTTTAAGACAAGATAAACTTATGAAACATGTAATAACATGGATGGACCTAGAGAACATTATGCTGAGTGAGACTAGCCAAAAACTAAAGGACAAATACTGTATGGTCCCACTGATGTGAACGGACATTCGAGAATAAACTTGGAATATGTCATTGGTAACAGAGTCCAGCAGGAGTTAGAAACAGGGTAAGATAATGGGTAATTGAAGTTGAAGGGATACAGACTGTGCAACAGGACTAGATACAAAAACTCAAAAATGGACAGCACAATAATACCTAATTGTAAAGTAATCATGTTAAAACACTGAATGAAGCTGCATCTAAGCTATAGGGTTTTTTGTTTGTTTTTACTATTATTACTACTTTTATTTCTTTTCTCTATATTAACATTTTATATCTTTTTCTGTTGTGTTGCTAGTTCCTCTAAACCGATGCAAATGTACTAAGAAATGATGATCATGCATCTATGTGATGATGTTAAGAATTACTGAGTGCATATGTAGAATGGTATGATTTCTAAATGTTGTGTTAATTTCTTTTTTTTTCTTTCCGTTAATAAAAAAAAAAAAAGACACACACAAAAAAGAATGGACAGAAGAGCTGAACAGACATCTCAGTAAAGAAGATAAACAGATGGCAAATAAGCATATGAAAATATGCTCAAAAACATACATCAGGGCGGGCCGCGGTGGCTCAGCGGGCAAGAGTGCTTGCCTGCCATTCCGGAGGACCCCGGTTCGATTCCCGGCCCCAGCCCATGTAAAAAACAAACAAACAAAATATAATAAAATAAGATAATGTTTAAAGATGTTTCCCTTTCTTCCTCCCTTCCTTCCTTCCCTGTCT
Source organism: Tamandua tetradactyla (assembly GCF_023851605.1). Classification (NCBI taxonomy): domain Eukaryota; kingdom Metazoa; phylum Chordata; class Mammalia; order Pilosa; family Myrmecophagidae; genus Tamandua; species Tamandua tetradactyla. Next base: position 99,133,887 of record NC_135328.1, on the reverse strand, counting down.
TTCTTTCTTTCCTTCCCTTCCTCCCTCTCTCTTTAAAAAAAAAAAAAAAAAAAAAAAAAAAAAAAAAAAAAAAAACATACATCATTAGGGAATTACAAATTAAAACAATGAGATGCCACTACGCATCTATTAGAATGGCTAAAATCCAAAACACCAACACTAAATGCTGGCAAGGATATAGAACAACAGGAACTCTCAATTCATTGCTGATGGGAATGCAAAACACTACAATCACTTTGGAAGCCCATTTGGCAGTTTCTTACAAAGCTAAATATAGGCTTACCATAAAAATCCTAGGTATTACCTAAAGGAGTTGAAACTTTATATCCACCAGAAAACCTGCACACAAAAGTTTATAGCAGCTTAATTCATAATTGCCCAAAATTGGAAGCCACCAGGATACCCTCCCATAGGTGAATGAATACATGTTGGCACATCCATACAATGAAATATTTAGCAATAAAAAGAAATGCACTTTCAGGGCAGTGCGACGGTGGCTCTGTGGCAGAATTCTCGCCTGCCACATCAGAGACCTGGGTTCGATTCCCGGTGCCTGCCCATGCAAACCAAAAAAAAAAAAAAAAAAGAAATGAGCTTTCAAACCATGAAAAAAGATGGAAAAACTTAAATGTATATTGCTAAGGGAAAGCCAGTCTGTATAGTCAAAATATTGTATGATTCCAACTATATGACATCGTGGGAAAGACGAAAACATAGAGACAGTAAAAAGATCAGTAGTTGCCACAGGTATGGGGAGAGAAAAATAAGTGGAGTAATGAAACTATTCTGTACAATTATATAAAGGTGGGTATATGACATTATGCATTTATGAGAACCCACAGCACTAGACACACGTTGAGTGAACTCAGATGCAAACTATGGATTTTAGTTACAAAGAACGCCAAATATTGGTTCATCAATTGTAACAAATATACCACATTATTAATATGCAAGATATTAATAATAGGGGAAACTATATGAGTGGAGGGGGTTATATGGGGACTCTGCACTTTCTATGGAATTTTTCTATATACCTAAAATTGCTCTAATAATAGTTTTTTTAAACAATGCTACTGGCAATGACATAAAAATTTAATCTGTCTTTTATATCTATCTATGCACATATGTATTTTAACTGCCTTCCAGACTTTTATTTTAAACCTCATTTATTTCATCTAAATATTATTTGTGTTGAATTTTTATTTTTAGATATTTCAAAGAGTTGAAAATCTTTTTAAAACTTTTCTACTCATTAAAATTAAATTGTCTTTTACTTAAACTATAAATGCTTATATACATATGTGAAGCAAATAAATACATAATATAATACATATGTGCAAATAAATATAAATAATTCAGCCCTTCTTTTACTGGTTCATTCATTCATTCATTCATTCATTCATTCATTCATGTTTTCACACTGGATAAGAAGTACAGCTACAATGGATGGCCTACAGGGAATGGAGCACTTCCCTCCCCACTCTAAGGGTATTTCTCTGGTTGTGCTAACTACTCACCCTGGAGGACTCAGTAGATCCACAGCCTAATCTTCCAAGGGAGCCTCTCTCGTGCCTGAGGGGGCCCTGGATTCCAATGACGAACCATCCAGGCCTTAGGCAAGACCCTGAATGTTCCTACATCCAAGGTCTCCAACAAGCACAGCTATTGTATCTTGGGACAACAGCATGACTCCAGCCAGGTTTAGGGCAGGAACCCTGGGAAAGTGCCCTCTTAAAACATTGTTGCAACACTCCTGCAAGGCCTGTCTGGTGACTGGCTCCATCCCAGGCCTGTTCTGCAGTGTAATAGTGAGAAGGCAGCCCTATTGGTCTCCAAGAAAGCAAGCCTTGGTTTCTCCTTGGGAAACCTCTCAGGTGCAGGGAGGCAGCTGGGGGAGGACTTCTCAGATCCTTTGCCTGGGATACAGAAGGCACTTAGCAACAACAACATTAATGAATAAACCATTATCTACTACGAATACTGTGAGGATAGAAGATCAATGTAACCTAGGCAGAGACAACGTGGTTTTGATACCCCTTTCCCTCACCAGCGCTCCCTACTGGGTCACCTTGCAAAATCCTGATGACGAGCTGTCTCCTCGTTATGGGTCCTGAACAATTCTTTCACAACCCAATAGATTGTGCCTCTGTTAGTTCTTCAAGAAATGGGCCTTCAGTTCTCTCTCATCCTTTGCAGGACATCACTGTCCTTGAATTTGTTGGTGCCGAACAGTAGCCCCTGGTGTCATTCTGGAGAAACCTATCTGAAGTTAAAAGGCTAATTCTATCACAGAAGCAGATGCTGTCAGTGCCACCCAAGCCCTGGCCTTGCCGGGCATTCCAACCCTTCAGCCGGGAGTCTCTGCATTTCTCTGAGCGAGGCGGGGAGCGAGTGGTGAGCCACCTTCTCAGGCCTCGCCCCCCACGCAAACACACATGCACAAATGTGCGGTGCACAAAACGCCCCTCAGCCCCTTTGGTGGGAAACTCTGAGGCAGCTGTTTTATACACTTACCAGCGTCTCTCCCTAGGGTTAGATTCTAATCTCCCATTGCAAAGTTTCTTACGTCTCTCAAATAAAGTACTTACACTAAAAGCCTGGTCTTGGGGGTCTGCTACTCAAATTAAGTCCAACAGAAATTCTACGCCTCACCCCCATCGCTGCTTTTCCGCGCTAAACAAAATCGTGTCTGAGAGAAATTGTTTGGTCAGACGACGGTGGGGGTATTTTGCAGCATTTTTCTAACATCCCTTATATTACTATTGGCAAAGAAGACAATGCGTCGATTCTGTAAGATCTCACGGGTCAAAGGGTTGGGATGTTTCCCAAAGAGAGCTGTGCAAAACTTCAATTAAGTCCCATGTTTCATACCAATTTCTGTGAATTTTGCCTTCAGCTCCCTAACAGAGCCTATATTTTAATATAAAACACCCCTTCCTCTAATCTTTGAGTAAAATTGACTTTCTGGAAAGATAGACGACATGTTTACCTGGGGTTTTCACATTTGCCATATTCCCTCAGGGAACACGTAAGCCTTCGGGTCTATAGAATTGATCTTAACAATAGTCAGATGCAAAAGGTAGGTTCTCTGCACCCATTTTTGGTCCCTTCTCTGGAACTTTTACACACTAGTCCTTGGAATGGTGCCATGAAGGAACACAGCAACAAACAGACCTTACAAGGCTGTGATTTTATTATGCAACCTGGGCCCCAAGGGAGAATAAAAACTCTGAGGGAAAGGAAGTAAGTCCTGAACTCTTTTTCCCTCTTGGGGACGTTGTGAGTCAAATCACGTATCCAATCCCGTATCATACTCTACACAGACCTCTGAAAAGCTGAGGTTTTCAGCTTTTCTAATGAATATTACCCTCCTCATGGCTCTCTCTTTCCTAGTCCGATGTTCTTCTTCCATCTTATTTGCCTAACACTAACTTTTCCTCAACTACACTCCATGTATCTTGTAGGCAGCCTAACAAGACGGAATATGAGTAAAATGGAAGTGGTCACTCAGGCCCGTGGGGCACTCTACCTGACAGTCTCAGTAACAGAAGTCCTGAACCATTTAACGTATCACAAAAGGTGCTGGGGGTGGGGGGGGATGCGTGTGCAAAGGTAGTTCAGTGGCAGAATTTTCACCTGCTATGCAGGAGACCCAGGTTCAATTCCTGGCCCATGCACTTCCTAAAAACAAATTGAACAAACAAAAATTCAACAAATGGTGCTGCAAAAACAGGATACTCACATGGAAAAAGAATGAAATGTGACCCTGCCATACAGCACACACACACACACACACACACACAAAGTGCAACAGTGAGCAGACAGCCTAGCTCCTGTTCCTTGTGTTTACACATGGGCTCATTCTTGTATTTAAAGCATACAAGCAACTTGTGTTTATATTTAAAGTTTACATATTTACATAGTTATACATACATAAAAATTGTTATATGAATTATTTTATACCTAACCATTGTATTTGGTTTTGTTGTCCATCCACAAAAGGTGGCTTTGATTTATGGAATACCCAGACTTAAAGCAGTGCTTTGAGGACTACTCAAAAATTCAAGGTACTGTACTAAATAGTTTATGAATTATGGTACCATATTTCAAAAGAGGCACAACCAAGGACGAATTTATGCTGTACACTCAGTTATGAGTAAGCTGAACTTCTAACTGGATTAAAACACAGCCTAACATCTTTCAGTGATATTATAAATAACTCTTAATGGAAACCAAACCCTTTTCTCTTTCTTTCCCAAATTCAATATACTTTTGATTCATACAAGCCTAAAATTCCAAGGCTGTCTTCCTTAAATTCTAAACACATTTTAGCCTTCAAAGAGTGAAAGTGGGAGTGCAAATTGATATGATCTTTCTAGGAAGCAATTTGACAATAGACATTAAGAGCCTTAAATGAAGTCCTATGCTTTTACTCAGTATTTCACTTCTAAGAACTTACCTGCACAAAAGAATTAGAACTGCTGACCCACTGATATTCAAAAATGGATTATGTACAAAGAGACTCAATTCATGGAAAAGAGGTTAAAAACTGGAAATAATCTAAACAGTCAACAATCAGGGAATTATTCATTTATGAAACACTCATATAATCTATGTTTCTGCAGTTATGTAATGACGGGTGCCTGGAGTTTTAGCTACATGAGAAACTTTCATGATACAATATTAAATAGAAAAATAATTCTATTCTAAGAATGCTAAATAGAAAATGTAGGAAACAGAACTACACACACTGTATAGCCTCAAGTATAACACACATACGCAGACACCCACAGATACATATATTGGAGGAAATGCATCAAAATTTTCTGAGTGATGGAATTATGGGTAATTTTTTTCTTCATGTCCACATTTTCCAATCTTCAACAATGAGCATGCCTTGCTTTTATGATCATTAATTGAAATAAAAGGTGCACCTGAAAATAGGAAGTAGTGTAAAAGTTCACCACAAAGCAAATTATTGATGACAAAGTACTCCTTTTTATTAAATTATAAAACTAACATCTGTCAAAACACACACTTTTGGAAATAACACAGGAATCTTTCTTGAGTATTTGCTTTTGTGGAGCATATGGTTTTAAACAAACAGACAAAAAGTTTCAATACCAATTTCTTGGTCTTTGAGCTATTTAGCATTAATAGCCAAACTACCAAGTATATCTATTATATATACAGTCAATTTATGGAAAAATATTATAAAGACAAATGCCTTGAAAAGATGACAACAGTGCAAAGAAAACCATTAGGTATTAAACTGGTATAAAACTTTAGTTGAAACAGTTTTTAGTCCATTATGGCTTTGCATAAAGCTTTGGAGAAAGAAAATTTAAGACATTTCTCATGAAAGGCACTTAGAAAGTTGTAATAAAATACTTCTTTGAATGTAGTTTCGAGTCCAACAGTGTTTTTCATTCTTTTTTTTCACATTCTGCCTCAACTGAAACAGGCAGCTATTAATGAAGAAAAATAGTTATCACTTCTTAATATACATGTTAAAAATACAGAAGAATTAATACAGATTTTGGTCCACTGAAGCAGGTAACAGTGTCAGACTATGAGTGTCTCTTAATTCCGAGCAAAAAGACAAACTCCCTTAGCCCAGTCTCACAAACAGTCTTCAGTTCTTAATTTGTACTGCCTGTCCCCCAGGTTTCCCATGAGAACAGGACCTCAGGCCCCACCACATCTCCACAGTGCATTTTAACTTCAAAAGAGCCATCCAGTTGGATACCCATTAACAACTTGGCAGGAATGTTATTCTAACACGGTGGTAGGTGGGCACAGAGGAGATCTATAATTCCGTGTCCCGATATCGGGAAGGCTGACCATAATACCCGCGCTTTGAATGTTCTGACAGCTGCTGGCGATATTCTTCCTCCTCGATGTCGCTGCCATAACTTCCTCTGGTGTCCTGATAGAGCCTGGAAGGAGCTTTCTGTGGCTCAGGGAGTCTGGAACTAAGAAAGCAGGAGTATTAAATTGCATTCCAAGCATACCGTGTCCTCCGGTTGCCTTTGAGGTGTGCCAAAGAGCACAGGAGGCCACCACCCAAGGCAGATCACTCTCAGCCCCACTCCAGGTTCACACTCGGTGGGGGTGTGGACAGGAGGGTGGACCCACAGCCAACGCCAACCTGGGCAGTAGGTGAGGAAGCTGACCAGGTGCTCCTTGACCTAAGAATTCCCACCGACCTAGGTGGTCAGGGATGGGGCAGCTGGGCAATAAGTTCCTGGCTGCAGCCTCTCCCACCCGAGTGAGTTCTCTGCCAGTTTCAGTCAGCTCCTGTCTGTTGTCAAGGGCAACCTGATCAACTGTGTTTCCCTTGAAGTAGTAAAGAAGAAATTTGCTTCTAGTTTTCTATTGCTGTAAAACTACACTCTAACTTCCAGGGAGAAAGGCTGCAGGAAAATGACATTTTTTTTTTTTTCCTATTCTCAGAAGCAGGAAATGAACAAACATAAAACTTCAAAAGATGACAGTGATAATTCCTAGCATTTATGTGGCATTTTAAATATGAGGCATTTTACTAAAATTGACCAAGTGGTCATCACAATTCCCTTCAGACCACAGTTCAGTATAAGTGTCCAGATTCTGCTAGATAATGCAAAGGAATTAAGGAGCTTGGCTAAGAGCCAGTAAACATTAGTGACAAAGTCAGGAATTTTATTCATGTGCTTTTCTAACACAATTTAACATAATTGAGTTCTAATATTAAATGGCAATGATTATACTGTAAGAGTTTCAGCACACAAGCAAAATTAGCATCCAATTTCTGACTCAGTAATTTCTACAATTAAATTTGACTGCCTGAGGTAAACGGTTGACCAGGAAAAAAAATCCGCTTGTTGCTCTGAAATCTGGATGAAGAAGATTCATTCTTGAGGGCCCCAGTCCCAGAGAAGCCCCCTCTGTCCTATTTGAAGCTTTGGACCTATACCTGCCAGGCAGCCTTACCTCATGTGCTGGGGCAGGCCAGAATCTGGTTTATGTGTTTTCATTGGGACTGCATAGATATCAGGATGCTTCTGCGCAATTTCAATCTGCAGTGAAAAAAAGAAGAGGAAGAAAATAACTATTGGAGTTTGTGGGTGGGTTCCTGCTGGTCCCACACCTTCCCACATGTACTTCTTTTCCACTGTCATTTCAAGAAGAGGAAAAATGGAAGTAACGGTCTAGTTTCCATGGTTGTGTGGTGCCTACTGACATATGCCAGACAGGAAAAAGCAGCAGTTCAGAAGCATTGCCATTGTAGAGACAGATGTGAGTGAAGAAAACTCCCATATCCACTGGACAGAAGATGCTCCATGAACCTTTACTCAAATTATTTTCATTTAACTTTTGAAGAAGTTTATGTCTACATGGTACTAAAGTTCAAACACTACGTTAAAAACTAGGCTTTATGGGCCTTTCAACTTCAGCACCCTGTTTGCTCGTTTTCTATAGCAAATATGGAAGCAAACTGAAACTCAGTTACCAAACCAACCAACATAACAAATGTTAAAAAAAAAAAAAAATCACTCTGAGAGGTACTGACTCATCGCACTTGCCCACTCCAGAACTGGACATATAGTTCTGAAGTACTAAGAGCAGAATCTTATTTACCTATATTGTTGAACTTTCTTAAGGGGAAGAAAAGAGGATGCAATGACACCAATCTGGAGATGACACAAAACACAGGGTCCACCTTTGGAGACATATGTACAAACATTCCTTTTATGTTTGCAGCAGTGGAAAAAGGAGTGTGAATCATTATACTGTAGTCAAATGTTTTTAAACCTCTTGTCTATCTACCAAGAGAATCTAGCGGTTTAAAAATAATTACCCTTGCATTCTGTGCTTCTTGGAGCTCTTGCATTCTCTGTAACCTTGCCTTGTGATCCATCTTCTCAAATATTTTGACTTTGCCCAGAACAGATTTGGATGCATTCTCTTGTTCTTCACTGCCCTCTCCCACCTCCTCACTCTCTGAGGGTGGGATGGGAGTGGAGGGCTTCAGTATAGATCGTCCAAAGGAAGGCTTTGCTGCAACAGGAGGAGGATAACCTTTGGTGGATGCTATGGAAATTTCTGAAGGGTTTGACTTGCATTCGTAGGATTTGGGAAAGTCAGGGGGTTCTTCTCTGTTTTGGGTTTTGGCCTGCAGAAAGCAATGACAATTATTTTTACCTTGGGTTTTCAGTTTATTTTCAAATCTTTATTAGTAATTTAATACACTCCATTTCCTGATCAGTTTCCATACATGGTCAGCAGCTATAAATACCATCCAATAAGATACAGCAGTGGCTGGGCACGCTGAGCCCTACCGCCCTTCCTAGGAAGAATATTAAGAATGCTAGGAGGCCAACAGAGTATTGGGGAAGTTCTGGGGGCACTGGAATTGCTAAACGTAGATCAGACCTTGAATAACTTCATACTAGAGGAGATCAGAACTTTGGCAAGGACCTCAGAACAAGACAGGTCTCAGGACTGGAGGAGTCATCTCCTGAGTTCACACCAGAGGGGAGGCCTGTGCCCAGCTGGAGGTAAATAAATCTGGGAGCGGGGGTGACAACACACCATGCTGATGACACACATCTCCTTCTTGCACTTCGATTCTAGATACGCTTATAAATTTTCATGATTGAGTAAAACAGAGAAATTTGATTGGGTAATAAGGAAAAATCTATAGCCATAGCTTTGACTCAGAAAGGGGATAAAGAATCATATGAGAGATGCCCATGCATCCTTACATTGATTTTGATCTAGATAATGATTTATTGAAAAAACAATAAATTTAAACTGCTCTTATATTGAGAGGCACTGTATACAATGGTAGGGATTGCCTTCTTCAGCAAATAGCTAGTAAGGATTTTCTGGTGCATCTCAATCAGACTATGGACAGAAAACTTCAATTAGGCAGAAAAAGAAAAACAGATTTTTTGAAATTGGTGATTCTGGGCATATAGTATTTGTCAAACTTTTATTCTTTATACAAAAAAATTAATAAATGAAATGAAGGCTAACAGAACTAATTTGTAAACTTTCCTAAAACTGCCTATCCCAACTATTTTTTTCTCCCTTCCCTAATTTTTGGTTTCACCTCAACAGGTCAAAAGTCAGGTTTTACCAGAGAACGCCGAGTTAAATCCCACCCCACCTCATGGTGCATGCTCCTCCCCTGCTCTCCAGAGGCAGGGGGACCTTGGGCACCTGCCTCTTCTTCCTTCCCGTCCTGGGTCTCCCAGCCACGTACCTTGGGCGGCTCTGGCTTGAATGCTGGGGGTGGGCTATTGTCCCTAAGTTGATCTCTGCTAGCAGCCCTCCTCATCTGAGCTCGTGGCTCTGGGCTGGGCTTCCTTATGCTCTACAAGATATAAAGGTTCATTTAAAACAAGAACATCTGAGCAGAGAGAAAAAAGGACTCATCTGCTTCACTGAAGTTCTGCTAACTTGCTTAGTTCAAAAGTTGAGGAACTGGCTCAGTGCTTCTTTACTGAAAAGGCAGATACCAGGCATAGTCTCAGGAACAAATGCTAAAGACAAATTTTTAAAACTGGCTGCACCTGTATCCAAGATAGTACTCTCTTTTAAAGGATAAAAAAAAAAGTCCTTCTAAAGTCTAAACTCTCTGTATTGCAAACATTCAAAAGTTCATTTATTCCTTACAACTTGTCCAGTGGTATACACTACAGGCTTTGGTTTTTTTTTTGTTTTTGGCATACTGGTCTTTCCCCGCTTCAATTTGAATTTTTTTTTTTTTTTGGTACTTCTATTTCATCAAGAACAAAATCATTCACTTATGAGATAAACTGCTAAAGGGAAGTTCATAGTATTGATTATCCAAATACATGGATACGTGTTTACAAAGATCATTATTCCAAAATTCTCTGATGTACAATTAACAACTGCTCTCGTCCTAAATTAGCGCCTGGCGAGGTGATTTCTAGGCTCACGTAAGTGGTCTATTAACTGGCCAGTGGATGCGTACATACGATCAGTTAAATTTTGATCACAAGCGCAATTTAAAAGTTGAAATAAAAGAGAAGGAAACTGATGGGGAAACACTCAGGAGTGATGGCAAGATTAGAAAGGTTAAAGGTAAGTGGGGAGAGAAATAAAGCAACACCAAAGAATACAGAGAGAGCTCTAATCAAAGGTTACAAGTAAATACAGCAATATCATATTTAAAACGGAATGTTCCACTTGTAATTTAGGCAGTGGCACATATGGCCACTCAGTTTACCCACAATGCCCACAGGCACCGGGGTGATAAGAAGCGATTACTCCACTTCTCCCAGTGCTTGTTTTCCTGCCCCACTTTCCCATGAGCCTCAACCACAGTCACAGAGTCATGGATGCAGAGAGAGAGATGCCCTAGAAGTCATTTGCTCCAACCCTTGGGAACACCTGCCGCAGCACCTTGAACGCACAGTTGTCCAGAAGAAAGAGAGTTGCACACCAGACTCTCCTCTGCCTGCCCTCTCAGCCGTGCCGCCCGTGGCCTGCCTCGCCTCACCTCCTCGTGCTGCACCGGCTCAGAGGAGCGGGTGATGGAAGACACCAGCGGCTCCTCGGCTGGCTCATCCAGCTCATTGTCAGTGTAGGCGCCTCCTTCACCGTCGGTGTCTTCAAAGTCACTGATGAGGCGGCTGTCGCAACTCAGATAGTCTGCACCCATGGCAGTTAGGTAGGACATACGGTCTTCGGAGTCATCTTCCATCCCTTCCATCTAGAGGAATTTGTTTTGAAGGGTCAGTGGGATCTGATATGGCTCCTGGGAGTGGGGACTCAAGAAAACTCCCAAGGGCTCAGCCAAGCAACAACTGATACCTGAAATGTGCTAGACCGGGAATGCACTTTATTTTCCTGAAATCACTTGGCTTTAAATGAATACACTAATTTTTGTGCAGACTCCAATTAGGAACACTGTACCCTTTCCTTGCTACCATCCATCCTCAGATTGTTATGCTTTCCTTCCACAATCTGACTCTTTTCCAGCTTTTTCTCCTGGTACTTGCTTCCTCGTAATAAATGAACACTGCCGTGTCTTGTCCAGCTTATTCTCGCCATGGAGGTTAGCACAAAGTCAACCAGCTGTAGGTATTCAGTCAATTTCACATAAACTGACTATACATCTGGATCCCAAAAAGGAAGGCTATCACGCAACAATCTAATTAAGTCAGTTGCACAATAAAGTCTCACAAGCTATCTCGATTTAGTAGCATGAGTACAGGATACTAGCAACAAAGACTCCTAGAATTAAAGGGACCACAGCAAGTTATAAAATCTCTCTCCCTCCCTGCAACAGAGCTATGTATAAAACTGAATCAACTCAACAGATGAGAAACGAGTCAATATTTGAAACCTAGACAAACTTCCCAAGGCCCTCAATACCTATTCAAACTCTTAGAACTACTGCACATTCTCTGCCCCTTTTTTCTAGGCAAATGATTTCTCGCTCCCTTAGCATTTCTTCTTTCTATTAATTTTTAACTATATTCTCCATACTCCTCAACCTCACCTTTCATCTCCACTCTAAGTTTCCCATGTCCTTGGTAAGCTGTGGTGCTTGGCACAAGATCTTGTAAGCTCTGATTAGCGTACTGAGAATACAACACTAATTACTATGTTAAAGATAAAAAAGGGAAGTGAATGTAGGACCACATACATCACGTTTTGCTTTTCTTTTAAAAGACCCTTAATTTTACTACTGTTTTCAAAGAATTTACAAAATGTCAAACTTGATTAACATATATGTTGAAATCACCTCAAACAGGCATGGTTTTACTACATTCACAACCCTCTTTAGAAAAGATTCAGAACATGGATTCTCACCTCATTACAAAGTGTGACGCCACATACCTTTCCCTCAGAGACCCAGACTGCCTCTCCTTGCTGATGCTGAATTGTGTCCTTCAAGCTGCCAAACCAGCTATCGTTGGCTGAATTTAGGCTAATTGTACCTATAGAAATATAAATAAAAAGACACACATCAATTTCCAAAGCAATGACTATTAAGAATAGTATTTGACATAATTTATGCTCATTTCTATCATATATGAATCAAAGCTTTGGCAAATGCAAGAAAAAGTCTGCAGCTATGTGAATACTAAATCATTTTAGAGGAATTAATTAAAACTATTAATCATTTGGCTGTGAAGATTATAATAGACTGATATTATAAGCTAGAAATCGTTTGTTTTTCAAGATATCTATTTTCCAGAACAGCTTCCTTTAAAAAAATATTTTTAAAGAGTATTTCTTTATGACCAAAGATAAGAAAACTAAAAATAAATAGAAAAGTACTGTACTTTAAATATTATATAGATTTGTATTTTATAAACAGGGAAAATATATACTAATATACTCAATGCAACCTTTAAGTATGTATCATTTTGAGAGGCTCAAGCATTTTAGAATACAAATAAGTTATCCCTATTGATTTTGAGATGTCCTGGCAAACTAAACCTTAACTGCTGTGCATTTAAGGAATATACAGTTCTTATTCAGAGGAAAAAATATCTCATTTATGGATCAACCAGGTACTTTTCCAAGTACCTTACATGTATCTGCTCATTTCATCCTTACACAAACCTTCCAAGGTAGGTATTGCTGTTATTCCCATTTGCAACATGAAAAAGTAAGGCACAAAGAAGTGAAATTAACTAGCCCATCTCAGATCGAGAAAGTGGAAGTGCCTGGGTGCAAACATGGAGCCTGCTTCCAGAGTCTACGGCCTAGGCCAGTGCACTCTGCTGCAAACTTCAAGCACAAATTTAGAGCATGGATATAAAATGCCAACAGAGTACAATATACGCATTGGTTCTTCAGTAATCTTATCCATGGGCCTATAAAAGATAAACCAAACAAGCTAACTGACACAGAATAATAATAAAAACATTAAAGCCAGACCTAAGAGTATCAAATGGCAGATAAATGAGGGTTTTCTTGGTGAAACCACAGTCATGGCTTTTTATTAGAAGGCATGGCGTTATGTACATTACTTCTAAAGCCAAATAGTACCATAAAGCAAATACTTCATGTTTTCTCTCTAATAACATAGTTTTCTTTCATTTAATAAGTTATATTGACCTTGGAAAATTCTGCATATGCTTATAATTTCCTTAGTTATTAATTATAAACAGCATTAAAATAAGCTCATACAATGGACAGGCCAAGAACAATTAACTTTGATTCTTTGGACTTTTGTACACATTATGGCACCTTGCAAAGATTATTGTGCTCATGACTAAAATGCAATGTCATTTAAATATAGAAATGAGATTGCTCCCCTTCAGCTGGTAAGATAAGTTTTAGGAACAAATAGAATGATTTGAATTAAATACAGGTATTAAATTAAAGATGCCTAGATTGTAAGCTTTTAGAGTAGACACATTAAGTCCAGAGTAGTGATTATTATTTCCGGATTTTGAGAGGCTGTTTTATATATATATAATCGAATATTTAGAGATAAGAACAAAGCCAAACAGGTTGGGGTTAAAGTAATTCAGAACATAGGGGTAAGGAGACGGTATCTATATTTTAGAATCACACATACTTCTATATTTTAGAATCACACATACTCTTTGAGGCCAATGGAAGAAATGTTTATTTGATTTGGAATCGAAATTTTCTGTAGTGCATAATCTAAATCAACCTATCTGTATAGTGCACTGGAATAACTAAAACACAGGAAGCCCAGAATAGGAAAGAGGTCTTTTAATTCTATACAGATTATTGTAATGCCTGGAAATATCCTACGGTATATTAAGCAGATAATCAAAAAATACCGGCAAAGTCCCCTGAGGGAGGGGAGAACTATGGAACTATTAAACCTTATCATCAGGGAATCCCCTGATACTGTGTCAAACCTTAGGGACACCCAAATCAATAGGCCATGCCCTCGATTATGAGGCTTACTCTTGTGAAGCTTATGCAGGTAGTGGAGAAGCTTAGACTACCTATAGGTATGCCTAAGAGTTACTTCTGGAGGACCTCTGTTGTTGCTTAGATGTGGCCTCATTCTGTCTAAGCCCAACTCTGCAAGTGAAATCATTGCCCTCCCCCCAAGTGGGACCTGACATCCAGGGGTGAAAGTTTCCCTGGGGACGTGAGAGAGGACTCCCAGGGATGAATCCAGACCTGACACCATGGGATCACCAATTCCATCCTGACCAAAAGGGGGAAAAGAAGTATAACTAATAAAGTATCAGTGGCAGAGAGAGTTCAAACAGAGTCAAGAGGCTATTTGGAAGGCTGCTCTTAGACAAGCTTCAGGTAGATCTTGCTACCTATCACAACCTGTCAATCCCCACCCAGGACCATTCCAGCCAATCCTAAAGAACACCTAGAGCAATATAAGATTCCACAAGGGTTCCAGATACTAGAATAACTTGCCAGAAACCTACATCCTCCAGATCGGTCCCTCGTCCAGATAAGTCCTGAAACCTAGCCCAGCCTCTCCAGAACATCGGATAATTCCACCTCCCTACCCCATATTAGTGACTGACCCTTCCAATATTGGGCATATGTACATATGATGTACATTGAATATTGGTGTCAGAGACGCCACAGCTTCCATCTGGACTCAGCCATACACTACATGGGCAACTGGCAGAAATATCAGCCTTTCTTATGCCCTAGTAAGACAGTGCATGTGAAAGACTGTACCATAGTTTGCTACTGCGGCTGCTGCTGCTTCTACTATTAGTGGTATTATTATTGTTTTTTCTTCTAATATACCAAATTAGGAAGAGATATACACTGGTTTAGAGAATCCATTTCCCAAAGAGGGCATGGTGACCCTCAATCTCTGGAACTAGAAAAAGATGCATAAAAACGACAAAAGATATGTATGAACACAGCCAAAGCACAAGCTCCTAAGCTTGTAAGACTCAACATTTGTAGAAATCCAGTCTACCATGAACCACCTCCTCCTTTTTTATTTGGCTCAACTATCCCTTAGTTATAACACTTCACCATAGTAGTCAATAGTGCATCTCCCGCACTTGAAGAAGAAAAGCCAGTGATGATAAAATAAGAGTTTAAAGGCGGCAGACATTCATTCACACACCTCATTCCCCAGCATAAGAGATAAAAAAAGCAAAAACATAATCACAGTATCATTATTGCACCTAAAAACAGGAACAATAGATCTTGAAAATCATCCAGTATCTGGTTAGTGTCAAAGTTTCTATTTCAGGGACATTTTAAAATAATGAAACAAAGTTCCCATCATTTCATAAATTAGTGCATGCATTGACGTTATGTAGAGAGCAATGACACAATCAGTACTGAACGTGGGTCCTGGGCAGTGAGCTAGGCTCGACCACTAGCCTTGCAGTCCCACACACAAGCCTGGGGTGCTCACAACTAAAAATGCAAACCAGCAAAATAACCAACTGCTGTGACATCAGTCTTCCATTTCCATGGACCATCAAACAGTCAAAATTTCAAAATTAAATGTACAAAAGCTATAGGTTTAAAATACCTATTTTACAGGATAAACTACTTTTCAGGGTCAGGAACAGAATTTCAAATTCTCAATTCAAATTATTTTATTTCTCCCATTCTTCAAAATTCTACGGGCAAAGAGGCTAAATTTTAAGTTTCGCTTACCTGTAAAAAGATGTGCACAAGTTTTTTTAAGCTTGTTGGCTTGATCATATAACTTTCGAGAACTTTTGTTAGATGCTGGATTCAACCTTTGTCTCATGGTTTTGACACCTTGTCTAGAGTCTGGGTTGAAAAAAATCACAATCGGGAACCACTGGGTATAATTCAACAGGTCTACAGCTTTTGGAGTCACATCTAACAGTGCATGTTTATCCTGTTACAAATGGGGGAAAATTACATAAATGAGTATGTAGAGTAGTATAGAATCAAAGAGTGAGTTTTAATGAGTAACTACAACAGACATAACTTTTAAGTTTTAATAAAAAGCACTTCTCTCCCCATAATTTCCACTTCAATGTTATCAATTCATTAGAATTTCTGATAAAATTAATTAACAGGTTATTTAGTATAATGCCAAGAACTCTCAGAAAAAAAAACATCACTGCCACAGAGAGAGAAGTAACTGGTTTTTCCAGAGTGAAACAGTTTACATTTATATCAATTTTTTACCATTACCACTTAAAGATTATTAAAATACAGATTCTATTCAAAAAAAAATCTTCAGCAAACCATGATCCAATTTATTTTAACAATACATTCCTTCAGGTGAATTTTCTCACCTGTTCAATAATTTGCCTCACGGTATTTAATCGCACTACCCCACTGGATTTCTCAGATCCTGCATCTTTTGGTTCTGTTTCTGCAAAAACACAAACAAGGAGCTGAGTAGTACTCTTTTTAGGGTCAGTGACAACCAAATATGCCAACCTAACACCAGTAATGATGGGACACCTGACAATAGGTGCCTTCTAATGGCATGCAGTGGGAAGGACCCACATTACATGTTTAACCTAAATCCAGCTAAGAGGAAAGAATTAAGCCAGTAGTCAGGTGGGGAACATACTATGAGACAACTGGCTTGGAATCTTCAAAATACAAATGTCACAAAACAATTTAGAAAAAAAACAGGAGACTAGGACAGAGTTGGGACAACTGACAAAATTTGAAAACTTTAAATAACATCGTATCAGTGTTAAATTTCTTGGTTGTGATAATGGTATTGTGGTTGTGTGGGAAACTATCCTTTCTAGTTAGGAAATTCACAAGTATGTAGGCATGAAGTGAGCATAAACTTTTTAAACTGTGTATGCATGTGTGTGTGTCAGGTGGGGTGGGGTGGGCTGGGCTGGATAGAGAAAGCATACACAGCAAAAGTTTAGGAGTCAGTGATTCCAGGTTTAAGTATGTGGATTGCTATTTATTTTTTCAACTTTTCTGGATGCTAAAAACTTTCCAAATACCCTATTGAAACGATGGACCATAGCTCATAGTACAATCATAAAAATGTTCTTTTGTGAACTGTAACAAATGTACCACAGTGACACAAGGTGTTAATAATAGAGTGGTATATGGAACTCTGTAGTTTATGCATGATTTTTCTGTAAACCCACAAATTCAACACCCTCTTCACCACTCCCCCACCCTGCCAAAACACACACACACACACACACACACACACACACACACACGCACGCAAAGACCAAGGAAAATCACTTGGGGTAAAAAAAAAACAGGGAGAAATAAAAAGTCAGGGACAGACTTACTAGCAGTTTGAAACAGGTGAGGTAACTCATTTGCCAACTTTTCCATTGCTATATCTGCTATGGGGCCGAATAAGACCACAGGCCTCTTGAAACCAGCTGAAATGAGTCAAGAAATGCCATTAAAACACATACACTTGGACTTCCTGGAAGATGGCGGCTTAGTAAGACGCGCGGATCTTAGTTTCTTCTCCAGGACACCTACTAGGGGAGTAGAAACGATACAGAAAGCGCCCAAAGCCACAACAGAGATAAAAAAGACAGCGTACCCCATCCTGGAACGGCTGGCTGGCTGAGAGAGGCAGCTCGGGTGAGATCGCCGAGGCGCGCGGGCCTTACCGGGCGGGGTGGCAAGCGGCCGGAGTTACTCCCTTCCCCCTTCCCGGGCCGGCTGGGAGAGGCAGTCCCCTGAAACCAAGGCGACTGGCGCCCACACCACGCGCAGCCCCCGGACCAACTGAGAGAATTGGATTGGAAACCCCCAGGCCGCGGAGAACGGTGACGGGTGGGGGAGGCCCCTTCCAAACCCGTGACTCCCGGGGAACGTGCACTCTCTCGGGAGGGCCGCTGCCGCTGGCGCCCTCCCGCCACGCTTGTTGCCCAGGGCCGACTAGGAAATTCGGACGGGCTCTTTCCCTGGCTGCGGCGACCAGCAACCCTCCCTGCGTTCGGACCCCGGCCGGCTCAAGCCGCTTCGGCTAGCGAACCCCCAGGACGGCGAGAGTTTTCCAAAGTTTAAGGTCCCACAGCACCTTTTACTGGTGGGACCCGCAGACAAACGTGTGCCACGAGCGCCACCTACTGGGCAGGATAAGAAAAACAGAACCCAGAGATTTCACAGAAAAATATTACAACCTTGCTGGGTCCAACACCAAGAGAAATCTGAATAAATGCCCAGACGCCAGCAGCAGAAGATAACTGTCCACGCTCAAAACATTGAGAATATGGCTCAGTCAAAGGAACAAACCAATAGCTCAAATGAGACACAAGAGCTGAGACAACTAATGCTGAATATACGAACAGAAATGGAAAACCTCTTCAAAAATGAAATCGATAAATTGAGGGAGGACATGAAGAGGACATGGGCTGAACATAAAGAAGAAATAGAAAAACTGAAAAAACAAATCGCAGAACTTATGGAAGTGAAGGATAAAGTAGCAAACATAGAAAAAATAATGGATAGCTACAATGATAGATTTAAAGAGACAGAAGATAAAATTAGTGATTTGGAGGATGGAACATCTGAATTCCAAAAAGAAACAGAAACTACAGGGAAAAGAATGGAAAAATTTGAACAGGGTATCAGGGAACTCAAGGACAATATGAACCGCACAAATATACGTGTTGTGGGTGTCCCAGAAGGAGAAGAGAAGGGAAAAGGAGGAGAAAAACTAATGGAAGAAATTATCACTGAAAATTTCCCAACTCTTATGAAAGACCTAAAATTACAGATCCAAGAAGTGCAGCGCACCCCAAAGAGATTAGACCCAAATAGGCGTTCTCCAAGACACTTACTAGTTAGAATGTCAGAGGTCAAAGAGAAAGAGAAGATCTTGAAAGCAGCAAGAGAAAAACAATCCATTACATACAAGGGAAACCCAATAAGACTTTGTGTAGATTTCTCAGCAGAAACCATGGAAGCTAGAAGACAGTGGGATGATATATTTAAAATACTAAAAGAGAAAAACTGCCAACCAAGACTCCTATATCCAGCAAAATTATCCTTCAAAAATGAGGGAGAAATTAAAACATTCTCAGACAAAAAGTCACTGAAAGAATTTGTGACCAAGAGACCAGCTCTGCAAGAAATACTAAAGGGAGCACTAGAGTCAGATACAAAAAGACAGAAGAGAGAGATATGGAAAAGAGTGTAGAAAGAAGGAAAATCAGATATGATATATATAATACAAAAGGCAAAATGTTAGAGGAAAATATTATCCAAACAGTAATAACACTAAATGTCAATGGACTGAATTCCCCAATCAAAAGACATAGATTGGCAGAATGGATTAAAAAACAGGATCCTTCTATATGCTGTCTACAGGAAACACATCTTAGACCCAAAGATAAACATAGGTTGAAAGTGAAAGGTTGGGAAAAGATATTTCATGCAAATAACAACCAGAAAAGAGCAGGAGTGGCTATACTAATATCCAACAAATTAGACTTCAAATGTAAAACAGTTAAAAGAGACAAAGAAGGACACTATATACTAATAAAAGGAACAATTAAACAAGAAGACATAACAATCATAAATATTTACGCACCGAATCAGAATGCCCCAAAATACGTGAGGAATATACTGCAAACACTGAAAAGGGAAATAGACTCATATACCATAATAGTTGGAGACTTCAACTCACCACTCTCATCAAGGGACAGAACATCTAGACAGAGGATCAACAAAGAAATAGAGAATCTGAATATTACTATAGATGAACTAGACTTAATAGACATTTATAGGACATTACATCCCACAACAGCAGGATACACCTTTTTCTCAAGTGCTCATGGATCATTCTCAAAGATAGACCATATGCTGGGTCACAAAGCAAGTCTTAACAAATTTAAAAAGATTGAAATCTTACACAACACTTTCTCGGACCATAAAGGAATGATGTTGGAAATCAATAATAGGCAGAGTGCCAGAAAATTCACAAATACGTGGAGGCTCAACAACACACTCCTAAACAACGACTGGGTCAAAGAAGAAATTGCCAGAGAAATTAGCAAATACCTCGAGGCGAATGAAAATGAAAACACAACATATCAAAACTTATGGGACGCAGCAAAGGTAGTGCTAAGAGGGAAATTTATTGCTCTAAATGCCTATATCAGAAAAGAAGAAAAGGCAAAAATTCAGGAATTAACTATCCATTTGGAAGAACTGGAGAAAGAACAGCAAGCTAACCCCAAAGCAAGCAAAAGGAAAGAAACAACAAAGATTAGAGCAGAAATAAATGAAATTGAAAACATGAAAACAATAGAGAAAATCAATAAGGCCAGAAGTTGGTTCTATGAGAAAATCAATAAGATTGATGGGCCCTTAGCAAGATTGACAAAAAGAAGAAGAGAGAGGATGCAAATAAATAAGATCAGAAATGGAAGAGGAGACATAACTACTGACCTCACAGAAATAAAGGAGGTAATAACAGGATACTATGAACAACTTTACGCTAATAAATACAACAATTTAGAGGAAATGGACGGGTTCCTGGAAAGACATGAACAACCAACTTTGACTCAAGAAGACATAGATGACCTCAACAAACCAATCACAAGTAAAGAAATTGAATTAGTCATTCAAAAGCTTCCTAAAAAGAAAAGTCCAGGACCAGACGGCTTCACATGTGAATTCTACCAAACGTTCCAAAAGAATTAGTACCAATTCTCTTCAAACTCTTCAAAAAAATCGAAGTGGAGGGAAAACTACCTAATTCATTCTATGAAGCCAACATCACCCTCATACCAAAACCAGGCAAAGATATTACAAAAAAAGAAAGCTACAGACCAATCTCTCTAATGAATACAGATGCAAAAATCCTCAATAAAATTCTAGCAAATCGTATCCAACAACACATTAAAAGAATTATACATCATGACCAAGTAGGATTCATCCCAGGTATGCAAGGATGGTTCAACATAAGAAAATCAATTAATGTAATACACCATATCAACAAATCAAAGCAGAAAAATCACATGATCATCTCAATTGATGCAGAGAAGGCATTCGACAAGATTCAACATCCTTTCCTGTTGAAAACACTTCAAAAGATAGGAATACAAGGGAACTTCCTTAAAATGATAGAGGGAATATATGAAAAACCCACAGCTAATATCATGCTCAATGGGGAAAAATTGAAAACTTTCCCCCTAAGATCAGGAACAAGACAAGGATGTCCACTATCACCACTATTATTCAACATTGTGTTGGAGGTTCTAGCCAGAGCAATTAGACAAGAAAAAGAAATACAAGGCATCAAAATTGGAAAGGAAGAAGTAAAACTATCACTGTTTGCAGACGATATGATACTATACGTCGAAAACCCGGAAAAATCCACAACAAAACTACTAGAGCTAATAAATGAGTACAGCAAAGTAGCAGGTTACAAGATCAACATTCAAAAATCTGTAGCATTTCTATACACTAGTAATGAACAAGCTGAGGGGGAAATCAAGAAACGAATCCCATTTACAATTGCAACTAAAAGAATAAAATACCTAGGAATAAATTTAACTAAAGAGACAAAAAACCTATATAAAGAAAACTACAAAAAACTGCTAAAAGAAATCACAGAAGACCTAAATAGATGGAAGGGCATACCGTGTTCATGGATTGGAAGACTAAATATAGTTAAGATGTCAATCCTACCTAAATTGATTTACAGATTCAATGCAATACCAATCAAAATCCCAACAACTTATTTTTCAGAAATAGAAAAACCAATAAGCAAATTTATCTGGAAGGGCAGGGTGCCCCGAATTGCTAAAAACATCTTGAGGAAAAAAAACGAAGCTGGAGGTCTCGCGCTGCCTGACTTTAAGGCATATTATGAAGCCACAGTGGTCAAAACAGCATGGTATTGGCATAAAGATAGATATATCGACCAATGGAATCGAATAGAGTGCTTAGATATAGACCCTCTCATCTATGGACATTTGATCTTTGATAAGGCAGTCAAGCCAACTCACCTGGGACAGAACAGTCTCTTCAATAAATGGTGCCTAGAGAACTGGATATCCATATGCAAAAGAATGAAAGAGGACCCGTATCTCACACCCTATACAAAAGTTAACTCAAAATGGATCAAAGATCTAAACATTAGGTCTAAGACCATAAAACAGTTAGAGGAAAATGTAGGGAGATATCTTATGAGTCTTACAACTGGAGGCAGTTTTATAGACCTTAAACCTAAAGCAAGAGCACTGAAGAAGGAAATAAATAAATGGGAACTCCTCAAAATTAAACACTTTTGTGCATCAAAGAACTTCATCAAGAAAGTAGAAAGACAGCCTTCACAATGGGAGACAATATTTGGAAATGATATATCAGATAAAGGTCTAGTATCCAGAATTTATAAAGAGATTGTTCATCTCAACAACAAAAAGACAGCCAACCCAATTACAAAATGGGAAAAAGACTTGAACAGACACCTCTCAGAAGAGGAAATACGGATGGCCAAGAGGCACATGAAGAGATGCTCAATGTCCCTGGCCATTAGAGAAATGCAAATCAAAACCACAATGAGATATCATCTCACACCCACCAGAATGGCCATTATCAACAAAACAGAAAATGACAAGTGCTGGAGAGGATGCGGAGAAAGAGGCACACTTATCCACTGTTGGTGGGAATGTCAAAGGGTGCAACCACTGTGGAAGGCAGTTTGGCGGTTCCTCAAAAAGCTGAATATAGAATTGCCATACGACCCAGCAATACCATTGCTAGGTATCTACTCAAAGGACTTAAGGGCAAAGACACAAACGGACATTTGCACACCAATGTTTATAGCAGCATTATTTACAATTGCAAAGAGATGGAAACAGCCAAAATCTCCATCAACAGAAGAGTGGCTAAACAAACTGTGGTATATACATACGATGGAATATTATGCAGCTTTAAGACAAGATAAACTTATGAACCATGTAATAACATGGATGGACCTAGAGAATATTATGCTGAGTGAATCCAGCCAAAAACTAAAGGACAAATACTGTATGGTCTCACTGATGTGAACGGTCATTCGAGAATAAACTTGAAATATGTCATTGGTAACAGAGTTCAGCAGGAGTTAGAAACAGGGTAAGACAATGGGTAATTGAAGCTGAAGGGATACAGACTGTGCAACAGGACTAGATACAAAAACTCAAAAATGGACAGCACAAGAATACCTAATTGTAAAGTAATCATGTTAAAACACTGAATGAAGCTGCATCTGAGCTATAGGTTTTTGTTTTGTTTTGTTTTGTTTTGATTTTACTATTATTACTTTTATTTTTTTCTCTATATTAACATTCTATATCTTTTTCGGTTATGTTGCTAGTTCTTCTAAACCAATGCAAATGTACTAAGAAATGATGATCATGCATCTATGTGATGATGTTAAGAATTAATGATTGCATGTGTAGAATGGTATGATCTCTAAATGTTGGGTTAATTTCTTTTTTTCCGTTAATTAAAAAAAAAAAAAAAAAAAAAAAAGAGAAGGGATAATTGGAGATGAAGGGATACAGACTGTACAACGGGACTGGATATAAAAACTCAGAAATGGACAGCACAATACTACCCAATTGTAATACAATTATGTTAAAACACTGAATGAAGCTGCATGTGAGGTATAGGTTTTTTGTTTTTGTTTTTTTTGTTTTTTTTTTCTTTCTATTATTGTTTTAATTCTTATTCTGTTGTCTTTTTATTTCTTTTTCTAAATCGATGCAAATGTACTAAGAAATGATGAATATGCAACTATGTGATGTTATTAAGAATTACTGATTGTACATGTAGATTGAAATGATTTCTAATTGTTTTGTTAATTCTTTTTTTAATTAATAAAAAAAAAAAACTAAAAAAAAAAAAAAGAATTACTGATTGTACATGTAGATTGGAATGATTTCTAATTGTTTTGTTAATTCTTTTTTTAATTAATAAAAAAAAAAAAAAAAATTCATCTGGAAGGAAAAGAGACCCTGAATAGCTAAAAGCATCCTTAAAAAGAAGAACGAAGTGGGGGGATTGACACTACCTGACTTTGAAACCTATTATAAAGACACAGTGGTCAAAACAGCATGGTACTGGCACAAAGCAGAAGCATTGACCAATGTAATCGAATAGAGAGTGCAGAAATAGACCACCAAATCTATGGTCAACTAATTTTTGACAAGGCCCCCAAATCCTCTGAACTGGAGCAAAATAGTCTTTTCAATAACTGGGCATGGAAGAACTGGATATCAATAGCCAAGAGAATAAAAGACAAACTGTATCTTACACCCTACACAAAAATTAACTCAAAGTGGAGGACTTCCGGAGAAGATGGCGGCTTAGTAAGACGCGCGGGTCTTAGTTCCTCCTCCAGAAAAGCAACTAAAGAAACAGAAACAATACGAAACAGCTCCCGGAGTCACGACAGAGACCAAAAAGACAGCGTACCCCATTCTGGAACAGCTGAACGGGCAGGGAGAATCTGCTGCGGTGAGATACCCGAGGGGCGCGCGTTTTCCCGGCCGGGGCGGCTGGCGACTGGGGTCCCCTCCACGCACGTGGCTCCCCAGTCTGACTGGGAACGTTGGATAGCGGGGCCCTCCTGTCATGCTTGGCGTTTCAGGCCAGCTGGGCAATTAGGACCGGCACTCTCCCAAGCCGCGGCGGCCAGCGACCCCCACCTCCATGCGCGGTTTCCCGGCCGACTGCCGTGCAGACAGATGAGCGCCACGAGCGCCACCTACTGGGCAGGAAAAGAAAAACAGAGCCCAGAGATTTCACAGAAAAACCTTTCAACCAGCTGGGTCCCACACCCAGGGAAATCTGATCAAATGCACAGACACCAGCAGAAAATAATGGATGATGCTCGGAAAATTGAAGATATGGCCCAGTCAAAGGAACAAACCAATAGTTCAAATGAGATACAGGAGCTGAGACAACTAATGCTGAATATACGAACAGAAATGGAAAAACTCTTCAAAAACCAAATCAATAAATTGAGGGAGGACATGAAGAAGACATGGGCTGAACAAAAAGAAGAAATAGAAAATCTGAAAAAACAAATCACAGAACTTATGGGAGTGAAGGACAAAGAAGAAAAAATGGAAAAAACAATGGATACCTACAATGGTAGATCTAAAGAGACAGAAGCTACAATTAGTGAACTGGAGGATGGAACATCTGAATTCCAAAAAGAAACAGAAACTATCGGGAAAAGAATGGAAAAACTTGAGCAGGGGATCAGGGAACTGAATGACAATATGAACCGCACAAATATACGTGTTGTGGGTGTCCCAGAAGGAGAAGAGAAGGGAAAAGGAGGAGAAAAACTAATGGAAGAAATTATCACTGAAAATTTCCCAACTCTTATGAAAGACCTAAATTTGCAGATCCAAGAAGTGCAGCACACCCCAAAGAGAATAGACCCAAATAGGCGTTTTCCAAGACACTTACTAGTTAGAATGTCAGAGGTCAAAGAGAAAGAGAGGATCTTGAAAGCAGCAAGAGAAAAACAATCTGTCACATACAAGGGAAACCCAATAAGACTATGTGTAGATTTCTCAGCAGAAACCATGGAAGCTAGAAGACAGTGGGATGATATATTTAAATTACTAAAAGAGAAAAACTGCCAACCAAGACTCCTATATCCAGCAAAATTGTCCTTCAAAAATGAAGGAGAAATTAAAACATTTATAGACAAAAAGTCACTGAGAGAATTTGTGACCAAGAGACCAGCTCTGCAAGAAATACTAAAGGGAGCACTAGAGTCAGATACGAAAAGACAGAAGAGAGAGGTATGGAGTAAAGTGTAGAAAGAAGGAAAATCAGATATGATATATATAATACAAAAGCCAAAATGGTAGAGCAAAATATTATCCAAACAGTAATAATACTAAAAGTTAATGGACTGAATTTCCCAATCAAAAGACATAGAATGGCAGAATGGATTACGACCCAGCAATACCACTGCTAGGTATCTACTCAAAGGACTTAAGGGCAAAGATACAGACAGACATTTGCACACCAGTGTTTATAGCAGCATTATCTACAATTGCAAAGAGATGGAAACAGCCAAAATGTCCATCAACAGACGAGTGGCTAAACAAACTGTGGCGTATACCTACGATGGAATATTATGCAGCTTTAAGACAGACTAAACTTATGAAGCATGTAATAACATGGATGGATCTAGAGAACATTATGCTGAGTGAGTCTAGCCCAAAACTAAAGGACAAATACTGTAAGGTCCCACTGATGTGAACCGACATTCGAGAATCAACTTGGAATATATCATTGGTAACAGAGACCAGCAGGAGTTAGAAACAGGGTAAGATAATGGGTAATTGGAGCTGAAGGGATACAGACTGTGCAACAGGACTAGATACAAAAACTCAAAAATGGACAGCACAATAATACCTAAGTGTAATGTAACTATGTTGGAACACTGAATGAAGCTGCACCTGAAATATGGTTTTTTGTTTGTTTGTTTGTGTGTTTGTATCTTTTGTTTTTGTTTTTTTTCTTTTTCCTTTTTATATATATATATTTTATTAGTATTATTATTTTAATTCTCTTCTCTATATTAACATTCTATATCTTTTTCTGCTGTTTTG
This sequence comes from Tamandua tetradactyla, assembly GCF_023851605.1. NCBI lineage: Eukaryota > Metazoa > Chordata > Mammalia > Pilosa > Myrmecophagidae > Tamandua > Tamandua tetradactyla. Next base: position 99,107,362 of record NC_135328.1, on the reverse strand, counting down.
CTAGTTCTTTTCCTAAATCGATGCAAATGTACTAAGAAATGATGATCATACATCTATGTGATGATACTAAGAATTACTGAGTGCATTTGTAGAATGGAATGATTTCTAAATGTTGTGTTAATTTCTTTTCTTTTTTTTGATTAATAAAAAAATTAAAAAAAAAAAAAAACACATACACTTGTTCTAATTGTTAAGACAGGAAGCAAAAGTATTTTATAGGGTTTTGATAATATAGCAAAATGAAAGAAATTCTGTGTCCTTTCATCTCCATTTCAGCTCAGCTCTCTTTTGAAGAGTATGTCTTCACTTCCGTTACCACTTTTAAAGATAAACTTCTCTAGGAGTAATGTACAGGAATTTTTAGGTTACAGAAAGAGAACTCTCCTTAGAAGACTAAAGAGCTGACTTCTGCGTGATGTTGTTTCTCACCTGAATAGGACTCCAACTCAATAATCTGACTCTGGCCTAAGTGACGAATCTGTCTTAGAACCTAACAGTTACAGTCTGAAAGTGAAAGAAAACAGGCTCAGAGCCAGTTAGGTCATTTCCTGGCCCTGTGGTTCTCTCACCTTCTCGCAGCAAAACCCTCTCGTAAGCTGGGAATTTGGTGCTAACTGACACAGCAGCTGTTAGGTCTTCCCGACTCTTTCTCACGTTCTTCTTCATTCCAGATCTCTGGCCACGCATTCTCCAGAAGTCTGCTCTGTCCCCCGTGTTATCTCTCTGGGCATTCTGAACACTGGCCATTTGTTCAGCTCTGGGAGAAAAAACCATGGGAAGTAAAGATATAATGGCAGAAAATGTTGCTAATGCACAAGCCATTAACCAAATACAGTCGACATCAGCCAGACAATAAGGAAGTTTCACATAGTGGGAAATGTGACGACCTTTATTTCCAGACAGAAGCAGAGAAAGCCCGGGCCTAAATAAAATCCATTGGACATAGCTCAATAACAGACATGTTCAACCTGGCTCAGTTCTGGCAGGCTGGTTTACAGAAAGCACATCCATAATCCCTGCCAAAACGCAGGTGTCTTTCCTGGGTCTTCTGTCAGCCAACCAACAAGTTTTACTGGGATGCACAGCCTCTCCCAAGGATGGTCAGCCACCAGACAAGGGCAACTTATTTCTAAGAGGTGCTGCTGTGCCACAGCCACCTGGAACATGCCATGTACGCTACACAAGGTAGGAGATACTCCTTAGGAAATGGTTTAAACTGATCACACAAGAGCAGCCAGCTTATGATGCCAAATACAGCAAACCAGCTCGTGGATATTTTACAGTTTTAGGCCCTTCCCAGTAAACAGATGATGGGAGAGTACATGTGACAAATAATGAGGTCATGTGGGATTTCCTTTTCTGGGTAGGGGTGGGGCACTGCATTCTGTCAGGGGAGGGATTAAGAGGGCTGTGTGAGTGTGTGATCTCAGATACCTGCTTTTGTTAGGGATTAAGCCTTTCTCCAATTCGTTTCCGATCCTCACGGCGAGCCAGTGGCCCAGCTTTCCATCATACAGGGTATCTACCACTCGGAAGACCTCCCCTCTGGTGAAAGACAGGCTCTGCGGTGTTTCCTTTTCACATTCAAAGTGGCTTCTTATAAAAAATGAATCCCCTCTGCCACAGGCCAGTATATCTCTATACACTGAAAGACAAAAGCACCTTCTGCTGCATTATCCTTGTTTCACCTCCTTTAGCTTCTCTCCATCCAATGAATTGAGTGCATAGATCCTAGGGGACCCACAACTCAAAAAGGCAAAAGGATGAATAACTAACTTTGGGAGCTGCCAATCAACCCTGAAGCAAACAAAAGAAATGCTAGCAACCTCCACTTCACTGGTGACCTCTATTTCACTGGTGAAAGCAATGAGAGGAAAGATTAAGCAACCAGTCAAAGACTGGTAAGAGTTAACATGGGAGCTGGCTGGGCCTTTTGCTGTCTGTATAGAGAAACCCAATAATCACTACAGACAGTTCTTAAGGACATGCCACTGTCCAGAAAAGCAGTTTTATTCCAAATTGACACAATTAGTAAATTATTTCAGTGGGTCATGGAAAAACATATTTTTATAAGCAGTTTAATGGTTCCCCAATTTTTTCCATACCACGAACCAGGATTAAATGTCATTAATACCCTTTTCTGGTCTCCCACCCCCACCTCCAACTTGACTAAACCATCACATTTGCTTACCATCAGCTCGGCTCTGAGCTAAAATGGTCACCATTTCTCCTTTCGGGATTTCTAACAGACAAAGAACAGCATCCTCCCGAACCAGCCCTCTGAAATCTTGTGCATTCACCTGATTGGAAGGGCAAACAGAACAGAAAACAAAGGATATAATACGGTGCCACCCAAAATTTTGCTTGTCTGTCTGTATTTCTACTATTGATAAGGCACAGGTTCTACTAGAGCACAAACTCATGCTTTCATTCTACTGGTCCAGCTGTCATCTTTAGAAAAGTAAAGACCCACACTTAAAAAATTGGAAACAGAAATGGTTTCGGATACATATAAGTTCACTTTGTATGTTCAATATGGCCATGAAAAGGAGCAATGAAACGAATTAGAGAAGGAAAAGCTAGGGCAGCACTTTTACACTTGAAGGTTAAACTGTACAGTCCTTTCCAATAAATATCCTCTTTCATTAGCTATTTAGTAGTCTACAGGGTATAGCTGTGTCTGCTGTGAGTCTGGAAAGGATTCTGTATCAGCTACAGCTACAGCTTATGACTGTGTAGCAGCTTCTCCGCCTTGGTAGGCGAATTCAATCTTTCTCACCCTTTGTAGAACTGAGGGCTCCTTTTGTAATCGGGAGAAAATTAAATCATGCCCAAGAATGAGGACCATCTACTGCTTGACCTGCACATGGGATTACTGCAAAAAGAGTTCAGTTCCCACAGTTTCTTCCTTGTTGCCAGGGTGATAATAGGAAACAAAAGAGTTTCTCAAGTATAAATGTTGAGTGCCGTTGCTTTCACCCCACTGACTCTCCCTATATTTAACAATGTTTTACAGAGAGGCTTGATTATTAAGCCCCTAGGTGAAATCACTGCTTTTCACAGAAATTTAGAAAATCTTTTCTCTCCCACAGTATGAAAACAAAGCAAAGGCTTCCAAATTTCTAGCTGATAGCCTCTCTATAACTTCATACAAGTCAGGAAATACGTGCTTTCTTCTTTAGCATTACATCAAGAGTACACTGGTATGAGCTGGCATTTGGATGGGAATTTTATCTCTAGCACTTTATAAGTGGTATTTTCTAGGATCATGTGGTGAACAGTACATTTAGTCTTCTAGGATCATAACCAGAACCAAGGAGGGTCTAGAATTTCACTGGAAAGCTTTAGCAAAGCTCATGATCAAGGTTTGCCCTTCATCTGCTCCAGAAACGAAATGTGAACTACCGCAATGGAGCCATGAGCTAAGAGTGAAGCCAACAGCCTTTTGCTATCACATTTTGTTGTCTGCTTCCTTGAGAACTCAGCAACATTTCTCTTCCCTCTCTTTGAACCTAAAAAGCTCTTATCGACCCCCTAATGTATTTATGGATTTCTCACTAAAATTAACAAGAAAAAAATTATATATAAGAATTTTAAATTTACATAATCAGAAATCCCAATGAAGACAGTTTTCTAGATTTCTGTATTTTTATAGTAATGAGGTCCCTGAAGTTCCTCAAGTTTATTCTGCAGTGAAAACTGCATTATTTACTGTATAACACAGTGAACCCTACAGAAACCATGGACCATAGTTAAGAGCACAATTATAAAAATGTTCTTTCATTAACTCCAGCAAATACACCACAAAAATGCAAGGTGTTAATAAAATTGTAGCATATGGAAATTTTGTATTTTATGCATAATTCTTCTATAAACCTTCAATTTCTCTAAAAAAGTTATGGTGCATCTTGATCCCCACATGCAATCCATAATACAAAAATGCTAAAAACAAAAACAAAAACACTGCAAGTATCTCATGAATTGTCTAGGCTGAGTTGTTTATCATTTTAAAATTCCTTAGTATCAATAGATTATATGAATATATAATAAGTTTAAAAGGAGCAATATTTGATTAACCAGGAAATCCTTTCCTGGACAATTTTCAATGTGAATAACATATTGAGTGGCAGCCACCTGTTATTTTACAATGGGGAAAAGAATGGACATTTATATTCCTACACTGTGCCAAGAACTCTGCTGGGCGCCCTGTGTTATCTATCTTAATCTTTCTGGGGTTCCTGTGAGGCATTCTTACTGAACATTCTTATTCCCACTGAACAGATACTGAGACCTGAGTCTCAAGAGAGTTAGCCAGGGTCACATAACGAATGAAAGGCTAGGAATGGATTTGAATTGGACAGACTCTTGCCAACACCCACGGTTGTTCTATTACAATACAGACTGTCTGAAGAGTGACACCAGATTGGGGTTAGGGAGAGATGAAAAACCAAAAATTAGCAAGATCTTTTGAAAGACTTAAAACTATAGGCCTTAAGTGATGTTTCTATTTCTTTTTTTTAATCAAGCTAATAAAAAAGCCTTTGCAGGGATCTTAAACACTATAAATTCTCAAGGACACAGGGATGAGATTTGGGCTTCAGGAATGAGAAGGCAGGATTCAATCAAGGGAAACTGAACAATTAATGCTCAGCACCAACAAAGCTACAGCTGGTCTATCCCTCAAGCGGTACCACTTTCCTATTACTTTCCCCCACTTAAGAACCCACAGAAACCCCACTCTTTTCAAGGAACTTGTAGAAACAGGGCTGGGTTTTCATTACCTTCAGAATCTGGTCACCTTCTTGCAGACCCTCCTGCTCTGCTGAAGTGCCCTCTTGAATGCCAGCAACAAATATCCCAACGTCATTGCCTCCAGCCAGCCGGAGGCCCACGCTGTCCCCCTTCTTGAACCTCACCATTTTGGTATTAGGGCTGCAATGTTCCATTTCAGAAAGGAAAGATGGGGATTATTTTTCAAAAGGGGGACCAAAATTAGCAGATAAGAGATTTACTTTTTTCTATCTATAGAGCACTTTGCAGTTCACAAAGCTTACTTTCATTTTTTTCTCATACATTCTGTACATTTATCTTCCTTGAGACTATGAGAAAAATACACAGTAGACCCATTTTACCGGTGAAGAAATAGAAACACAGAATGTTTATGTAAGCTCATTCAAGAGTATGAAGCAAATAAAGGGCAGAGCTAGAGCTAAAACTGAAGCCATCTGACTCCCAGATGAGATTCTTTGAAAGGAAACTCTGCTGGTATCACAAGGTGTTTGTCAAGTGAAGACATAGCCTATGTCCAGGGAAGTAGGATTTCAGCCCAGGAGGCTGAAGTATTTGAATGCCAAGTGCAAAGCACTGCACCACAATCTCCCTGCCCCCCAAACCCACCGACACAAATCACTTTGTGTTGGGATCACACTCTTTGGGATCACATCACTACTACCTATTTGGAGGCATTAGTTTGGGAACACTTCATACCTATCTGGAAGTTATATATCTGCCAAATGCAAATATTCAAAATAACGTTCTGGAAAAATAGCTAGAAAGACAGATAGGCAAACAAAATTAACATCATAAAGTTCATCTACTTCCACATTTTACTTTTCCTACTAATAATTTCTCTTTCTCATAAACAGTAACAAGAGAGTTGGTTAAACATGGCTGATTATATGCAAAATCACCATCTGTATACAGAAATCACTATTCTACTTCTTCAGCTAAGAAGATAGAGCTGCATGAAAGTTGAAAGGATGTTGAAAAAAAAGGAGACTGAAATACAAACCCATAAATTGCTTCATCTTCAGGACTAGGACGAAGAAAATTTCTTGGGGCTGCTTTTGGTTGAGGAACTGTGGATTAAAAAACATCCATCATTATCAAACTGGACTAATAAAAGTTTGCTTATTTGTTTTTAAATATAAAGATTATAAAATCCACAAAAATTAAGTCTAAACCTTATGATACATACAAATGTCATCAGACAAAAATGAGTCTTTATTAAAATGAATTTTAATTTTGAGGCATTTGCAGGTGCCAGTGACTTCTCAAAATAAGTGAAAAGAAACGAACCTTTCAAAGTGAAAGGTTCACCTTGATACACTTGCAAACATTAGGGACTCCAAGTCAACAGGCCACGCCCTTGATCTTGAGGGTTGCTCTTGTGAAACCTATTGCTGTAGTGGAGAAGCTAAGCCTACTTATATAGTTAGGCCTAAAAATTACTTGCAGTAAACCTCTTACATTGCTCAGATGTGGCCTCTCTCTCTCTAAGTCCAACTCTGCAAGGAAAATCACTACCATCCCTCCTACATGGGACATAACATCCAGGGATGTGAATCTCCCCGGCAACGTAGGACATGACTCCCAGTGACAAGCCTGGCCTTGGTACAGTGGGATTGACAATGCCTTCCTGACCAAAAGGGAGAGAGAAATCAAACAAAATAAAGTTTCAGTGGCTAAGAGAGTTCAAATAGAGTAAAGAGACTATTTTGGAGGCTACTCTCATGCAAGCTTCAGCTAGCTATCACCAATTACTACGGTCTGCCAACCCCCAACCAGTATCATTCCTGTTAACCCTAAGGACCAGGGCTCTATCTGAGATTCTACAAATGTTCAAGGCACTATGATTACTCTTCAGAAACCTAAAACTTTCAGATGGTTTCTAGGCCAAATAAGTCCGGAACCCCAGAGGTGCCAGTCTCCAAGAATATCAACCAATTCCATTCTCCTATCCCATATACTCAATACCACTTTTCCACATGAAAAAAGTTAGAATGGGTATAACCCAAATATCCCTAAAGATTGGGAGAAGGATCAAAGGAGAAGAAGAGGTTTTAACAGAAGTTAGGATTTAGCAAATGAGTATATGCAGGTTTGAAATAATTATGTGCCCAAGAAAGACCATGTTCTTTTAATCTACTCCAATCTTGTTCTTTTAATCCTGACCCTATACTACAGGGTGGGACCTCTTGACTAGGTTGCTCCCATGGAGATGTGAAATGCCTAATAGTGGGTGGGACCTTTTGATTAGATGGCGATGTGACACCACCCATTCAAGATGAGTCTTAATCAGTTTACTGGAGTCTTTAAGAGAGTTTATTTAGGGAGAAAATTCAGACATTTGGAGATGTTTGGGGAACCAACATAGACAGACACATTTGGAGATGCTTGTAGACAGACAGAAGTTCAGAGAGGAGGCCAAGGGAACCCGGAGCTGAAAGCAATGAAACCCGGAAGCAAAGGGCCAGTAGACATCGTCGTATGTTTTCCCATATGACAGAGAAATCCCAGATGATACCTAAAGGTATCCTCCTACTGATGCCTTAATTTGGACATTTTCATGGCCTTACAATTGTAACTTATAACTTAATAAATCCCTTTTGCAAAAGCCGGTCCGTTTCTGTTATACTGCATTCCAGCAGCTTTTGCAAACTGAAACAGAGTATGACTACTGAATCATTATAATGATATTTCTTCTTAGTCTCCAGCATCTTGGAGCAGCTAGAATGAAAATCTGAAATTGACTGTAACCCATACCAAACTCTGAAATCTGTTCTGTAACTACTTGTTAAAATGCACTTTGAAATGTATTGCTTTTTTGTATATATGTTATATTTCACAATATAAAAAAAAAAAGGAAAAAATGTAAAGTGAATTTCTTTATATGATTTATTTCTGTTTGCAATAACCAGACATTCAAAATTTTCAATTCCCCAACTGAATTTTTCATGAGAAAATGAAAGATCTTAATTTATAAGGGGGCAAATATGGACATGCCTCTAACATAAAGCTCATAAATCAATAGTGTCAAAAAAAAAAAAAGAAAAAAGAGCAGGATAAAGCCTCACCTGTGGGTTCCTCTTGATATTTGGGTTCCTTGTTGGTCTCTGTAACAACAGCAGGTGCAGCCTCACCAGTGGCCTTAAACGGAGTGGGTGTAGCTCCCATCTTGGACAGTCTGCTTGGCGTGTCCTCTCTTGAACTTAAGCAGACATCACATTAATGTCTCAACGTGACAGAGTCACAAATACGTTCCTGTGTACGCTTTACAGGGACATGTACGATGGAAAATATACATCATCTTACTTTGGTCTTTCCTTCAACTTTTCATTTGAGGAATGATAATCACAATCGGAATACTGCTGTCTTCTCTCATCCGGAGAAAATGACCGGTTGGACTCTAGTTCTGAGATATCTGGTTTTAAAAATTAGAGATTTTTAATAAAATATTTAAGACTTCTCCAGAAATTTCACTATTCATAGGAAATGAGAAGACAGGCAGGGAGTAAATCGTGCTATTAGTCTAATATTCCTCTCTTGAAAAAAAAGTGATAGTTTTAAGGGAAAGGCATTAATTAGTAAAGAGGAAACCAAATGCAGAATTTTATGTTTCTCTTTCATTATCCTTCCCATCAATCCTGCTACTGAAAATTCAAACTTCAGTTGCTGGAGCGGATATGTCTATCCTCACTCTCAGCAAACAGACCAGTGCTTCTCAAACTTTAATGTGCATACAAATCACCTGGGGATCTTATCAGCGTGCCATGCCAAGGAACACACTTTGAGCAGCAAGGAAATAAACCCCCCAGCTCCTGGTATACTAGGATTATTTCTCAGGCTCCTTTCATTTGCCTGCTCTGCACTCATAACAGAAGATACACAGACTCGGTGACTGATTAGACTTTTGATATTGGAAATTAAAGTAAGTCTTAAGGTTTAACAAAGAAATTATTTTCAAAGTCAACAAAATCCTGTTTTAAAACTTGAGAACTTAATATTTTCCAAGCTTTTCTGCACAAAAGCAAAACCAGATGGTTAAGAAGGAACTATCATGACTAATTTTTACCGGTAAGTTTTACAAGGTTAAAATGGTATCCTTATGTATAATTCATATCCAAGTCATGAATATAACTTTTTAAGAGGTGACAGAGAATGTTAACGAGTGAATACCACAATGTTCAGCCATTCTCAGCAATTCTCTTTTTAGAGCAACTACCTACTTTAGGTTGTCGTTCAAATAGTCTTTCTTTCTTGTAAATATGAATAGCCACTTTAAGAAAATACACGCACAATTAAGTGCAAGAACGAGCAACTGACAAATGCATAAACATGTGGTTAAAGTTCTTTAAACCACTTGTACATACACTTTTTTTTACTAACAAGTTTTGCTTTCAATGCCTTAATCAGTCTGCTGGGAATTCACGAGTGTACCACAATTTCATACCAGAAACCTAATTTCAACAGGCACATTAATAAGAAAATAACAACCCAGCACTTATCTTTTGGAATTTAAGTTTAAAAGGGAGGATTTCATTGGAAATTTAATTTTCAACTGGATAGCCAGGCTAGAGATGAGAATGCAGAAAATAATGGCTTTCCTTGCTACACTCGCAGCTAAGCTCCACAGTCTCTTTACCTTCTATCTCCGTGTCGCTGTCACTTAATGACGGGATGTTGATGAGGGTCTGCCTGCTGTCTCTCAACACCACTAGCTGGAGTTTTCCTCTTGACTTCTCTATCAATTTGCGAGCATCCGTTAAAGACATGTTCTCGGTTACAGTTCCATTGATCTGTGTTTATGAAGAATGGTAACATTACATGCAATATAACTATTCATCAGGAAAATAGAAAACTCATATCTCCCCTTCTAAAACTGTAACAGCTCTGCTCACATATTCACACTTGAGAACTGGCTTTAGAACGACTGAATAAAAATTGATTATCCTTTAAATTAAATATAACCCTGCAATCCCGGATTCCAAACACAGGCATGAGAGAACTATGGTGTACTTAAGTTACTCTAATTTATTTAACTTCCAAGCTCAAGACGATGGCTTGGTTTACTACTAGAATACATTTCCTGACCGGAGAGGTTTACAAAAACTATTAAAAATTCAGCATTAATAATACCACCAACTCTCCCTCCCATCTGTCCTTATATATTAAAAAACAGGAACTTAAACTTTATTAGAGAAGAAGAAAGTACCCATTGAGGCTTTAAAAAAGAAAAAAAAAAAAAAACCCTGATATTAAACTATTATAAATCTTAAAGTCTGGCTTTTATGATAAAAATAATCTCGAATACTGTCCTTTATGGTCTCTGTTTTCTTACTGACCCCTATGCCAGCACATTCCACTGTGTCGGCACTTGAATGTAGAAATGCAGGCTCTGAAGCCCAGGAATGAACATGATGGCTTTTTACTGTTATCTGCCCACCTTGAGAATGATGTCCCCTTCGTGAAGATTGCCGTCTTTCATGGCCAGACCAGTCCTAGTCATTTCCTTTATGAAGATCTGACTCGCCAGCCGGAGACCGTATTCTAGGAGACAGAGACATTCGCATATATCATTGACGTGTTCAGAAAATTTAGTCTGGAGTTTAAGGCTATTTTTAAACATTTAAGAAAAATTAACTTTATATGTGGTATATTCTGTAAGACAACTGGCCTAGACTCTCCAAAAAGTCAATGTTATAAAAAACAAGAGAAAGAGACTGTTCTAGATTAAAAGAGACATTAAAAACCTATTGTACAGGGCAGTTGAAGAGTTAAAGAGAAGATGAAATACGTAGTAGCATTGGGGAAAACTTTCGCAGATGCTGGATGCTTTCTTTTTTATAAAATTTAACCAAACGCAAAAAAAAAAATAATAAAACTATGGTAAGAACTTTCATTGGATGCTTTATTGAAAGTAGGTGTGGAAAGGTTCATATTATTTGGGGGTCAACTTCAAAATGGACAGTAGTATAAAGAGATATTAATGTTAATTTTTTCAAGTATGACAATGGCTTAATGGTTGTGCAGGAGAATATTCTTATCCTTGGGAGATACCTGCTGAAATATTTAGGGGTAAAGAGACACATTGCCTACAATTCACTTTTAAGTGGTTCAGAAAAAAAAAATCACTGAGAGGGAGGAGGTGAGGAAAGAGGAGGGAAGGAGGGAGAGGAAAAAGAGAAGGGAAGAGAAAACAGATGTGGCAAAATGTTAACAACTGGCAAAAATGAGTGAAGGCTATAAATGGGTTTGCTATAAAATTAACATTTTGGGGGTAGCGTTTTGGGGGTTTATGGACTTTGAGCTGCTATCAAAAGGAAAAATGTATTTTACTAAATTAAATACATTTTAAATTCTAGTCAGACTTACAATTTTAATTAAACTTGTTAAATATGCATACTGTAAAGATGAATTTAGATTATTTTAGAAAGCAACCCCAACTTTGAAGGTTTTAAAACAGACACATTCAATTTTTAAAGTTATTGTTCTGACTAAAAGTCTTATCATTACAAGGCAAACTAAGTTGGTACAATTTAGGAATGTTACGAAGATTAAAAAAAAGAAGAAGAAAAAAGTTTTAAATGGCTTACATAAACTTAACACCAGATCTTATCACAATGACTAAAAGTGTTGAGGACTCCCTGACCCCCTCAAGAAGCTGACAAAAGAAAAAGAGTAAGATTGCATCTATTTTAATAGACCACAATCCCCTAATGGCCAGACAGCCTAATAGCTAGAGCAGAAGGATGAGCCAAGCTGGAATGTCAGGGATACCAGAGAATTGATAACCTCTTTCTCATATGTCAACAATTCTTCCATCTCTCTAAAAATCACACTCATATGTAAGGTTACAAATAGATTTATTGGTGTATACGTGGGCATCTCTTAAATGAAGGGGAAAAAAAAATCAGTTGACCAGCTTCTAAGACATTTACGAGCAAGGCTATTTAGTGGCCAAGAAATTCAATAGTTGGCCACATAAATGGAAATATTTAATTAAATGTAGGTCTTGTCTACTGTCAGATTTCTTGGAAGGCTGATTTCCCACACAAAACTAGCCAATGATGGCTACAGTATTGTGTAATCTTAGCAAAAGGTGGCAAAAAGTCTTCTTCTTCAAAAAAAAAAGGAATTTCAACTTTGGGAAACAAAGTGGCCCAGAAGTAAAATACTGTATCAGCAATGGGGTATTTTTACCCTGATTTACTAAGAACAGGTACGACTTGAGCAATCTCTTAGAACAGTATCTTTTTAAATTGTGGTTCACAACCCATCAGTGGGTCTTGAAATCAATACAGTGGGTTGTGATTAGAATTTTTTTTTTAATGAGCCTATCGGGATAGATCATATCAAGTAAGCGCTGTTTCATGAAACAAGATAGGAAGCTTTTGAGACGCACTTTTATCATGCCTGTCTGCATACATGGGTGACAATACAATACGTCGTTCTTTTTGTGGCTCTCAGGATGATAAAGAGGACAAGTAAAACTAAGACCACACAGGCAAAGAAGAAAGAACCACCCCTCGAATACTATGTCCTATACAGAAAATAGCATCAGACCTCTCTGAAGGATGTCTCATATTAAATTCCCTTTCAAATATTTTCCACAATTCACCTTTTTTTTTTTTTTTTGGCATGGGCAGGTTCCAGCATGGCAGGTGAGAATTCTGCCACTGAGCACCTCCACAATTCACCTTTTTTACTCGGGAATTCTTGGGGGTTAATGAATAATATATCATTATAAATGCTTACAAAGATTCCGGGAAATCCTTAAGCCTCCTAAGATCAATACTCCTCAGAGATGGTGCAAGTTCAACCTTCACCCTTAATTTCTAGGACTGAAATCCAGATACCCCATTATTCACATCCCTGCATTATTCTTCAGTTATTAAAACAGGCACTAGTTATATAACACAACTCCCCATGTTCCCTTAGAAAGACTAAACAAAGCAAACTCTCTCATCTGATAGGCTATTTTAAATGCAAATTCTAAACCTAAAAAGCAAGAAGTCCTTCACCTTGCATCGTCAGGTATTCTTCACTTTATTTCTCCTTAGGAGAATAATTAGAGAACAAAAGGAGATACAAGGAATTTAAAAAGTCAGAAGAAAAGAATCAAAGCTCAAGCTAAATCACTGAGCTCAAAAGCCCTGTTCATTTAGCTGCTTGTCTCCTATCTTCTATCTCCAGGAGATGGAGTTTGAGTCGTAGCTCTACCATTCACCTGATGACAGGACTTGGGCAAGCTGCCTTCCCTGACTTTCAGAATCTTCACCTATGAACTGTGGATGAGTGCCACTAGCTTTCCTAATATTGCACAAAGCTCTGGTGAATCTATGACGTGATTATGTAAATAAAAGCACTCCAGAAAAACAATGCAGTCTGGGCCAGAGCCTGCGTTTTGGTTTACCAAAAACCCCTCTCCACCTTGGTATTCCTGATTTGTGAAAAAAACAAATGAATGAAGCCTCCGATCCTGGAGGGTTCTTGTGATGATTAGATACAAAAGTATTTATTGGGCATTGTCCTTGGCATGGAGTAGAAACTTATTCAAGAACAGCTGGAGTATAGTCTACTTAAATGGTTCTCCAACCTGAGATGTATCAGGATCATCAGGATGGCTTATTAACACACAGATGGCTGGGCCCCAATCCAGAGTTTCTGATTAAATAGGCCTCACATGGGCCTTGCGATTTATATTTCTAACAAATATACAGGAGGTGTTTCTGTTGCTTTAAGAACCACAGGTCTAGTAGTTTAAAGCCAAGTATCTGGAGTCTGGCTCTGCCATTGACAACATGACTTTCTGTGTCTCTGTTTCTTTGTAAATAAAATGAAGATCTAAGAGTAACTCTCTTGAAATTGGAATGATTGTGCATTTTTGGTGTGAATGTAAGACAGTGCAGCTGCTGAGGAAAAAAATCCGATGGCTCCTCAAAACGTTAAACACAGAATTATCAGATGACCTGGCAATTCCACTCCTAGGTATACACCCGAAAAGAACTGAGAGCAGGAGCTCAAACAGATATGCGACACCAGTATTCATAGGTGCAACACACACAACAGCCAAAGGGTAGAAACAACCCAAGGATCCATCCACAGATAAGCGGACAAACAAGATGTGGTGGAGCCACACAATGGAATATCGTTCAGCTCTAAAAAGGACTGACCCTTGAAACATGCATGAATCTTGAAAACATGCTGAGTGAAAGAAGCCAGACACAAAAAGACAGATACTGCACCATTTCACTGATCCAAAGTATCTAAAACAGGCAAATTAAGAGAACTGAAAAAAAAAAGTAGAATGGAGGGACTGCTGGGAGTGAAGAATAGGGAGTTACTGCTTAATGGGAAAAGACTTTCCATTCGGGGTGACGAAAAAGTTCTGGAAATGGTGATGATTACACATCAATGATCAGTGTGAGTGTACTTAATTGCCTCTGAAATGTACATATAAAAGTAAAAAGATAAATGTAAGTTATATATGTACCACAGTAAGAAAAGGGTTTTTTTTAAAAAGGTTCCCTCATTTAATAGCGGTAAAGACTGAATGAGTGCAGTATGGATGTAAATGGATGTAAGACATTTAGGTCAGTGCTTGGCACACAGTAACTGCTAAGTTAAGAGCTGCTATTATTATTATTACAGCGCTTTGCTTTCTTTTTTTAAGTCTTTTCTCAAGTGTAACTACCTTCATTTCCTTTGCTTTTCATCAGAAGGACCCCTATGGGCCTGTCGGGATCCTGCTGGCCCGCATGGCCTTGCTGCACCCTCGCCTCGGAACTGGGGCTGCGGGAGTGCAGGCGCTCGCGGCTGCGGCTCCGGGACCTCCCGTATCGGTGGTCGGCCTGGGCCCGGCTGCCGAACTCTACCGAGGGGCTGTAGGCAAGCTCGTAGTCCCGGTCGAAGTCCCGATGGTAGCCCCGGTCGTAGCTCCCTTCCCGGTCAATACTCCTGCCGCGGCTGCGGTCTCGGGCTCGCCCGCTGTCCTGGTCTAGGCCCCGCTCCAGGCTCCGGCCCCGGCTGCGGTCCCGCCCCCGGCTCCCAGCCTGGTGGTGAGGGTGCCCCTGCTCGGGGTTGTCCTCCCAGCTGCGGCTCCGCCCTCCATGGCTGCTGCGCCAGCTCCTCTCGCTGTACCCACTGCGGGCGCTTCTGCCATCGAACTCGTCCACAGCCTCAAAAACCCGGTCGTCATGACTGGCGGGTGGGCTGCCCCGCAGCGGGGCCAGCTGGACCTTCCGGGGCCTCTTGACCACCTGTTACGAAAGCAAACAGTGGAGATGCAGGACAGTCACAAATAAACATAGAGGATGCGGTGCTTAGGCGCCTTGTTCTAGTAACAGTAAAACTGTGTTTCCCTGCCGACTCACTAAGCCTCAGGTTTCTCATCTGGAAAACAGAGACAATAAAAACCATACCTCATCATGATGATGAATATACAACTATGTGATAAAAAATGTTCATATTGTACGTTGATTGACTTTATTAATAAGTTTTTTTAAAAAAAAAACGTATCTCAGAGCATGGAGAATAAAATAAGACAATGAATGTACAGCTCCGAGCACAGTGTCTGAAATAAAGCTAACGCTTATACCTCTAAAATCTGCTTTTCAGAATTTGAAAAGCCCCAAAAGGCTTTTGATCACTAAGTTATAAAAATTAAATGAAAATCCAGAAAGTGAAACATTCTACATACAACTGGCTAGGCTCTTCAAAAAGGCAATGCCATTAAAAAACAGGGATGCAGGACCCTATGAAATTAGTAAGGACTAAAGAGACATAGCCAAAAACAATGAAGGAATTGGGATGAAAAAAAAATCTCTCAAAGACACCTTGGGATATGCACTAGATATTCGTTGATAGAGTTACTAATTTTCTTAGATATAATAACAGTACTACTGTTTTATAGAATGCCCTTATTCATAGGAGATGCATAATGAAGTACACAGGACTGAACTATCTTTATGCTTCCAACCTTCCTTCAGATAGTCCTTCAAAAATACATGTTTATGTACATAGAGAGATGAAGTCAAGATGGCAAAATACTGAACACTGTAGAATCTAGGTTGAAGATGTATGTGTTTATTATACTCATCTTTCAACTTTTCTTTTTGTATGAAAATTTTCATATTATAAAAGCTGGGAAGAAATTAAATATCATATACCCAATGCACCCCCCACCACCACCAATCCCCACCCCAGCACCATTCTTAACACACTGTATTATACTTCTTGCTTTGCATGCCCACTTCTCCACTGGAGTGCACACTCCTTCAGCACAGACTTCAGGCCCGTAGTGGTATCGGCTCATGGCTAATTCTCACCCAATCAATGAGTGAATGAATACCTGAACAAATGCCATAGCTGCTACTGTCCTCCGAATAACTAGTTTTGTTTTTTTTTTTTTATTTAATTCTGTTGACCAGTGTAAAACAGAATGTAACTAATAGGGAATAACTGTCTAAACTGTTTTTTAAGGAAAACTCAGATAAAAGAATTACTGGTCTTAGGAGGTTAGGAGGAGTAGGAAAAGGAAGGGAGGGATGCCTTACATATCTTTCCATCACCCCAACACCACCCTCCAAAAGTACTCAGGATATAAGTAATTATGTCAAAAGTTTACAAGCAAGTAGCAATTGTCTTCTGGGCATTAAAGCAAAATGCTGTTGAAACAAACAGGAAACAAAGCCAGGACTTACAATGGCAGCCACCTTCCCACTTTTCCTCAGCTGCTGAACAGCAAATGAATGGAGGACATCTTCCATGGGGGTGCCGTTTACCATGACCACCCTGTCATTTTCTCTGCAAATAAAAAGGAAAAACGGGCCATGAAAAACTCTCATCTATTCATTTCAAATCGTTTATTTAGCATGGACCTGAAATGCTTATTATAAAGCTCAGTGTCTGACTCCCAAGGCTCAATTCTGGCTCAGTGAACTCGGTCTGAGCTCATCAGAGGAAGAAATCCTCACAGCCCACTTCTAAGTGCCTTCTGGCAACCACATGGGGAAGAGACCCACCTTCCCCAAAGTCCCGGGTTACTACAGAATGTCTCAACAGTGCTGAGTTTGGAGCACAAAAAGGAACTATTACATCAGACCCTCTATACCTCAGATGCATGGTCGGCTTCATGGAGTCCACAACCTCCCTCCCAAAGCAGGATTATATCCATTTGTGCTTTTTTGGAGAAGAGGTCAAGAGCTTACCTCAGAGTCTTAAAAGAAATTTTGAGGTCAGAGAGGGTACTTCAGCTCATCCAAAAAATTATTTTAAAACTTTGCATGGCTGTGTATGAAAGACCACTAAATTTTGACAGGACCAAAGAGTTCTGTTTTGTTTTTGTTTTTTTTTTTTTAATTATTTTAGAGCAGAAAAACTGCACAGAAAGTACAGAGTTCACATACACAGCAACACAAATACTTTCTATTATTAATGCCTTGCTTTAGCTTGGCACATTAGTTACAACTGATGAATCAATACTGAAACACTATTAGTAACTAAAGTCAATAGTTTACATTAGGGCTCTTTGTGTGGTATAGTTCTATTGGTTTTGATAAATGCAAAATGTCATGTATCCACCAATATGGTATCAGACAAAGTAGCCTCACCGCCTAAAAAAATCCCACTCCTCACCTAGTCTTTCTCCCCCCCCCCCCCGCCGTGGGCAAGCACCAGAAACCGAACCCAGGTCTCCAGCATGACAGGCGAGAACTCTGCCTGTTGAGCCACCATGGCCCGCCCACCCCACCTAGTCATTCTTGTCACCTCTTCTAAGCCAGATTGTTTTACTGACTCTATAGTTTTGTTTTTTTCCAGATGTTATATTGTTGGAATCATATAGTATATAGCCTTTCAGACCCACTTCTTTCACTTAACAATAAGGAATTAAGGTTCCTCCATGTGTTTTTTGTTTTGTGGCTTGATAGCTCATTTCTTTTGATTGCTGAAAAATATTCTATTATCTATATGGATAGACCAGTTTGTTTATCCATGCACCTATGGAAAGACATTTTGCTTTCTTCCAATTTGGGGTAATTATGAATAACGCTGCTATAAACATTTGCGTGTGATTTTTTTGTGTGTGGACATACATTTTCAACTCCTTTGGGTAAATACCTGGACCACCAGGATTTTTTAAATGTTCTTATTGAAAAATATCCACACATGTACTGTCCAAATGGCTCACAATATCATCACATAGTTGTGTATTCCTCACTATGATCATTTTTAGAACATTTGCATCACTCTAGAAAAATAAAAAAAGAACTCATATACCCCAGACCCTCACTGACCCACAGCATTCAATCTACCCAATTTTTACCCTTTATCTCCCCTACTATTTATTTATTTATTGTATTCATCTTTCCACATCTTGGCAAGTTCTGTCCCTTACTGTCTAGGAGATTTACACTCCTGGGAGTTATGTCCCATTTAGCATGGGAGGGCAGTTAGCTCACCTTCCAAGTTGGCTTAGGAGAGAGGCCACATCTGAGTAACAAAAGAGGCTCTCTGGGGGTGACTCTTAGGCATAATTATCAGTAGATTTAACCTCTCCTTTGCAGGAATAAGTTTCAAAACAGCGAACCCCAAGATTGAGGGCTCAGCCTATATTAAACTGGTCGTCCCCATTGCTTGAATCAGGAATTTCCTAGAAGGGGGAGTTCAACAGTTCCTCCTTTCCCCTAATCCCCCAAGAGGACTTTGCAAATATTTTTTATTCTCTGCCCAAATTACTCTAGGATATATCGGGGTATCATACTAACCTGTACAAACCAACAAGATCTCACAGCTTATTCAAGATTCCATGTAATTATGGTGTTCATGTATGATCACACAAGTTAAATTAGATAAGATGTCACCAAAAATATAAATTTTGCACCAAATAAACCTTTCTCCTTTTGATCTTGCACAGAGATTGAAGTTTGAAAATATGGGCCATATCACCTTTACCTAGTATTCTGATTTACCTTAGTCCTATCCAGATTAGTTTCATTCATATCTCTAAATGAAGTCAGATGACTTTATCAGCTTTTTAAACAGCTGCTGTATTGGACCATAAAGATTTTAAATGCCAATAGAACCTAAACCTTTGAGCTATCTGGCCAACCCAATTGTATAATTAATTTAGATTCTGCCTTGAGAAATTGCCCTGAGACAATCCCAGGAATACATCTCTTAAAATGGTATTATTTCTGGGCAGGCAACAGTGGCTCAGTGGCAAAGTTCTCAGGAGACCCAGGTTCGATTCCTGGTTCCTGCCCCTTAAAAAAAAAAAAGGTATTATCTTTTCAGATCAGAAGGCTGGCAGCTGGAAAGCTTACATTTTAGTGTAGTACATTTTTCTGATTTCTACCAAACTTTTACAAATAAGATAATCAAGACAATCATTAAACCAGAACATCCTCATTAAATTTTTAAAGAATATAGATTAAAATCAACAATTTGAAGTAGACATTGGGGGAAAAAAGCATACCAATTTAATACTCCACGTTTAGAAATGGTTCCTAAACCCTGGAATGATCAAATATATTTCTATGGAAACAAATGCCCTTCTCCCAACCACTGCCAAAATTTGGAAGCTTCCAAAGGTTTGGGGATTGTTGAAACATGAGTGTGTCACGTTCTGAATTCCCACTTGAAGACATTTCAAATATTACATAAATGTTCTTTCTCTGTTTCTGTTTTAATTTTGTGAAGTGCACACCAATCAAAGTATCTTATCTAGAGCAGCCAGCTGGTGGGGGGGGGGGGGGGGCTGGGAGGGGCTGGAGGCTGAGTGGAGAAGGACACTTACTGCAGGAGTCCATCCGCGGGCCCTCCTGGGAGCACATCAGAGATGACAATTGATGTTTCTCCATTTTCAAAGTGAGGGTTGTCTCTGCCTCCAGATACCGCAATTCCAAATCCTCTTTTGGAATCCTATCCATTGGATTAGAAGAAAAATTAAAAAAAAAAAACTTCCTTAATGGGTTTTCAAGATTTATTACAAGCACTCAATAAAATAAAGCTTGAACCAATAACCAGAGACAGTTCAGGAACAGATGGCTTACAGAAACAAATGAGGAACAAAATAAAGTGTCATCATCATGGTTAGCTGACAGTTTTATAAAGGGAAATTCCTTATCTAAATGAAACAGCCTTGTGAAAGCTGGGAAAAACAAATGATAGTACAGACTGGAGTTATCACTAGTAGCTAACAGGGAATGGAAAATAACATCTTTTGTCCAAATAGGGATATGCTACTCAAAGCAGCCAAGGGACCTATCTGCATCGTGCTGGCATGAGTTTGAACTGAATCTGTGCTAAAACTGTACTTTATTATTAATATTAGAGAAGTTGTAAATTTACAGAAAAGATCATATGGAAAAAACAGAGTTCCCATCTACCTGCCCCCATTTTCAACATTTTATAATAGCGTGATAACTTCGTCACAGAAAACATTATTACAATTGTACTATTAATTATAGTTCATAATTTACTAATATAAAATCATAGTTTTGAAGTACAACTTAAACACCAAGGTAGTATTTTCATTTTAATATAGGATAAAAAAGAAGTAAATGGATTTAAAAGATAAAATCTGCGCATAAACTTAGTTTTGAGACCTTATGTGAGAGCAAAGCATTAAACCCTTTCTACATTCTTATAAGACAGGACATTTATTACATCTATGACTGGGCTAGAACCAGGTAAGAGTGAATCCAGAAAATACATAATCCCAATTAATTTCAGTATTTTCAAAAACTAACCTCTAAGGTTTCATCCATATGATATAGGTATATGTGCCTATACAACCCCAATTCAGGATTTGATTATGTGAAAATCTATTTGGAGAATAAAAGAAAATCTTTCTTCCCACCCCCAGGAAAAGTTCCCAAGTGGAGCTTACTATGCCAACAGATTACAAACAATACAAACTCAAAAGAAGTAGAGTTGTCATCCATATGGCTTTAAATGGCAGCACTGCCACTGGGCAGCTGCATCCTCTCCCAGGCCTTAAAAACTGCCTTACATTCACCCATTTGAGGTCTACAGCTCAAGGGGTATATGATCAAGAAGTTTAGGACCCCAGCACTGACCCAGCAACACTTTTTCTACCTGGATTAATTTGATTAATTTATTGAAGAGCCAACCTTTCATAGCAGTCAGGGATCAAAGTTCCTGATTTCAAGGAACAAAAGAAAATTCTCCCTTTGAGGAATTTAGGATTCCTCTATGAAGTAACAGAAGACCATGTATTTAAAAGGCAAAAGACTGGAGGGATTCAGGGCAGGAAGAAGATCCCTTCAGGTACAGAAAATTACAGCAATGCTGACCAAAGTAGCTTGATGGTACCAGAATTCTGGCCCATAAGTAAAGCTCTAATCCAGTTCAGCCACAGGCAGGTCACTTACACTCTCAATTGCTATGCTTGTTTAGGATGGGGCCAATACCTATCGTGCCTACCTTAAATTTTGCTGTCAAAATAAAAAAGAAGCTAACATTTATTAAGCATCTATTATGTGTGCAACTCCATTATTAGAAGCAGTATAATTTATTTAATCAAAGGGGATAAAACCTGTATCTTTAAATGACTTTAAAAATTAAGTAAAATATATTTACATGTGGTAGTACTTCTATTTTCAACCTCATCGTGGAAAAAAAAAGACATAACTTTTTTATTCAGCTCAACCCCTCTATTTTAATCAGGAATGTGACAAAAAATAGAACCCATGTCTCCTGATTCCTAAGCCAGTGTTGTTTTATTAATTTCACTGAGGGATATTAAAATTATAGAAGTTCCCTCAAGTCCCTAAATAGTACAGATGATTTTTCTTCTCTCCTCTCCTCTGCTCTCCCTTTCCCTGTTTCTTTCATTATCTTTCTGTATGGAGACAAGTGAATGTGCTAAATAATTTCTGAAGTTTTTGATATTATACAGACCTTACTGAAAAAAATATAACAGCATGAAGATTTTTTGTTAACATGGTAATAATCCCAGCTACTACATGTAGTGTATTATCCTCCTCAAGGAAGAAAAAAATGTATTTGGACAAAAATAAGTAAGATCCATGATCTGTAAAATTAAGAACACAATGGTGGTATGTATTAAATGTGCCGCACTCACCTTCTGGAGGGTCACCGTGTACTGTTCCCATATCAGTTCTTCCATGCCTGGGGCCTGTTTCAAAAAAGCAAAACTAATTTGATTTAAACCACAAACATTTCAATAAAAGAAACAAAATTACAATTCAAAATGTCTCAACATAAAGTTCAATCCACACTTCCCATGTAACTAAAAGAACTGATATTTGTTAGGAATGTTATGCTACCTATTTTCAAACACACTCTCCCTTCAATGAAATGGCAGTCTTAATAATACCAGAAATTTAGTCAAATACACAGAAGATGTACTGTAGTAATACTTGCACAGGTGCACTGACATATCTACAAGTCTATTTATAGCTGCTTATAATTTTTTAAATAGAAAAAAATAAAATGTCCAACAACAGGGGATTAGTTGCATATATAGACCTATACTGAAATGTCTAAGATACACAGGGAAAAATTAAGCCACAAAACATCTTGTCTATACCTACCTTATATATAGCCATAAATACATATAAACATATATTTATGTAAACATATAGGAGAAAGATTGGAAGAATAGATACCAAAATATGTTAGGTTTCTGAGAAAGTGCAGTATTATAGAAAAAAAATGTTTATATGAGCATACTACTTTTAAATGAATTTTTATTTTAAAAATAAAACAGCAAATTATCCCTTAAAGGTTTGGGGCTTTACATTTTTTATCATTTAGCTAAATGAGTTGCTATAAAATTTTATCAAAATACTCTTGCTCACTTAGAAAGAACCTGGTTCTTGAAATCCAATGTTCTTCTTAATGACATGATTCTGTCTTTATATTACTGTACTACCTGCAGGCAATTTAAATTTGATTTGTCAGAGAGAGGATTAATCCCCCCCCACCTCCAGGCCACCGACAGGGCTGAATCAAATGCCAGGTGCCTAAAAACCTCATCAACTTAAGACTAAATTGGTCAGATTTTAAGGGTCTTCTTACCTCTGGTTAACAGGGTAGGACATAAACCATTAGCAACTTAATAGCAAAAGAATATATGTTCTGCTAAATATGAATATATGTTCTGATAAACATAAAATCTTGATTTTAAAGGTGGGGAAATTTGGAGTAAAAATAAATTTTAATGGCTCCTTTGAGCATTAAAAAAACACATAGCCCACGGAGCTGAGACTTTAGCAAACTTCTCACAGAAACCTCTTCATTCACTCATTCAAAAAATATTTACTGAGCACCCACAATACGTGAAACGTGATCTGCGGCACTGTGGATGCATCAGTGAATAAAACAGTCAAAGCCCTTGTGGTATTGACCAATGATGGTGTCTCCCCCCCAAAAAACAAACAATTGAATGTCTTCCTGGCCTTATTTATATATTATCTTTCTTTTCAGACACACAAAGCATTCCACATTATCACAGTTGTTCCTCAGAGCATCACCTTGGGGTACATCCCTGGGGATGGGCTGCCTGCAAGTTGCAGCTTAATGGAGAGTTGAGTACAGGCCTTTCAAAGTGGGCCACTGGGCTCTGGCCCCAGGCAACCTGTGCTGGGCTGTGAGCAGACCAGAGAATAGCTACCAATGTTTGAACTGCGTGCAGGCCAAGCTAACAGCTGGACAGCATGGGGGGAACTTGTAAATATAGGGCTACAGGAAAACCACACATGTTCGAGTTAAAGAAATGCATATTCCATGACCCAGTAACTCCTCTCCTGCCTACAAAACAGTATTCACAGCAGCGATGTCCTCAACAGATAAAACCTGGAAACAACCAAATATCTACCAAGAGCAGAATGGACAAATAAATTGTGAAATATTTCTGAAATACAAAGTAGACCCAATGAACAAAATACAGCCACAGACAACACGGATACATCTCAAACAATAATGTTAAGTACAAAACATCCTAAAAGAATTTGTATACTATGATATCACTTCTATTCTGTTCAAGAGCAAACAAAGCTAAACAATGTTCTGTTTAGGGACACATGACATAAGTGGTAAACTACAAAGATAAGTGAGGAAATGAAGAATACAGAATTTGGGATGAAAGTAGTAACCTGGGCAGTGGCAGAGGGGCCTGTTTGTTCTTGGTGAAGGACTAAGGAATGTGTGACAGGTTCATGGGGATGTTTTATTGCTATGCTTCATGATTTTTATACATAACTCTTGTACACATACAAACATTTCATAAATTTAAAAAAGGGGGAGAAGGTAAAAAGGGAACAAAAAGAGGTACCTGATTTTAGATTTTGCAAAGTGAAAGAACAGAAGAAAGAAGGTGTTGCCATTTCGAGTGAAGAGAAATCGAGACAGGGAATGGTGGCACTAACTTGATGGGCCCACAGAAGGCAAAGAAAGGCAAGTATGGGGGGCAAAGGCAGAGATGCCGGTCAATGTGGGGAAGCAGCAGGATGCAGAAGGCTCCACAACACCTTTACAAACTTAAGGCTCAATATTCCATCAGCCAAAAGGCCTTGGTGTTCTGAATCACTTCTTCTGATCACTTCCTTGTCACTTTAGCTTTTCCTATAGTAAGTATTAATAATGGCAAGCCCCTTGGCTAGTACAGCAAGTCATTCCCAAATGACAAGGAAAGTCAAAAGTGAGCTAATATACTGACTATAAATAAAAAGCTTTCTTTGTGTTAACAGGCATTGATGCAAAGGAAGAAGAGAAAGGAACAAATGCAAATAGTGATTTGATCTATCTTTTAAAGAAACCCTCTAGTTTTTGTAAAGTTTCTCTCCTTGAAAAATCTTGGCCAAATAGGCAAAATTTCATACTTTATATAAAGAATATAGAAACTTGCTAAAAGAAAAAAAAAAAAACAAGCAAACTGCCTTGCCAAAAGTCTTCACTGCCTTTAATGTCCCTCATCAGGCAACTTTCAGGTTCTTTCCCCCCAGACTACTGGCTTCCCAGTGATAGAGGCCACAACCAATGAATAATTAAAATCTGGCCATAAGGGATGAGCCAAAGTAAACTCCATACATGTAAGTGTATTACATGTGCTCAGACTATATTTTAAAAGCCCAAACATAAGAGAATACAGAATTCTGCAGTATAAGGAAACAAAAAGTTTTACTTCAAAATACAAAATCCCCAAACACAAATATATCTAATATGAGATGGTCTTTTAAGCTGTATCTGGGGAACAATACCGTGCTTGCAGATTCCCTGGGAAGCAAGACATGGAAAACAGAAGCCTTTGATAAACAAATCTTATAAAAGGCTATCAGTTCCACTTAAGTCTACTAAAAATAAGAAAAGTACTTTAAAAAAAACCACACCAGTGACTAAAATCTACATTCACTATCTGTTGCTGAATACTGCCAGAAGCACAAATAAATCCGAAGAGAAAGGAGTCACTGTGAGGGTGTCTGTTCCCCCTCCCTTCCCATATAGAAAGGTTGGGAAAGAAAAGGGGGAGATCTTGCAAAGGGACTCACGTGGCCTCTCAAAATCCTCAACTTTTTAACAGCTTGGATCCACATTCTATGTAGCACTTGAGAAGTCTTCATGGCCTCTGTAGATGGAGGGGACGAGCCACTGCCCACATCCCAGGCTCCTGACCCATTCTATCACTCCACACAGTTACGTAAGGCAGATACAATAGTGGCCCACATTCCCAGCAAATCCTGTTGTCATCTCGCACTGTGATACATCCATACAGCATGGACACCAAAACACTTTGAAAAGCAGCACTTGTGAATAAAACAGAAAGCAATCTGGAGTCGTACTACTTCAACAGCTTTCTTTCCCTCCCTCTTTTCCACCAAGGGAATTAGAAAACTAGAACAAGTATTTCTTTTAGTCCTATAAAATCATAAAGTATATTTAAGTGGAAATTATAAATAAAGAGGACATTTTTTACACAATAGCATGGAAAGGAATATTTAGAGAAGTATTTGTTTATATCACCCCTCCCATATACAATCACAAATTAAGACAAGCCAGCTGGAAATGAGCCGATAATGTTTCAGGTAACATGAATTCCTAATGTTACACAGAAATAAAATAAAAACAGGAAGATAAATTTTTTTCCACCCTTGGAGATAAGAAGGTGTCTGTCTGTACACGAGGGGAAGATAAGACACAGGCACTGGGTGTAACTAGGAGCCAGCTCAGGGACAGAGTGCCTGGTCGGCAGAGTTCTCGCTCCTCTAACCTTGGTAAACAACAGATAAAAGAAGAACAAAGCAGATAAAAGAAGAACAACTTGCCACTGGTTTCTTTGTCTTTACCACTGGAGGAGAAAAAGAGCTTGGAAAAGCAAAATTGTAGGTTTCCGAAGATCTAGGAAAGGTTTTAGGGGATTCCTGAGCAGGGGTTGAGATTTCAGGTGCAGGGTTTGGGAGAGTCTCTGCTCACTCTCACTCCCACAGCGTCTGGAATGCCACCCCCATTCTGTCTCCCTGCCATGGAGCCTTGGATAGTCTGTATCCTTCCTTATGAAATGGGAACAGCACCACCTACACCTCAGAAGGCTAATGTCACGGGCAGCGAGCCAACCCTACGTAGAGGTCTAGAGTGGAACAGACACTCAGAAATGTCCATGTCCTTTCCCTGGACCCTAACTAAGAGGATAAATTCTCTGGACAGTTCTTCCTAAGTGTTATGACAGCTACGAACGATCTGAAGTGAATGAAATGTTATGTTTCAACCTGAACACTGAAGAGGACAGGGAAAAACAAAGGAGCCCTGCTGAGGAGAACCCCTGGAAGCCGTGTGGGTGTCAGACCCCAATTCAGGCTGGGCAGAGAGGTGTGTGCAGACCTCCATTCAGCCAGATTCCTCACAGGAGTTCCTCAGCTCACTGGGCTCAAGGCACCGAAGTATGAGAATCCAGGCAAAGGAGGGAGGGTTTAAGTTAGTTCACTTCTTTACTTTGACTGTCCTTGGGAAAACATTTGAGCATGCCCTGATAATAAAATAAATACTTCTTTTCCTTAAATGTACAATGCTGCTCAGAAGTCACAGGCTTCCTAGAATTTATGTTACTAATTCCAGATTCTTCTACAGTCATTTCCAGAAGTCAGAAACTCTAACACTAACTCTTTACTCATTCATTCATCAAATATTTACCCAGCACAGGAAGAGTGAAATGAGACTAAGTGTCAATGGCTGAGAGATTCCAAACAGAGTAGAGAGGTTATCCTGGAGGTTATTCTTACGCATTAAGTAGATATCACCTTGTTGTTCAAGATGTAGTGAAGAGGCTGGAGGGAACTGCCTGAAAATATAGAGCTATGTTCCAGTAGCCATGTTTCTTGATGATGATTGAACAATGATATAGCTTTCACAATGAGACTCTGTGAATGTGAAAACCTTGTGTCTAACGCTCCTTTTATCTACCATATCAACAGAAGAGTAGAACATATGGAATAAAAATAAATAATAGGGGGAACAAATGTTAAAATAAATTTAGTTTGAAATGCTAGTGCTAAATGAAAGCGAGGGGTAAGGGGTATGGTATGTATAATCTTTTTTTTCTCTGTTATCGTTTTCTTTTTCTGTTGTCTTTTTATTTCTTTTTCTAAATTGATGCAAATGTTCTAAGAAATGATGACTATGCAACTATGTGATGATATTAAGAATTACTGATTGTATATGTAGAATGGAATGATATCTTAATGTTTTGTTTGTTGTTAATTTTTTTTAATTAATAAAAAAAAATATATATATATATTTACCCAGCACAATGTGCTAGGCTCTGAAACAAAAGATGCAGCATTGCCCCTCAAGAAACTTGGTGCAAGGTAGGACCCAGCCCCTGATCTAGGCAGGTGGGTCAGGGAGGGTATTCATGAGCAAGGGACATTTGAGATGAGGTCTGAAGAATTTATAGGATTGAGGGGGAGTAGATGGTTCAGAACCCAAAGAACAGCGTAGAGCTAAGCTGAAAAAGAAAAGTGGGAGGGGAGTAGGAGAGAAAGGCCATCAGAATCACTGCAGCCTGCTCAGACTTAGCACATGCTCCAACAGTGGCTTCAGGTTATTTTATTGGGTAGCTGCCTCCATGAGAAGATCTCAAAAGTTTAAGGATGAAACTTCTCAAAGATTCCTAACTTCCATATTCATATACTCAAGAAACATTTACTGAACAGCAACTATATTTCAGGCCTCTGGATTCAAAGAATAGAAACTGTCATTAGGCTAAGGCAGTCACAGTCCAGTAGAGAAGTGGACATGTAACAATTACAATTCAGTACAGGTACATCAGCACACGAATATACAAGGCTCATTCATTCAAATACAACCTGAGTACCTACTGTGTGTCAGACACTGTTCTAACTGCTGGGGGTGGGGTGGGGGGATGGAGATACACTGTTAAGTGAGCCAAAGCCATTTTCTCACAGGGCCTATATTTTAACAGAGGAAATGGGCAAATGTAAACATTTATTTCAGGTAGCATTAAGAGCCATGGAATGTGACACTGGAAAGAATTAATTGTAAGGAAATCTGAACAGCTCTCCCAGGGAGAGGGAACAGCAAATGTAAATGGCCTCATAAGAGAAACAAGCTTAGTATGCTCATGAAAGAAAAAAGGCCACATGAGGCTGGAGCAGTGAGTGGGTAAGATAATTGCAAGTACATAATTGTGAAATTAATGGCACAAGCAGGGGTCTTACTGGGGATGGGAGGTCTAGGGCTGAGGGAAGTGTGCACCAACCACAGGACAGGGCCCCTCTTCCGCACAGAGTTCTGCATGAGCTCAGTGAAGAAGAATGACTAATTTGCTCGGCAGACAGCCATTCTAGGTACAGGGAACAGCATGTTCAGAGCCAGGAGGGAAAGCACATAGGTGTGTTCAAGACACTACAAGTACTCAGTGTGGCTGGACAGTAAACTGTTTAATAACACACAAGATACTATGATCAGCATGGACAGAAAGTGTTGAAATAACTTAATTGACAGCTTGGGAGCTTTAAAACACATACCTACCCTGGAAATGGGATATAGATGGTTATAAGAACTGGAAAAGAAGAAGTCGTTACCATTCAGCAAGGTACCATGCAAGTGCTCTCTCTACAATTTCTCACAACGCCTACAACTCTGCGAGTTAGCTATGAATGCCCCATTTTACAAATAGTTTGGAGACTGAGGCCAGAGTTTACCCAGCTACATTATTACAATAATCATCAGAACTTGGGATGTTGTTGTGAGAATTTAATAAGCTAATGCAGGTAAAAACCTCAGGGCAGGGGCAGATAAATACTAAATGTTCAATTATTTTTAGCTATTATCACTATAATAATTATTAGACTCATTTCACAGATAGGGAGAATGAAGTCAGAGAAATAAAGTAACATGCTTAAGGTTATACAATTTAAAGATGACTGTTCAGTTTGCTAGCTGTCAGAAGGCAACACACCAGAGATGGACTGGCTTTCAATAAAAGGGGATTTATTTAGTTAACGTATAGTCCTTCACAGGAAAAGTAACTAACTTTCAACTGAGGTTCTTTCTTATGTGCAAAGGCACAGGGTGATCTCTGCTGGCCTTCTCTCCAGGCCTCTGGGTTCCAACAGCTTCCCCAGGGTGATTCCTTTCTGCATCTCCAAAGGCCTGGGCTGAGCTGTGAATGCTGAGATGAAGTATGCTGAGCTGCTTGGGCTGTGCTGTGCTGTGCTCTCTTATTTAAGCACAAGCCAGTTAACTCAAACATCATTCATTGCAGCAGGCATGCCTCCTAGCTGACTGCAGGTGTAATCAGCAACGATGAGCTTCACATGCCATTGGCTCATGTCCACAACAACAGAACTAGGTACCTTCACCTGGCCAAGTTGACAAGTGAATCTAATTACCTCAGTGGCACAGGACTGATTCTAACCCAGGTTGATGTGGTATAAAATCTGTATCCTTTCCACTGAGGTAACCTGCCCTTTCCACTGCACACCTACTATGCCTTTCAAAATATGCTGGTGACACTGAATGAAGCTCAATGTGAGAATGATAGAGGGAGGAGGCCTGGGAGCACAAATGAAATCAGAAGGAAAGACATAGATAAAGACTGAGATGGTATAACCTAGGAATGCCTAGAGCGTATAATGATAGTAACTAAATGTATAAATTTTTAAATGTTTTGCATTAAGGAAGAACAAAGGAATGTCAATAATGCAGGGTGTTGAAAACAGATGATAATTAATATTTTAAAACTTTAGCTTATATGTGAGACTAAAGCAAAAAATGTTTATTTGGTACAAAACTTGTATTTTGACTAGTGCATTTCCTAATATAACATATGTGGACAGCTTAATTGAACACCATAGTATTTGGAACCTTGAGTAGGGCATGAGATTTTGTAGGTTTGTCCAGAGTGATGCCCCAGTAAATCAGAGTGATTTAAACAGTGAATAAAAAAGTATATGCAAAGTCCCCTTGGGGGAATGGTAAGAAAGGGGGAAAATTCAACTTCACCAAGTGGACAACTCTTGATATTCTCACAAGCAGTGGGGACAACCAAAGTAATAGGCTGAGCCCCCAATCTTGTGGTTCATTCATAAACAATCCCACAAAGATAGGTCAAGCCTACTTAAAATTAGGCCTAAGAGTCACCCCCAGAGAATCTCTTTTGTTGCTCAGATGTGGCCTGTTTCTCAGCCAACACAAAAAGCAAACTCACTGCCCTTCCCCTCTCTAGGTGGGACATGACTCCCAGGGGTGTGGACGTTCTTGGCAACGTGGGACAGAAATCCTAGAACAAGCTGAGACTCAGCATAAAGGGATTGAGAAAACTTTCTCAACCAAAGGGGAAAGAGCGAAATGAGACAAAATAAAGTGTCAATGGCTGAGAAATTCCAAACAGAGTTTATCCTGGAGGTTATGCTTACGCATTAAATAGATATCACCTGTTTAGTTAAGGTGTAATGGAGAGGCTGGAGGGAACTGCCTGAAAATGTAGAGTTGTGTTCCAGTAGCCATGTTTCTTGAAGATGACTGTATAATGATATAGCTTTCTCAATGTGACTGTGTGGTTGTGAAAACCTTGTATCTGATGCTCCTTTTATCTACCTTGGTAGAACATATGGATTAAAAATAAATAAATAATGGGGAAACAAATGTTAAAATAAATTTAATAGATTGAAATGCTAGTGATCAATGAAACGGAAGGATAAAGGGTATGGTATGCATGAGTTTTTTTCTTTTTATTTCTTCTTTCTGAATCGATGCAAATGTTCTGAGAAATGATCATGATGATGAATATACAACTATGTGATGATTTTGTGAGTTGCTGATTATACAACAAGAATGGAATGATCATACAGTAAGAATGTTTGTGTTTGTACGTGGTTAAGTTTCATAAAAAAATGATTATAGTGAAGAATACACAACTATGTCATGATATTGTGAGCTACTGATTGCACACCATGTATTGACCGTATGTTTGTGAAGATTTGCCAATAAAAATATTCAAAAAAAATATATGCTGGTGACAGTCTTCTGACATTAAAACTAAAAACACCCCCGATTTCTAGGGTAACAGATCAGTCACAGATCCAACTACTCTGATGACACAGAGCATCTTAATAGGCACATGTCATTTCCAAGCAGGTGGCCTGGGTTCAGCCAACACAGCTCAGCAACTCTTCCACGACGACTTGGTAAGAAGAGGGTGCAGGAAGGCAGTCACATACGATTTCATTTCTGGCTCTGTCAATACCCAGGTACGTCAACATATACAAGTTCCCTAATGATTCCACACCTTTGTGAACACAAGTGTAAGACATGGGAGCCTGACATAGGTCCCCATTGACTGAATGTTACAAAGTGCCAGACACCGTGCTAAGTGCTTATGGCTGTTGCCCACTAAAACTTTCAAACCTGCACATGATTTCCTTCCTTTCTACATATGGAAAAATGAGGCTTGAAGGGATTTAAGGAACTTGCACATGGTTCTAGTTAGTATCCAGTTTGTATGATTCCAATTTTAAAAATATAAGAAGGAGAGATGTCAACAGATAATTGCATTTAAGATCTCTATGTTTAAGGTTAAAATAAATTGAGTAGATTGAAATACTAGTGGTCAATGAGAGGGAGGGGTAAAGGGTATGGTATGTATGAGTTTTTTCGTTTTTATTTCTTTTGCTAGAAACATGCAAATGTTCAAAAAAAATGATCATGGTGATGAATACACAACTATGTAATGATACTGTGAGCCATTGATTGTAACCACGTCAAGAATGTTTGTTTGTGGTTTACTATAAAAACATATTTTAAAAAACAACCACCTAAAGATTAAAAAAAAAAAAAGACCTCTATGTTTATAGTTCTGGTATACTAAGATAATAATTTAAATAGACTATTCTTATTTATAATTACAAAGTAGCCCATTAATAAGCCAGAAAGAAAGGTACTAATTTGGCAACAGAGGCAGCCTCGTCTACCCTATGGTTATAAATCTGACTAAGCCCATATAACGTTAAAACATAGCTTCACGTAAAAAACAAACACACAAGAAAAAGGAACTAGTATCCAGATAAAGAAAAAATAAACTGCTTTGTCAAAGGCAGGTTAGGAAACTGATTATTAGCACTGCTCAGCTAAATGCTGAGCAGGTTGGCCCCATAAGAAACACCCAAGGCAAACTGTTCCCCACGCCCTCCCAGTCTTAAAGCACCACCAGAGCATAACTCACACACACAGGAGAGACATGATGTTTCCGATGATAACAGACCTATCAATGGTCCTGGTTAATTCACATAAAGCCACTGAGCCTACAGGGGCCTGAACCTCAAAGATATGCCTTTCTTCGAATAGGGGAATAAACGCAGGAACTTAAAGAACCTCATCACCCTTAGGACCTAAATCAGCATCCGAGTGCTTGTTAGAAGTGGAGAATCTTGAGCCTGACCCACAATCTACTGATCAGAATATGCATTTTAACAAGAACCCCATAAGATTAACATACACATTAAGTTTGAGAACGACTGGTCTTGCAGCGCCCTCCAACAGAACTTTCTGCCAGGACCATAATGTTTTACATTTGTGCTGTCCAACAGGATGGCGCTTAGTCACATTTGGCTATCAAACACTTGAAATGCAGCTACTGCCACTGAGGAACTGAATTTTAATTTTAATTTTAACTAATTTAAATGCAAATATAAATAGCCACATGTGGCAGGTAGAAACCATATTGGGCAGTGCAGGTAGAAGATACATCTTTATTAATCATATCTCTAGCAGTCATTTAAGCTGTCTCAACTTTTTGATATTGTAACTAGCATATGAATAACATCATTGTGGCATGCTGCTTTTGCTTTTATTTTTCAGATTTTCTAGTATTTCTGCGTTAAAGGGCAGAAACATTGTAACCCCCTGATATATACTGACCAGAAACTTTCAAAAGGGGTTCTACAGTCACAGTTTTGACAGCTGATCAAATGATATCTCGATTAGTGTTTAATACTTAGAATTTAAGAACTTTGCTACCTGAACATGTAGTCTTGTTGCCTTAATTTTAAATTGGTTTATGAAACTTCCTGTGCAAACACAGGCTTTACAATGATTATAGGGATACTTTATTTAAACATAGCTGTGGTTTAGCTTACTAAAAAAAAAAAGAGAAGGTGAGGTCATAAAATGGAAGATAGGATTTAACAATGAGTATGACTCCTGATATTATTATATTGATATTTCTTTTAGTCTCCAGTGTCTTAGAGCAGCCAGAAGGAAAAACCTAAATTGTGGAACTGTAACCCATACCAACTCTAAAATGTGTTCTATCACTAACTGCTGTGGTGAAATTTATTGCTTATTTGTATATATGTTATTTTTCAAACTAAAAAAATAGTATCTTTACTCTTAAATAATAAATAAATAAATAAATAAATAAATGTGCCATTTCGGAACTTTCAAAAAAGGGGGGGATTCTAATATTTTACAGCAATATAAATCAAATGCTATTGTTTAAAATACCATTTTGAAAACGAAATGCTAGCTAACTTCAGAAACAGTACTTTCCCCAAATTTTTATTGATATATATTATATATTAACATACCATATAATTATCCAAAGTGTACAATCAATACTTCACAATATCACTATTCAGCTGTGAATTTATCACCAAAACTGACTTTCTTTTTTGTGTGTGTGTAAAAAATAACATATATACAAAAAATCAAAAAATTTCAAAGCACATCAGAACATTTAGTTAGAGAACAGATTTCAGAGTTTGGTATGGGTTACAATTCCACAATTAATTTCAGGTTTTTACTTCTAGCTGCTCTAAGATACTGGAGACTAAAAGAAATATCAATACGATGATGATTCAGAGATCATATTCATTTGTTAAACCTTACCTTCTCGGTATAGCTTCACCATCATCTTTTATCTCTTCCTCTCATTCTTTAGGGGTATTTGGACTATGCACATTCTAACATTTTCATGTTGGAAGGGGCCCTAGATAATATGGGATGCAGGATGGAACTAGCTGATGTTCTGGAGAGGCTGGCCCCTCTGCATTTCACGGAGTTATCTGGTCCAGGGACCTATCTGGAGATTGTAGGTTTCTGGAAAGTTACCCTAGTGCATGGAACCTTAGTAGAATCTTATATACACCCTAGTTTTTCTTTAGGACTGGCAGGAATAGTTTTCATTGGGGTTTGGCAAGTTATGGTAGGCAGCAATGACCTTCAGAGTAGCCTCGCAATTCTATTTGAACTTTCTCAACCACTGATACCTTATTTGTTACACTTCTTTTCCCTCTTTTAGTCAGGATTGCATTGTTTTCATTTTTATTCATTCAGGATCCTTTGGTAACCTTCGAAAAAATTTTCTGCAGGAAGAGAAAAGACTGCAAACTCTCTAGTAGGCATGTCAATAACATGTACTAGCAAATGACCCTTTGAAAACACTAAGTAAACCAGCTCTCAGTAAGAGACATAATGATTTTATATAAATCACTGGACAAACCTAACTCTGGTATGCCTAGCAAAAGGAGGAGTGCACCTAACTGAAAGCAACAGAAAAAACAAAGAAATGCTCAGTCACCCTAAAAATCGCCCTAGAACCCACTCGTTAAGGGGAGGGAGCAGCAAAGACAAAAGACAGGAAGGGGAAAGATGAGGTTTCCGGGTTCAGTGTCCCTTACAGACGAAATGGGAGAGCCAAGCTATTAAAAATAGCGAAAATGCAAATTGACAAGCCTTATCAATGCTTTGACGTCATAGTAAAACAGAGTAGATGAAACTGAAGCAATTCATATAGAAATAAATTGTCTGGTTTCTCTTAAAGTTTCTTCTCATCACAAAATTTAAAGAAATACAAAGTTCACATGTTTGAAATAATCTGTTTCTAAACTTAAAAACCTCTTTCTTTGATCTGGTATCTTGTATGCCACTACTACACAAACTGAATTAAACTGACAGTCCACAAAAAATGAGTGAGTTAACCCCTACTCTTTACATTGTGTTCCTTTACTGGTACTTTGGGAATTTCTAAAATAGGGGTGTCCATTTTTTAATTTCTGAGTTAAACACTGAGCTTCTGTCAAAATATGCATGTCTAATTAAAAATTATTGGCAGAAATTATATGCAATCTTAAAGGAAAAAGGTACTCAAGTTTTCTCTTTTGTGGAATTTGTTTATCAGGAAATCTGCAAAGGACACTGTATGGTAATAGACCTAAAATCCACTAGGTGGCACAGTGATGCAGAAATAAAAATATGGGTCAGATTGCTATTTCCCTTCAAATTTAAAATTTCAAAATGTAATTCATTTTGAATTACAAATTAGAATTAGAAATGAAATTCCAAATTTGAATTAGGAATTAGAAATGGACTTTAATAATTAAAATAAAATCCCTCCATTATAGCTTTTATAAGGGCTAAGGTAAATTTGTAAACGGTGGGAAAATACTAAGAGGAAAATAACACTTTCTGGTTGTCATGTATTAATATAAACAAACATACACAAAAGCATAATATAATCAAGCAACACCTTACGAAGTGCCTGACCTTGCTCTGGGGGCTGTAGCATGTTCAAAGGAGTTAAAGCCAGCTGGAAACGGGAAGACGGAACTTTTTAATTATTGATCACTGGACCTAACTGGTATGTCAGTGAGTAACTTCCAGGAAAAAGAGCTAGAAGAGTTAGACAAAGTTTCATGGAGGTGAATTCACTCATAAGCTCATTTAATAAATATTTATGAAGCACCTCTCCTGTGCCAGGCTCCGTGTAAGAACAAAAGATTCAACAGTAAATATAACCAACACTACAGCTGTCTTCGCTTCTTCGTATAGCTCACAGGTTAGGTACTTAGCAGTACCATCAAGGAACCAGTCCACAACTATAAAGCTAAAACTGTTCTATGAACGGAAAGCACAGAGGAGCCCAAAGTAGATGGAACTGGCCTGTTCAAGGTGTCACAGATGTTCCTTCTGAGTGACCCTGGGGAAGCAGGGAATGCGGCTCCCTCGAGGAAGGGCAGGGCACAGAAAGACCACCAAGGCTGGGCACAGAGAGGGAGATGAGTACAGCCCCCAAAGAGATAAGAGAGCGTGGATCTCGGGAAGGATCCTGGTCTCCATCTAAGGATAAAATGAGCAAAAGACTGAGGTAGGTAAATGGCAGACATGGATTTGTATTTTTAGATACTCGATTTCAAATTCCTCTTTTTACAAAGGAGCAGGAAAGAAACATAAGCTTGATAGCACTGACAAGTTATTTGGTACAGGTGGTGGGAAGAGGAACGAACAAAGCACATGAAAAGATGCTCATCATCATGAACTATTAGGGAAATGCAAATCAAACTCACAGTGGGAGGTTGGCCAAACCCCAGTCAACATTTTTCCTGTTAACCCTAAAGAACACCCAAGGCTCTATCTCAGATCCTACGAAATTTTCACACGCGAAATTTACTTTTCAGAAACCTAAAACCTTCAGATAGTTCCTAGGCCAGGTAAGTCCTGGAACCCAGAGGTGACAGTCTCTCCAAGAATATCAACTAGTTCCATCCCCCTATCCCACACTGTCGACACTCCTTTTCAACATGAAAAAGTAAGAATGGGCATAAGCCAAACATCCCTAAAGATTAGAAAGAAAAGGAGGAGAAGGAATTATAACGAGAAGTTAGGATTTAACAAATGAGTAGGACTACTGAATATTTCGTTTTTGTCTGCAGTGTCTTGGACCAGAGAGAAAGAAAAACCTGAAATTGTAGAACTGTACCCATACCAAATGTTGAAATCTGTTCTAAAACTACTTGTTAAAATGTGCTTTGAAACGTACTGCTTTTTTTGTATATGTTATATTTCACAATAAAAGATATTAAAAAAAAAAACACAGAGAGACACCATTTACATACATTGGAATGGTTACTATTAAAACCACAAAAATCTACAAGTGTTGGAGAGGATGTGAATAAATAAAAACGCCCATACATTACTGTGGGAATGTAAAATGGTGCTGCCACTGTAGAAAACAGTCTGGCAGTTACTTAGGAAGCTAAGCATAGAACTACCATATGACCCAGCAATGTACTACTAGGTATATACCCAGAAGAACTGAAAACAGGGACTTCAGCAGACATTTGCACACCAATGTTCATAGCGGCATTATTTACAAGTGCCAAAAGATGGAAACAACCCAAGAATCCATCAATCGATTAATGGATAAGCAAAATGTGATATAAACATAACAATGGAATGTTATTCAACCATTAAAAAAATGAAGTCCTGATGTGTGTGACAACATTGCTAAACCCTGAGGACATTATGTTGAGTGAAATAAGCTAGTTACAAAGGACAAATATGGTATACTCTCAATGATGAATGTTTTCACTGATATGAACGAATTATAGTAACTAAACTCTAAGACCTAGAATATACGTTACCAGGGGAGAGATGGGGTAAGAGAATGGGGAGGTGATGCTTAGTTTGTACAGAATTTCTATTTAGATTGATGTAAAGAGCTGGAAATTGATGGTGGTGATGGTAGCACATCATAGTGAGTGTAATTAACAGCATTGAATTAGTTAGGTCAATGTGGTTAAAAGGGGAAACTTTAGGTCCTATTTGTTTCTAGAATAAAAATTAAAATATAAAGCATAGGACTGATTAACACAGTGAACCCTATTGTAGGCGATGGACTACAGTTTATAATAAAAGAATGTTCTTTCTTGCATCATAACCAATGTATGGCACTAATACAAGTGGTGGTATTAGTGGTATTAATAATGGTAGGGTGGTATACGGAAAAAAATACACCATAGTTTACATTAGGCAAACTACATACTAGTTAATAGTGCTATTTTAATAATTTTCATCAATTGTAGCAAAGGTAACTAATGTTTAAAAAAAGATAGTACAATTACAAAAAAGTGCTATCAGGAATTGTAACAAATGTTCCACACCAATGCAAGGGTTGTGTTGGGGTAGTGTATGGGAATTCTGCATTTTATGTATGATTGCTCTATAAACAAACAACGTCTCTAAATAAAAAATTTAAAACAGGGTGGAACATTGGTTGGTCAGTGGCAGAATTCTCGCCTGCTGTGCTGGACATCCAGGTTTGATTCCCAGAGCCTGCCCATGCCCCCCCCCCCCCAAAAAAAAAATAAAAAATAAAAAACAGGAAAGAAAGGGAGACCCTGGCCTTGGACTTTATATAATGTAAAAGCTTTTCGGGCAGCTATGGCCAAGGGGCCTATCTGAGTGGTTAACAGTGGTCAAGGGTCTCTTACTTTAAGGAAAGACTAAAGCGAACTAATTTCTAAGCCAGGTTCCAAAGACAATTTTCAGCATGTTACTGAGCAACCAGTGGAAACTGGTCTCAGGGCATGTAACAGAAATATCTCCTAAGCATTCTGAGAAACGGATGCACACACCAGAGTACAGCAAAGTACCAACAAACTGTACTACCATGAGCTGTGCATCTAAAGGAAAGCAGTAACAACAAAAACCTGTCTATTGAAAGAAAATTCAAGGAAGGACCTTCCACTGCCTTTGCCAAGATGATTAAGGCTGCTTCCCCTTGGGACTGGGGAAAAGCGGACAGTGACACCACACACTAAGCTTTCTTCTCCAAGGTGGTATGTGAGTGGGTCAAGCCTCAGGTTTGTCACTACCCAGGTGCTTGGCTGCTCTCAGGTGATAATATCCATCTCACAGGGTTGTGGTGGGGACCGAGTGAAAATTTACATGGAAGTTTATAGGAACTGTAAAGCACCACACAAATGAGGGGAGTTATCAGTATTAACAGAAGCCCTACTCCAATAAGGGCAATAGCAATACAAATGTAACAAAAGATTTAAAAAAGATAGATTGAATTTAGTTATTCAACATGAGTTACCTACTAGACATCAAGCTTTGAAAAGACCGAATGGCAAAGAACAAGTTTCCCCTCACAGGAATTAATTGTTTGGAATTGAAACAGTCAACAATGTAGAAATACAAGAGCAAATGTTTCGAAGCTGGAATACAAAGAAATCAGAGCATCCAAAACCCAGGCAAAAATGTTTTATATAAAGGGACAATTTCGGTTTTAACAGCCTTTCTACATCCTAATAATAACATGTGCTTTGAGGCGCACTTTCTCCACATATTCTTGTACTCAGGATACTGAGGAAATCCACACTTGAAACTGCTCAAGTGGCCTTCCTGATAGCAGGTCACCTTACTTCCTGAAACCAGGAACAAACCAGCCCTTCAGTGCTCAGGCCCAATCCCTTCTCCCTTCTGTTTTCCCACAGCCAAGACGAACCTTGGACAGGGGTTCCAAGCATCTTCTCCCATGTCAGCATCCTGACATACCTGACCACAGAAGAGGTGAGAAGCCAGCACCCTGCTTCTGGAAGATTTAAACCAGGGGCTTTAACTTAAAGGGCCATATGGGAAATACTTTAGAATTTGCCAGCAAAGAGGCCACATTGAAGGTATTATATAGGTACTAATTTAACCTCTTAAAATGCAACCATTTAAATGTAAGAGTAATCCTTAGGTAGCACACAGTAAAAGGAAGAAAGGGAGGGTGGGAGGGAGGGGGGAAGGAAAAAAAGAGGTAATCAGGTGTAGTTTGCCAATCCCTAGTGTAAACTCATGCAAAATTTTGTCACAGAGGACTGGTGTGCAAAGAGTCTTGAGTCTTCGTTTCCTTTGCCTTGTTTTTCACTTTGATTATACTCAACAAGCCAAGGCCTGTTCTTAGTATGTAGTGTTTGGGGTGAAAAACTAAGTGTTTTTGTTTATTTTATATTTTTAATCAGTAAGGAGTAAGTTTTTAGTGGATACATAACCTGAAAGTTAGGTCAACCCAATGTGAACTATGCTTGGTTTTGGTGGCAACATAACTCTTCTGGTTTTACTTTACCTGAACTAAACTCTGAACTTGTTCACAATTTCCAGTCACATACTGTACTGAAGCCTGGACTGAGATCAAAATCTTGCTTCAGATAATTCTCAAAGTAGATAAATAACTACATTTGTTAGTATTATCAACTCATGTACCCGGCAAGACAGTGTGAGAAGAAATATATTGGACACAGAGGAGTAAAGGATGGTGATGATGGTAGCACAATCCTGCGAATGTATTTAACACGACTGAACTGTATACCTGAAGGTGGCTAAAATTATTATTTTTAGATTGTATATATGTGACCAGGGTGAACCCTAATGCAAACCTAGGTCTATAATTAATAACATAATGATACTGTTTCAATTGTAACAAAGATTCCAAACTAATGCAAAATGTTAATAACAGAGAAAACCGTAGATGATAGGGATGAAAACGCTGTACTTCCTGCATAATTTTTCTGTAAACATATAACTAAGGAAAAGAAAAGTGTTTTTTTTTAAAGGATAAAAGGGAAAAAAAAAAGTCCTCGTTCCTAATCTCAAACTGGGATGCTGTTTGTATATCCTCACAAAAAGATAATGAGCATATGGTACCCACGATTCACGGCAAGTATCGCCTCGGAAGATTTTTAAAGAGGGTTTAGAATAAACAATGAAATCTTCCCGTTGTTCACCAAGAAACTCAACAGAATCTGGTAAGAATTACATATCCAGCACTTCTCTATAAAATTCACAGTAAAACGTAGAACTGACAATCAATCTTTCAAATAGTGACCAGCCCTAGACTGCCCACGGAAGCTCATTTGACCCATCCATCCTGGATTCTGGGTGAACAAAGCCATGTGGAGATGCAGTGAGGAAGGACGACACAGTGGCACCCTTAACATGGTACCTGGGGGGAAAAGGAAAAAAAGTTTGTATTTGGAGAGTCTCTAGCTCTTTCTATACCTTGGGCTGGTTGCGCAGGTTTTAAATGCCCTCCCCACTCCCTCCATTCCAAGGTAAATATCTGGCCCTCCAAAATGCTACACCGTGTTCTTGCTTCGGAACTCCCTCTCTATCTCTATCCCCAATCAAAACTCTCACAGTATCGACACATATGGGCTTAGCTAGTTATTTCTTTTAATAATTTTATTGATAAATTTTAACATACAAACACTCTTAACATACAAATATTCCATACTTGGTGTACAATCAATGGCTCACAATATCATCACATAGTGGTATATTCATTGCCGTGATCATTTTTTGAACATTTGCATCAGAAAAAGAAAGAAAAAGAAAAAAGAAAAAGCTCATAGTACCATACCTCTTACCCCTCCCTCTCACTGACCTCTAGTATTCCCATCTACCCATTTTATTTTAACCTTTGCCCCTCCTATTATTTATTATTTTTCCATATTTTTCGCTCATCTGTCCATACCGTGGATAAAAGGAGCAACAGATACAAGGTTTTCACAATCAGCCACACTGTAAAAGCTATATCATTATATCAGCTAGTTATTAGAAGAATGCTAGCTGGTCTACTTTACAGTAAAGTGTGAGTGCCTGGTAACCTAAAACCTCTCAGAGGTATTTGATGTTTTAAAATATGCAATTTGACCTGCAGAAAACTTGAAATGGAATTCTGATCCCCAACAGGCAAGTTTCCAAGCACATCTCTCTTATTCTACAACTCACATGCTTTTTAGCTGTAAAAAGTTTTTCTTCATGTTAACACATTTTTTTTTTTTTGGTTGATGGATAACACAGTCATTTTTAACTAGAGGCTCTCCTGGGCTCTTAATAAAAGGGTATACTCTAATTTGACAAGACATACTCTTAGTACTTATACAATAAAATTGTTTTAGCTATTTGTATACATAATTTACGTCCCCATAAGGTTGTGACTTATTCATCGTAGCATCTTTCGGCCTCATACAGTGTTGGACATATACAGATCGCTAAAAATTAAAACATTTCTTATAATACTGATGGATATAATTTTAGTCGTGATTCTCTGGGGAAAAAAATCTGTACATTTTCAGTGACAATGTTTAAACTCAACATAGGGTCTTTAGTGTCTGCCTCTATTTCTTTTACCAGACTGATTCTGAAAAAAAGAGGCTATAGAACCGGAAAAATCTGTAGGCTTTGAACCAGTCAAAGGACCTTGGCTCAAATTTCCTTCCTGTCACTCACGCTGTGTGACACTGGGCAAGTTATTTAACTTGGGAGCCTCAGTTTTTTCACCTATAAGACAAGGTTAGCACCTAACCCCCAGATGGTTTGGAAAATTCAGTGAATTCTGTATCACAGGGCTGTCACTACATCAGCCATGTGGCTTCCTTCCCTATCTTCATTAGAGAAGTTACCCAAGAGCAATCTATAGCACAGAGGAAAACCTGGCAGCACCTCATTTTGTTTCCTGAACTCCTTCACGATTAGCTTTATAGAAAGATCAGAAGAAGTTCCACCGAACATTTGGGAACTGAAATGGAGTGAGCCATCACGAAATGTAGTTATGTTTGTAGAAATCAAGGAAACAGCCTCAGAACTGTTCTACATGTTCCATGAATGTATATTTTCGATTTCTGAGTCTTAATAATAATGCAAGCTGCAGGTTTGAAATGTCTCCACGCCACCTGAAAGTGGGGTAGGGAATGTAGTAGAAAGACATATCTACACTTAACACATTCCAGTCTTTTGGGACTTACTTTTTCCCTTCTCTTCCTTTCATATTCCTTCATTTACTGAACAATTACTCTATGCCCAGTCATAGGAATGCAAACAACAGACCTGCACTCAAGAGCTCACAATCAACTCTGTCCAATCTTAAAACGGGATCTACCATCTAACCATAGGCAGAATTCAGGCCTGTGAATTCAGACCATCAGTGAAAACACACTGCTCTCCTAAAAGGGCAAATATATGGACTGAAGTTTATGTCTAATTGAAGACATTTTTGTAGTTCACTGTCATTTTGATTAAGCTTTTAAATCTAAAAGTTTATGCCAGTTCTCATAAAAACAATAGACTATCCATGAAACAGACTACATACACAGAGACAGCATAACTAAGTTGGAATAGCTGAAACAAATGAGAGCTTTCCAGTTTCTATGACAATTCACGGAATAAATCATTTTCTCAAAAAGTCAAAAGAACAAGTCTGAAAGTTGTTCAGGGCTATGTTACTGCGTTTGCAGCCCATTTCACCACCAAGATAGAATCCAGTCGGGTCAGTATTTATATTTGATCATCCAGTCACATTCAAAGGCAGCTTAGAACATCAATACAATTGTTACTTGGATCTTACTACTAAGCCAAACCCAATTTTTTCCTTCCATATTAAAACAGGTGTACCCTCCTCTACTCCTATTCTAATAATAAGCTAAAAACAGTTTGTGCATCCTAACTGCAAATATTCTCACTGTGGTTAAATTAAATAGGAAAAAAGAAAAAAACAAAAAAACGGCCAATTTGTTTTCTGGACAAAGTAAATCACAAACATGGTGCTTACAAATTAAGCAATGTCTGAACTAGTTTTATTTTTAACCCAGTTCTGTTTCCCCACATTTTTTCAGGGGAAAAGGCCACAGAGAAGTTTATCTTGAAGAAGTGGCAACTAATCACCATTTCCAAAAATGGGAGGTTCTGGGGCTGAAGAGGGTGATGACCAGTTTCAGCCGCATTTTATAATTTCCTAAGTTTTGTGGAATATCAGTTCACACAGAACTAAACAATTACTTTTTAAAAAGGTTTTCAAACATTTTGTTAAAGAAATAAAAATATAGGCTGTACTTCAGAAAAATACACAGAGCTTTCTCGATCTGTAGCCCTACTAGTTGAAATATTTACAGATACCTGGACCAGAAATATGTATTTTAAACCAAACATTTTTGACAAAGGAGTGAATTAGGTCAATGCCCTTAAGACGCTACCCTACAGCTCTATTTTTAACTCTCCAAACAGTGAAATCCTTTGTCTATTGTATCACCCACTGTAAACTGTTTGGGCATCCATTGTTAGCTCAGGCTGACTTGATAAGTCTGGAGAAAGAGAAATAAAACAGAGGTTTCTGTCAATACATTTCTAGCACATTCAAATTTAAGCAAGCTTTGCAAGGAGCCAGCTCATTTTAACTAACCAATGGCTGAAAAGTTCACTGGTCATGCTTCTCTTTGCACTTAGAATATCGGCTTCCGTATCTCTTCAAATCTGTACATAAGGGAGCCTTCAGAAGTACTACTATAGTACAAAATGTTATTCAATAAATTCCTTGGCCATTCTCTTTCTAGCTAACCACCTGAAAGTAGTAACAGTAAGGTTCACTAGGAGGTAAAATAGGCCAGGATTAGGGTCAAATTACCTAAATGACAGAGAAGATCCACAAACATTCTTAAGCAAGAAAAACTCAGTTCTTTCTACATGTGACATCCTCAGAGAGAGGATTTTGCCAAAATTGATTTAAAATTCTTAAATATTTTAAAAGTAACACAATATAGCTCATATTTCATAAAATAAATTAGACATAGAACAGTCACTGCTGTCAAATGTTTTAGTAGACCAGAGTGTTCTGTCAGTATGAGATTTGAGGCGCGAAATAGGATAAAAATCTAATCTCTTTCCATTTCA
The DNA here is from genome assembly GCF_023851605.1 of Tamandua tetradactyla. Taxonomy (NCBI): domain Eukaryota; kingdom Metazoa; phylum Chordata; class Mammalia; order Pilosa; family Myrmecophagidae; genus Tamandua; species Tamandua tetradactyla. The sequence goes on along the minus strand of NC_135328.1, from coordinate 99,062,584 downwards.
TTTGTCAAAAGATAAACCAAGGTAAAGACAAAAGGTGGGGGAGGGGGGCAGAGCATCATCTTTACCCCATTTGTATGCCAAATTTATACATCACCCTTGATTTGTTCATTAAAACCTAACAAATAAGAATGACTTCAAAAAGACAATATTCAGTAAATTTCATAAACTTATAAATCAAAGCAGAAATTCTTAGAACTAAGTCATTATTCAGCTTCTACATTAATTTATAGGCTTAAAAATTATAGTTTCTCAAGCTTATGCAAATATACAAAAATACCTAGAATCACCGAGTAGGAAGGTGAGTAGAAATTTTGTGGTAAAATATCTTCACCTCTCCCCTTTCCCCCACCCACCGCACGCTTCAACCCCTCCCCGCATCCAACAAACACTCCTGCAAACATCCTTTTATAGACAAAAGAAATGTGTAGATGAAGAAACTGAGGCCCAGAGAGGCTAATAGGCTTTTCTTAAGACACACAGTTCATGGCCAAGGCTTTAAGATATGCTTTATAGGTATCTCATTGCAAAGTCCCTGAATTAAAGAGAAAACGGCCTTAGACCTAGGTCTCTAGCATCCTATTTTACTTTTAATTTAGCTTTAAAATTTGAGTTAACTGTAAATTAGTTTTACTTTATTTATATTTGTAGGCAAAGTTGACAGTGTTTTAAAAATATTTATTATATTTATAGAACAGGGGTCTACAAAAACTGACTTGTTAATGTAACATATCAGAGGAGTAGGAAACAGGGAATGGACTTGACATGCTTCTAGCTTTCAGGACACCTAATTAAGATGCAAACTCCCAATTTACAGGAAAATTCCTGTTGGGGGGGAGGCACACAAACTTTTCCTACAGTGATCTAGTAGGAATGCTTTAGCCCTTAACTCCTGGGTTCTTTAGCTCCTGACCCAGTTTCTTTCCAAGGACATGCATTCCTATGGAATACAATATAAACCGAACAGTGCACTCACAGCATGGTCTCCAATATTACCTGTACCAGCATGATTCCCCGACGCCAATTCTACCTCAAAGGAAAACCAGTTCTAACTGCTGCTTATCACCTAATATCCAGTAATCTAGTTCTTCCTTAGTGACAGAACCCCAATTATTTGGGGGGTGGCAATCTTCCATGAAACCAGGTCTTTCCATGAAACCAGGTATGTACATACAACAAAGCTCCAACCAATGAGATTTAAGAGGAAATACTGCTTGGAACTTCATGAACTCTCAACAGAAGCTTCTACATGTTTAAAGCCTTTGTAGTTACATCATACCTCATCACATATTTTGCATCCGGCTTCTTTCACTCAACACGTACACCGATGCTGAAATTAACTTGACTGTTCCATTTCAGTCAATGAGTTCAGATCGTATCTAATGGACCTGCTGCCCTGTAAAGTCACACATATTTCTGGGTGGTATAAGATGCAGGTCCCCACTTCGACCAAGTCTTTTTTTGCAACCTTTCCAATCTGGCCTATCTCATAGGCCCCAAGCAAAGGCCTCCGCTGCCAAGAGGATTCCAATGACCTACTCTATTTCCTACTCCAAGCCCCATTTCTTCACTTCGCTCAGAGTAGGAGGGATGTACTAGCACTGTTCTCATTTGCGAGAGGAAATTCTCATATTCCACAAGCTCAACATGCTGAGGCCCTGAGAAGGGCTTTACAAACTATTATGTATTTTTCTAGAGAAACAATGCTTCTTATAGGTCTTACATCCATAGTGCAAACAGGTAACTGTAAAATCAAAGAACTGATTCTGGAACATACCTTATGTAAATCAGTCTTATGACTGCAGCAGCATCATGTCCTTTAGTAATAAGGATGATAATAAATTAAAACCACCGCCACCGCCACTTACCAAGCACCGCAAGGCAAATCCAGGAAGCATCTATACCATTTGTTGTTTGCTAGCACTCGGCTTCCATTACTCTCAGAGTCTGGAAGCCCTAGACTCTCTTGCCACAGGGTTCCACCAATGAGGTACATATGCATAATATCCAGAAGGATGAAGGAAAGAAGATGATATTTGTTTTTCTTTTTCCAACTGCAATACCAGGTAAAAGACTGGATTTTCCAGACAACAGTCTTTGCAGCAATCTTTAAGCTCCCTGCCATTTTATCTGCCTCAGGACTGCAGAAAGCTGGGAAGGTGGAAGGAGTTTCTGAAAAATCCTTGCTTTGGGCAGTACCGCTTTCTGACTTTCTGTGGGGCAAATTTGAAAGCTAGTGGTGGATGCTTGGCTTCCACAACTCCAGCTTTTCCATCATTCTGTAAACACCATTTCTTTGTATTAAATTCTTTTTCTTTTAAATAGATACAATGATAGCTGTTTTGTTGACTGAATCCTGAGTGCTAGACTGTATGACGCCCATTTTACAGATGAGAAAACTGAACATGAGACGAGTAAATTGCCTAAGGTCAAGTGAGTAAGTGGTAGGACAAAAGAATTCAAACTCAGGTCTGTCTGACTTCAAAACTGCACTATGAAAGTTAAAATTATCCTTAACCGAAAACCCAGCAATTCTACTCCTAGGAATTAACGCAAGAGAAATGGGTGCATATATACACAAAACAAGCTATAGGCTATTTTCATAGCAGCTTTATTCATAGTAGCACAAAAAAAAAAAAAAAACCAAAAACTGAAAACAACCCTAATATCAATCAGTAGGATACAATGGAATTCTACTCAGCCAAAAAAAAAAAAAAAGAACAACTGAGTCACAGATCAACTTGAATGAATCTCAGAGCTTATGTTGAGTGAAAGAAGCCAGGCACAAAATATATGATTTCATTATGTTCCAAGTTAAGCAAAGCATTTCCACGATGACAGAAATCAGGAGAGGTTACTTTGGAGGGTAGGGGGGAGGTAGCAGTTGGAAAAGTAGCACAGGAGAACTTTCTAGGGTAAGGAAAGTTTTATTTCTTGATCTAGATGACAGTCACACAGGTGAATATACTGACTAAGTTGGAACTAGAGAGTGGTGGTAGCTGCACAATATTGTGGTATACTAAGTACCACTGAACTATAAATTTTAAAATGGTTAAAATTGTGTTATATGTATTTTACCACAATAAAAATGTTCATCAAGGTATACTCTAGGAATGCCTAGAGTGTATAATGATAGTGACTAAATGTACAAATTTTAAAAATGTTTTTGCTGAGGAAGAACATAGGAATGTCACTACTGCAGGGTGCTGAAAATAGATGGTAATTAATATTTTTAAATTTTAACTTGAGTGTGAAACTAAAGCAAAAATTGCTTATTTGGTGCAAAATTTATATTTTGACTAGTACATTTCCTAATATAACTTAGGTAGACAGCTTAATTAAACACCATAAGTACATGGAACCTTGAGTAGGGCATGAGATTTTGTTGGTTTGTCCAGAATGATGCCCCGATAAATCCCAGAGTGATTTGAACAGTGAATAAAAATGTATTTACAAAGTTCCCTTGGAGGAATGGTGAGAAAGGAGTAAAATTCAACTTTCCCAAGTTGAATTCTTGATATTCTCACAAGCAGTGGGGACAACAAAAGCAATAGGCTGAGCCCCCAATCTTGGGGTTTGTTTATATGAAACTTAACCCCACAAAGGATAGGTCAAACGAACTTAAAATTAGGCCTAAGAGTCACCCCCAAGAGAACCTCTTTTGTTGCTCAGATGTGGCCTCCCTCTCTTCACCCAACACAACAAGCAAACTCACCACCCTCCCCCTGTCTACATGGGACATGACTCCCAGGGATGTGGGCCTTCTTGGCAACGTGGGACAGAAATCCTAGAATGGGCTGAGACCCAGCATCAAGGGATTGAGAAATCCTTCTCAACCAAAAGGGGGAAGAGTGAAACGAGACAAAATAAAGTGTCAATGGCTGAGAGATTCCAAACAGAGTCAAGAGGTTATCCTGGAGGTTATTCTTACACATTAAATAAATATCACCTTGTTATTCAAGATGCAATGGAGAGACTGGAGGGAATTGCCCAAAAATGTAGAGCTGTGTTCTAGTAGCCATGTTTCTTGAAGATGATTGTATAATGATATAGCTTCCACAATGTGACTGTGTGATTGTGAAAACCTTGTGTCTGATGCTCCTTTTATCTACCTATCAACAGATGAGTAAAACAAATGGAATAAAAATAAATAATAGGGGGAACAAATGTTAAAATAAATTTAGGTTGAAATGCTAGTGATCAATGAAAGGGAAGGGTAAGGGGTATGATATGTATAAATTTTTTTCTCTTGTCATTTTATTTCTTTTTCTGAATTGATGCAAATGTTCCAAGAAATGATCATGATGAATATGCAACTATGTGATGATATTATGAATTACTGATTATATACATAGAACAGAACAATTACAATAAAAAAAAAGTTCATCAAACACTCCATTTGAGTTTTGTGCATTTTGGTGTTTTTAAATTATTCAATAACTCACAATAAAAATAATACCATAGAAAAAACTTCTTTATGAGTAAGTAGGCTTTGGAGGACAGACTGAATATGACTGTTCCTATGGGAAAATGTATTCAGTTTCAAATAAACTATTTAATCCCAGTTTTTTGGTAAATTGAGTCTACCTTTCCTGCTTCTTCATGATCCACTGACTCCCCAGAATCAAGTCATCTTCCAAAACGTACACTTAAGCAATATAAGCAGGCTAAATATTTCTCTCGGATCTTGATTAAAATTTGCATTTAGGCTCTGCTAGAAAGACAGCCAATGATATGCAAACAACTGAGAGCCTCTTCATTTCAATGTGTCACCACTTGACTGTTTTTAGACTCTAACAATAACACCAGAAGGAAAGGCACAAATGTTTCCAGTTCCATTTCTGGAAAACTTCAATGCGTGTCTAAGAAGCCACAAATCTCTCTCCCCTCTCAAAACTCACTCAGATACTAACCAGATCAAACCCTGGTAGGCAAAGCACTCTGCCTACCGTTATGCTGGAAAACTGTATGACAGAAGGCGGTTTTACATTAGTCAGTGAGCAATGCAGCATTGCAAAAGCAACCAGTTGGCTTCTCGGTTCCTGGACCATGGCGCTCCCTCCACCGCCTCCACCAACACAACCACCACCCCCGAAAATAAATAAATAAATAAATAACCAAATGCTCTTATCTTCAGAGCATTTGTGAGGTGCAAAACTGCTCTCAATTGCAGGCCTACTACACCTTCCATGCTCATGCTACAAGTGGCATGGTTCTGGGAGAAAAGTATAGGAAAAAAGGAATGGGAGCTAGTGGCTCCCGGTTTGCAGTTTTAACTGGGAAGAGTAGAGGAGAAGAGGAAGGAGAAAGACTGGTGCTCAGGGAGCTCTTCAAAATGGCTGCAGTTGCTGGCTTGGCTGCAGGGTAAGGAAGAGAATCCAGCACAAGTTGTGCTTTACATTATTTAAGGTACAACTGAGTAACAGATCTTTCCAACATGGCATGAGCTAAACAACCATGAGCCATCTTGGGTTCTCAATTTCTCTCTCTGAAAAATGCTTTTCTGAAAGAATCCATTAGATAACATTTTTAAAGAAAAAAAAACACACATGAAAGTAATTAAAGAGGACAGAAACACTTTAAGATGACAAAAAAAAACAGAAATTTAGAATGTTCTCTAGGCATTACACCCAAGCATTTAGAACCATCAGAATCTTAAGAGCCACAAGACTAATGACCACCAACTATAATGATTCATTTCCAGATAAAGAAACGAAGAACTAGAAAGTTACACCCAAGTTACTTAAGTTGCCCAGCCAATTACTGGAGCAGCCAATGCTGCTTCTCTACCACTACAGAAATGGTCTGTAACTCTACAATTTTTTTTTCTTATTGAGAAACTGTCATCCACTCCCTATATAAATAGTAGGAACTCAATCTTCTAAATTCTGGGCTAACCTTCAATTCTTACTAGTTCATGCAACAAGGCTCCTCTGAAACAGGTCAGTTCAATGTGGTAAGTACTTAGTGAATGTCAAAGACATGTCTAAAGGCCTATCATTTTCTGGAGTTACTGCATGACTCATAGCTGGCAGGAAGTGACTGATGTATAGTGGACGTGATACACCCTGGCATGCGGGAGCATAATAAACACTGGCATGTGCATAATATGAGCCAATCCCAGGCAAGAGAACAATTAATTCAGCAATTAATTCAGGGGTGAAGAAGGGTAAGAGAGGAACTAGTCTTCTAAAAATGAGCTCGCCAGAGGCAAAAACAAACAACAAAAAAAAGTAGCCAGGTTTCTAAAAATGAGCTCACCAGAAAGTTCCTTTTAAATGATTCAAGTTTTTCAAAAACATAAATATTCAGCCAGATATTTTTAGAAATGGTCTTCCAAGTATTGAGAGCAGGTTTGTCACTCCTTCTGGCAGAGCCCCTCCCACAGCTGAGGGTCTCAGGTGGGTGCCACTAAGAGAGCCATAAAAGTTCTAGGCACAACCTAGAACTCTGAACACTTCCTTTAATACTTGGATACTAAAGGGCTCTCAATAAATGGAAACAAACAACTACATTTGGAATGTTATCCCCCTTCTCTGAGTTCCTAGAATACACGTCCTAGAAGTGCTCATTAACTCCTACTGATGACTACAAAGCATTATTTCCCATTTATCTTCAACTCAAATGACAAAAATGTAGACCTACAAGTGTTTCCTCACAGCTATCAAAGCTTTTCTTTAACACAATGGCAAACACATAGCTGATCTTAATAATTATTAATTACAGCCCAGTAACTTATCTACCAGCAAGAATCATTATCCCAATAATTCTTCCTTACAATGTATTATCTACACTCCCTCCAAAGGCCTCTACTTGTCACTACCTCATATATTCAGTTTCATGCTTATATAGGGTGACTATAAGATAAGCTATAGTATAATTAAAATTTTGAAAGGATACCATTTTTTCCTGTGAACATGATGAATATATTCTATATGGCTGATTAAAGCCTACAATTGAAACAATAATTACCATATTAATTAATTCTGAAGATTGCGTTTACAGACAGATTTAGTAAGCATTTGTATTCAAGGATGTTATATAAGATCTTTGCCATGATTAATAGTATAACTGGACATTTTGTTAGTCCAGCTTCCTAAAACACAAACAAATTTTTATTCAGCAAGGACTGAACTATTTATCATGCTTTCATCACCACCACTGCACATACAGTGTTGGGAGAAGAGAAACATAGATAGATATCATAATAAATGACTATTCTAATTAGGCAAAATATTAATCTAAGAGTTAAAATAAACATTCGTTATTACAAAAATGCATTCTCACTGTGGCCCACAATGTACAGTGTTATAAAATGGTTAAGGAAATCTGTATTATAGTTTTAAGGTTAAGGAACCCGATTTAAGTTTTAACTTTACCTGGCAAAAGCACTAAATAAGTATCCATACTGACTTAAAAATCACTAATTGATGGTTCAGGATTCTCCATCATTGAGATGCACAACTGGTACACATTAGGCTTTGCGACTAAAACAAAATGTTTTCTGGGTTTTTTTCTCATGGGCAGGCACTGGGATGTTCTTTTTCAATTTACTGATTATGAATGTACGTCCCCTGCTCATCTTTCTAGGTCAAAGAAGGGTTACTTTTTGGTACCTCAAGACGTCCAGGTCCAAAGACATCCATGTTTAAGCCTATTTTATAGGACAATATAAGGCTACATTTTTAAAAAGACAGGTCCTGCGATTGGCACCCTTTAAAAAGGACTTTTAAAAGTAAAATGCATTTAGGTGGGATGCTGTTTGGTTCTCTACATTCCTCAGCAATGGATCATAAACTAGATTCACTTGCTGATAAAGTGAATCTTTATTGTATCTTAAATGTTTCCTCCCTTTTCTCTCTATCTTATAACATGTCACACCTACAGACGTTAAAAATCACAGAATAGTTTGCAAGAAGCAGAGAAAGGAACGGAAATTGGGCAAAATGCTTCCTCCCTTTTCACTCTACCTTATAACACGTCACACCTACAGACCTTAAAAATCACAGAGTCGTTTGTATGAAGCAGAGAAAGGAATGAGAATTGGGCCAGACACTAAAGAGCTGTACAAATACACTCTGCCACGATAGATAAGACAGGTGGATGGATAAGCACAAGATAAAAAGTTAGTCAGATTCAACTTGTCTGGCTTTTTGAGGCCATTCTGTATTGAATTTCCTGAAGGTATGTGTGATGTCTACCTGGTCCTTCCTAACGAAATGCCACACTCATATTTAACATAATTTCCCAAATCTCAGATTTCAAAGGCCATCTTCACAATTTTTGCCTCTTCCTCATACCATTGATCTGATATATTATTGAACCATTTTTTTAAAAAACAAGACTCTGTTTTATTTACTTATTTTAGCCTCATTCTAAGCAGTAATATCCATGAAATAAGGGTTTGTTTAAGCTGGCTTTATGTTTGCATTCTAATGCATAATGTTCATGAACAATTAAAAGACAGAATATGTCCACCCCTGTACCATATGTAAGTCATTCTGTACACCATACTTTGGAAATCACTGTTTGGGGGACAGCAAAAAAAGGCAGAGAAAATGCTTAATTAACTTATTAGGCTTTTGTTTGTTTTTGTTTTGCTACAACAGTCTCTTTTCTGAGCTGGCAGGTTGTTAAAACTGATGAAGCTTTGGGTACAATGGCCGGCTGGAGAGCGAAGACACTAGACAATGGGTGAAATAGTCACCGGTCAGGTAGCGGTTGGTTGTCCCAGCCAATGCAGGCCTTCCAGGGCTTCAGGCATCAGTCACCAAGTTCTAAGAAGTCCACTTCCCAATCAAGCTGAAAAAAACCAGCTGTTACAATACTTAAAACTTCTTTCTATTGCTGTTATATAGCCTTTAAATTATTTTAGTAGAATGCACCTCAGGCCCTCATAAATTTGGTAGCTATATGGACTTCTGCTAAAAAAGGTCATCACAAAAACTTCTGTTGGAGTCAAGTACAGACTAAATAGCTTTAGGGAAGACTTCTTTTTTAAAGTATTGATGTGTTTAACCTCTGAAATGGGTGTTAAGTCTGACTTCTGTGTCGATGTTTCTGACCCTAAGTACCCCTTGGACTGAGGATCAAGAGACTAGTTCAGTAAGACACCTGGGATAATCAGCCTGCTTCCCTCACACACACACACACACACACACACACACACTCACACTCTCACATTCATACCCTAATACATTAAATACATTATCACAACCCAAACTCCTCAACTGAAAAATGCCTCTTAACACCAAATCTCACTTGTCCAAGGGCATTCCAGCTAGTAAGTGCTGGATTCCTGATTATCGCTTAGAGTCTAATCAATGAGGCATTTTATTGGAGTCCACTGTCAACCCAGATAAATTAATCTGTAGCCGCAACTCCGTAATAGGATTTGTTTTAGGGATTAGGTAAAGAATTCCCAGATAGCTCATATTCTTGGCAGAAGTGTGCTGAAAGTTTCAACAGTGATTACTAACCCTTCCTAACGCTTCACCCCACCCACACACACACCCACATCTCTGCCACTCCCAGATCAAATCTGCAAAACTTTTAGACGCAGAACATGCTATTGTACACAGAACTAAAGCAGCCTCACCTAGTTTCAAGAACTTATCTGTCTCCTAAAAATAAAATCTTCATCGGTTTTACTTCTTAAGAAAAGAAAATCCTGCACTCTGGTGATTTGGACATCTTCCTCGCATTCAAGGACATTAAGAAAGTTCTCACACTTAACTTTATTAACTTTGGATTCTGAAAAAAATAAACGATTCCCTGTGACCTTTGTCAGCATAAAAGAACTAGATCAAAAGTCAAACAAATGGCGGGCCACGGTGGCTCAGCAGGTAAGAGTGCTTGCCTGCCATGCCCGAGGACCCGGGTTCGATTCCCAGTGCCTGCCCATGTTAAAAAAAAAAAAAAAAAAAGTCAAACAAATGAAGTCATTACAGATGGAATTTCCTGGGGGATGATGTAAAAATTTACTGGTCTTGAGCTTATGAGTTCCTCAAAAATAGTAATATTTACTGTGTGGGGGTGGGGTGGAGCATTTACTGGAAAACTGGTTCACATCTTCATAGAAATCAAGCCATCAATACATTAGGGATTTCCATGACAATTATTTTCCTCTCATTAGAGTTCTCTTAAGGGGCATTCAAGGCCCTTTAAGAGAATCTCTTTCCTTCAGCTTCTTCCTTGAAGCCTAATTGGCATCCCTACCCATACCTCAGATCCCACTTCCCTTTTCTGCCCTGAGTCTCAGCACTTAAGGGTTTTCAGCACCCAGTTCTGGACATATTACTAGCTTCTGTTTTACTTAGCACCCACTACATGTCAGGCACTCTACATAACAACACTCAGCCATGGGAGGTGGACGTGTGAGCTTCATTTTCTATGCTGGCTCACGCTGTAAGGTATCTGTTCAAATCCCCTTTCTTCCCAGGCAGCAAAAATTTCTAAAAAGAGCGCATATAGGACAATCCCACCACCTGCTATTTCCCTCATAACTGCAGTCTAAAATGTACAGGTCCAACAGACTCTTGAAGGCAGAAAACGGGTCTAGTTCATCTCTGGAGCCCTTAACAGTGACGGGCACAGGTAGGTAGCTCATTAAATGTATTAGCTGATGGTACTGAAAAAGGAGTTTGAGTGCATGGGTGGTTCAGTGGTATAATGCTCAGCTTCCATGCAAGAGACCCAATTCCCAGCCTAGGTACAACTACCACCGCCCACCCCACCCCCCAAAAAAAGAGTGGTAGCATTAATCCTTGCATAGGACCTGTTCGAGAGAAAAAAATTCTCCATCAATCTCTGACAGCAGCTCTGAGATACCCTCAAGAAACACCTCAAAAGTCACTGTTTCCATAGTAAAACAGCCTCCCCCCCCCACTATGTGGTAGAGGCATGCATGCTTATCCATTCTTGTAGTCCTCATACAGAAGCGAGCTATGTTTACAAAAATTTACCAAATAACCAAATTTCATCATCTCAGGATATTAAATGGCACTTTTTGCCACAAATGGAATTACTAAATTCTTACTTAAAGCAATGCTTAAAATGCCTCAGGTGTGCTTAACAGAAGTTGCCTAACCATCTCCAGCAATAATCCTAACAAAGGCAGACCTGTTCTCCTAAAGTGACTGTCATCACAATCGAGCACAGACCACTTAGAGATATGAAGAAAAGGGCCTCTTTCCCTCTCTGCTGAGCTGCCTGGGCAGTTTCTGCGTTGGGATGACTCTCCGCTGGGAACTTCACAGTAACCACAATCATTACTTGGGCCACACAGCTGCCAGGAAAGCAGCTCTAAGAATCGAAGCAAAAATAGAGGTGGGAGGCTGTATTCCATTACTAAGCCCTGGAGTATTCACTCCCAAATTCATCCACATTTCAAGAATGTTAAAACCCTGCGGTAGAAACTCTGGTTATTTATAACTTAAAATAAACTACTGTGTAAAAGAGGAAACTTGACAAATGAAGACATAAAATAACCTGAATTGCTGACAGGTAAGATAATACCAGAGTAGAAAGCATTCATTACTCCCTTTTCCTGGAATCTTCCAAAACCCCATCTCCGCTCCCTACTGAAAATAACTTTTACTTATATTGCAGAGACAAGTGATTAAAAAAGGAAAAGAGACTCTGGTCTCCATGGAGTTGTCAGTTTCTCTCAAGTACACAGGCCTCTAACTTTGCATCGAGTTGAGAGTATGAAACAGAAGGAAAATACAAAGGCATACAGCAGGCAACACACTGAGCACAAAGAGGTGCCTCTAAGACAGCAGACATTCAGGACAGTGGGTTCAAGACAGTTTCCCCTACTGTAGATTTAATCTCCGAACTTCCAGTCACTGCAAAGCTCAAAGAAAAGGATCCAGGAGTCTTGGAGGCCGTGAACCCCCGAACCATGAAACTTAATCCTTCCCCTCTGCCTCACCTCCGGGAGGAAGAGCCCCCAGCTACCTGCGACGCATCAGAGAACAAATTCCCTAAGTCTGAAGCTGAACCCCGACGCGCCGCCCCCACACTCCCCGCTCACCCCTCACCACCCTCCTCCCACCCGAGCAGCGCAAGAAGACACTTACAGGGAGCCAACCTGAGAGCTGCCGCCGAGGTGGAAACACGCGATCTCCTCGCACGGGCATCTCGGGCGCAGGTCCTGCGTGCACGCACCGGGCTGGGGCCCCGCTCCTCCTCTGCGCCGCAGGTCGGTCCTTGGACCCGCAGCCCCAGGCCACCGGGAGCCGACCCGCGGGGACCCACCTCTTTGTCCCCCCGCCCGCCCCGGCGTCGGAGGCGGTGTCGGAGGCGGTATCGGCCCGCCCCTGCCTGAGCGCTGAGCCCCTACTCCCGCCCGTCGACCCGGGAAAACTCTCCAATGGGTCGCTACCACCCCCACGCCGGCCGGAGGAGGGTTCGTCAGTGCCACACCCCGAGCCCTCCGCGGCGAGCCACGTCATGCGCGACTCCCAGACGGAGGTGAGAGAGGGCGGCGGCGCCAGGGCTCTGAGTGTCCAGCATCATGCGGCTTCCACGCCGGCCACCCACCCCCTCGGCCAGCCCGATGGTTCATTCCGCGACGCGGCTTGGAGCCCGCAGGTCCGGCTCGGAACGCGCGCGCGCTGAGCCGCGCTGCAAGTTTTCAGCCATGAAGTGGTCGCCGGGCTTTCTCCCTTGAAGTTGCGAGAATATCCTGTCGGGACACTTTGGAGGGTTCTGCTGAGCCTTTCATAAGCTGCGCTTCAGCTGCCTTCCGAAGAGAAGAACCGAGATAACGCCAGTTTTCTGCCCTGCCTACAGAGGCCTGCCCGGCAGGTCAACATAAACTCGGCATTGTACCTCAAATTTCTCAGTTTAATTGTTTACTCGAATTCCGGGAGTAAAAAAATGTTCCGGTTAAATATGGGAGCGTGACTTTTCAGCAGTATGTACGCCAAGTTACTTTTTGTCACTTTTCCGTCAGCTCCTGTAAAGACATTGAAACTCCTCTCTCATCACCGCTTTTAATAAAAGGATACAAATACTTGTCCGATGAGATTCTTGATACAGTTATGTATAATCATTTAAAAATACTCTATTCCTCTCTGTACAGAGAATTTTGCAAAGGAAATAAAAAGTTTCCTAATTTTAGGAGCATATAATTTAGAGACTCAAAAATATACAATGATTAAAAAATTACTTTAGGTTTGATATCTAAAGGAAACCCTGCTGTAAGAGGACAGCGCAGTCCACCCAGCTCTTCCCTTAACATGTTTTTATGTTTTTTTGTTTGTTTGTTTGTTTATCTTCACTTAACTTGGAAAGCAAAAACTGGCCTAAGCTCCCAAGAAGAAGGTAACAGGGCTGGTCTGCCTCTCTGACAAGATACAGATGCAGGGCTCTCTCCCTGAAAAGTTGCTTCACTTCCTGCCTAATCAAAACAAGTTTGGCAGTGTGTGTTGAAAAACAAGTTCAGCAGATGCCTCTCTGCAAGTGTTACTCTCCTGGCCTCTTTTGGAGTAGCTAGATCCACGCCTCTCAATAAAAAGCACTGTGAGTGGCATTTCCCACCGTACTTAGCTATTTTGGTTGTATTCCTGATGTAAGGTGACAGTCTCCTGATCTAAGCACCTGTTTTAAAAATCAGTTTCCTAAATTAGGTGGTGCTGACTAATAATCACAGTAATGTGAACTTGTCACACCTTAATGACAAAAGCATATACCACTAGCATTTAAAAAGGAAGAAAGGAATCCAGAATGTAGCAATTACATCTGCAAATGATTCTTTTTCTCTAGGGTGGCGCTATCCAGTAGGATAACCACTTGCCACAGGTGAGTATTTGCATTTAAATTTGTTAGTATTATAGAAAATTTAAGTTGGTTCCTCAGTCACATTAGCCACATCTCACATACTCAATAGCCACCTGTTACTAGTGGCTACTATACTGGACAGTGCAAATACCAAACATTTCCATCACTGCAGAAAATACTATTTGACAACACTGCTCCAAATGATTATAAATTATATTCAGGCAGAAATTCCATTCTTCTGGCACAATGCCTGATGCATAATAAGCACTCAGTACATGGTTCTTCGGGATTACTGGTGGCAGTATAAACCAATACAATTCACTAAAGAAGGAATTTACTAGCAGATATTGTTTACATGCAGGATTGCATATTTAAACCATACTCCTTGGAATTTGTTTATCCAAAGAGCTTCTACCCAACAAGTGCTTTATGAGCACCCTCTGTCAAGCCAGATCAGGTGATAAAAGACCCAGGCTCTGGCTTCATGGAGATTGCAGTGGACATTCAAGTAAATGATGAGAAACTGTGTTAACGGTGGGCATCCGTGGCAGGCTCAGGGTGCCCTGGGGATCTCAGGAAGGATTCCTCACTCAGATTGTGGATGAGGTTCAGGGAAGTGTTCCAGAAAGGGGTTGCCAATGCATTCGAAAGAAGGAATAGGAATCATTTTGAAAAGCTTTCCAGGTGAAATGAATAACGTGGAGAAATGAGGAATGAAGAGACCACAAGGCTTGCTCTTGAAGGGGCAGGAGGCAAGGCTGCCCAGGCAAGCAGAGGCCATGCTCTGAACACTGTAGAAGTGGGAACAGACTGGTACTTTATGAAGATCTCTCTGTCAGCTTCGTGGAAGATGGAATTGGAGGGTGGGGGGCAGTGGGGGTTAGTAAGAATGACAAGGCCAGTAAAAAATGCATTGTTGTAGGAATGCAGAAGAAAGAAAGATGACATGGCTAGGAGGATAGGTGGTGTTAGACAAAAAGGAGCCCATTCAAGAGAAATTAAGGAAATGGAATCAGCATGGCTGGATGACTGCCTGGTTAGCTATGTGTGAGGAAGAAGGAAGTGAGTGTAAAATGAGTCTCAGGTTTCTAGCTTACTTGACTAAGTAGATGACTGTGCCTTTTATCAAAATAGACAACACAGGAATAAAAGCAGATTGTGAGAGGGGCTTGGAGAAGGATGATGAATTTAGTCATGGATCAAGTTTGAAAGGCCGGTAGGTCATCCAGGTGGAGATACTCAATCATTTAAGAAATATTTTTCAAGTACCTTCTGTATACTAGGGATTGATGAATATTTGGGTAGAGAGATTTGGGATGAAGGAAGGGATTTGGGAATCATCAATGTATTATGAAAGCTGAAGCCATGGGAGGGCATAAGATTATCCACAGAATCACAGACTGAGACAAGAGAGGACTAAGGAGGTCCCCTGCCCCTGGAATACAAGTGTTTAGGGGGCAAGCTCAAGTCTCTGAACAGAAACCAAAGAGGAACCAGAAAGGGAAGGAAAAAAAACCTCTGGAGAAGAGTATCCAAAAAGCCAAGAGAAGAACAAATTTCAGGAAGAGGAGAGGGGCCAACAGCATGGAACACTGAGGAGGTATGTTAGGATAAGAACCGAAGATGCTCACTCACTAGGTAGAGGACCAGTGTTTATCTTGGTGAGAGTTGTGTTTCAGTGGAATGAAGCAATGAAGTTATATTACAGTGGGTGCGACTGGGAGGTGAAGCAGCACTTCACTGCATGTTTATTCATAATGATGAAAGATGGAAATCATCAATGTCCAATGGGCTATTAAATTATAGTGAACAACTTGGAATATCAGCCATCATTTAAAATTACAATAAGGAAGTCCATCTGGCAACAAGAGGCATGTTAATGATATGATTATCAATGAAAAATTGTATCTAATCTATGATGACCACAATGAAGAATTGGAAATATGACAAAGAAGAGGAAAGCCAATGGGGAAATCAACTGACAAGAAGTCAGGATTGTGTGGTTTTTTCCTTTTTAAATTGTAGTCACTGTCTGTGCAATTAACAATTTTATCAACACTTTTTCAACATATATTATAATATTAAGGTCTCTGATAGAGGTTGGTGCAAAATGTGAAAAATGTGATAAACTAAACTGCTTTTAGTCAGATTTCCTCAAGAATGTTAAGATTTGGAGTATACCTTGTGATAGCTAGATTTCGGTACTGAGAGTAGAGTGCTGCTGTGTTTATAACTACCAAACATGTTGGAACAGCTTTTTAAATGTATAAGGGGAGGATTCTGGAAAAATTATGAGGAGCTTGATAGAGAAAGCCTAGATTGCTTTGAAGAGACTATTGGTAGAAATGTGGACTCTAAAGACACTTCCACTGCAGACTGGAAGGAGGGCAACCCTTGTTTTGAAGTAGCAGAAAGTTTGCAAACTTGAATCCTGGTGCTGGATGGAAGGGAGAATTTCAATGTGATGATTCTGGGATGCTTGGCTGGGGAAATTTCCAAGCTAAATGTGGTGGATACAGCCTGCTTTCTCCTTACAGCTTATGATAAAATGTGACAAGACAGAGAGGCCAAGGACTCAACTTTTTGGTATAAAGAAACCGGAAATTGATGGTCTGGAAAATTCTGGGCTCCCAGAAAGCGAAACCGGAGAATAGTGTGGATTTAACCAAACATGGAACCAGTCAGCCATTACAAAACCTGCAGGGCAAAGTCCATTAGATTTCAAAGTCTGAGAATCATTTATCCTTGGGGCTTCCGAAAGCAGCAGTCCCACTCTTTCCAAGAGCCTACACAGAGGCCTGCCTCTTTTCAAATGCAACTTGGGGGATATTGGGGAGATCACCTTTTTCTCAGCTCCACCCTCTCCAAGCATTGGGGCTGCACCCGGGCTCTCTGCCATCTCTGGGGCACACACTCAACCCCTCCATGTGGTGGCAGCCGGGCTCTCCCCAAACCCCAAGGAATGTGCTTCACTCTCTCCAAGGTCTGAAGCAACATGACTCTTCTACTACAACAAGATGGAAGGCCCACCTTCTGCCTTTGGGGCAAACTCACCCTCTACACGGGCTTGGGTGAGTCCACTCTCCTGGCCTGAGACTTCTTGATTTCAGACCTCAGTTTTGCCTCTGAAGTTATTTTTCCTCCAATGTGTCCCTTCTCTGAACCCTCCAGTCCACACTGGCAGCGGCTCTGTTCATACAGGTTCCACAGCACTCTTGTCGGCTTTCCATGCAGTAGCCTTGGATTATGCCCATCAGACATAAGGAGTTTCCACAAATCCTTCCTGGATAACTCCATGTCTGATCCTGACTTTCTCTGAAATGGCTCACTGGTTTCACATTTGGGTAAATCCTCACACAGGGTTCCATTCTCTGGGGTCTCCCTTTCTGGAGGCCCAGAACCTTCCAGGACCTCAGTTTCTGGTTTCTTTTTACTCAAGAGTTCAGTGTTCAGATTATCTCTCTCCTGTTGCATTTCACTCTAAGCTGTGAGAAGAAACCAGGCTGCCCTTTTGACATTTAATTTGGAGATCTCTTCTGCTAAATATCCAAGTTCATGGCCTTCAAAATCTGCCTTCCAACCAAAGCCATTAGTCAACCCTGCCAGATTATCTGCCATTTTAAAACAAGGATCACCTTCCTTCCAGTCTGTAATGACACACGTCTCATTTCTGTCTAAGACTTTATCAGAAGTGTCTTTAGAATCCACATTTCTACCAACAGTCTCTTCAAAGCATTCTAGGCCCTCTCTATCAAGCTTCTCACAACTGTTCCAGAATCTTCCCCCCATCCATTTAAAAAGCCGCTCCAACATGTTTGGTATTTGCAATCAGCAGCAGCACCCCACTCTCGGTACCAAAATCTGTTCTAGTTTGCTAGCTGCTGAAATGCAACATACCAGAAACAGAGTGGCTTTCAAAAGGGGGAATTCAATGAGTTGCTAAGTTTACAGTTCCAAGGCCGAGAAAATGTCCCAATTAAAACAAATCTATAGAAATGTCCAATTCAAGGCATCCAAGGAAAGATACCTTAGTTCAAGAAGGCCAGTGAAGTTCAGAGTTTCTCTCTCAAGTGATTCAGCACATGGTAAATGCAGTCAAGGCTACTCTCTCAGCTGGAAGGGATGATGACAATAAGGCAGTGATAATTACTCAAGTACAAGTATGAATCAAGTGTTGAAGTAGCAGCTAACTCTACCTGAGAAACCTGACACTTTTGAGGAGCGAAGTCCTGGTATTCCTTCACCTTCTGAGTAGCTGCAGCTTCTCTCCTGGCCCCTCCTACCCTACTTCTCCCAAACAACTGTACCAGTAACCACCCATATTCTCCTGCAGGACTCCTTCCACAGGCAGCTTTCCCATGCCCCTAAATAACATCCAGGAGAAAAGCAATGGAAAAAAGTTCTGCTCTGCCCCTCATGTCTTTACTTTGTAGTTACTTAATGTTACTCTTGCTCACTTTCAAAGTTTCTTAAAGTATTCTTTGGGGTACAGAAGGGGGGGTGGCGGTATGACAAGCGACCTAGCTTCCCAAAACCTAAATTGCTTGCTAAAGGACACATACATGTATATGGAAATGCTTCTAATATCATATATTCGTGTGCATGCATCACCCATAGAATAATAAAGATATGAATTAAGACACTCTTCATTCAAATCTATAATGGTTCTAAAAATAGGAGTAAATGGAAAAAGCTGACTTTAACTGTTACAGTAAATTGGCTTGTAAAAATTCCAAAGAGAGCAAATTATTTTCAAGCTACCACCAACACTTAGAAGCAAAGCAACTAAAAGATGACCACATTACAGACCACGAGAAAAACTCTCAGGCCCATTTCCATATTCTGATCTTTTGGTCAACTAAAGATTCCTGCTTTACCTTTGGAAACATTATCTCTATAGTTTCCTCATACCAATTTGAAGACTGTCTGACTTCAGGACTGTTCCCATATCCTAGTATCATATGGAAAGATTATAATGCTGCCTCTAGGTTGCCACTTTTCAAATATGTCCAGATAGCTACATTTTAGTGCATCAAAGAACAGTGCTACTTTTCATATAGACATTCTTCTGATCAGTAAAGAAGGTAACTTAAGGGGTAAGATTATTTACATTTTTCCGCAGCTATTAAAAACTATTTTCATAGGAGGCAGTTTCCTAGACCTTACACCAAAAGCACAGGCATTGAAGAAAGAAACAGATAAATGGGAACGCCTCAAAATTAAAAACTTCTGTGCATCAAAGATCTTCATCAAGAAAGTAAAAAAAGACTTCCGGGCCAAGATGGCGGCTTAACAATGTGCACATTTTAGTTCATCCTCCAGAAAAACTACTAAATAACCAAAAACAGTACAGAACAGCTCCTGGGCCACGTCAGTGACCGGACACAGAGTGTACCCCAATCTGGACCAGCTGGACCGGCTGTGAACCCCCCCAGAACCATGAGTTCCCCAAGCCGCGGCGGCCGGCACTCCTCCCCAACAGGCTGCTTCCAAGAGGGGACAGGAAAGGGACTTTACCAGCAGCACGGGCAGAGCCCAACTAAATGCCAATTGTGGAATTAATTAACAAGTACTAAATACTAAAAATAGGCCCCCAGATCAGGTGAATCTGGTCAAAGCAGAGGTAGCTGATTTTTGCCCCACAGCCAAGGGGGCAGGGCTGACAGGAAAAGAAAAAAAAAAAGGAAACAGAGGTTTTTGTGGCTGTGTTTCTACAAAGGCATGACTGCCTCTGGATTCAGCGGCAGGACTTCTCAGGCTGCAACTGCCTCAGACATAGGCAGAAACAAGGTTGTTTGAGAGCTTGTCTGGAGCCTTTGCCTTCCCCGGGGGAGGGGTGAAGCCCAACTCAGGTGGAATCCCTCCCTCAAGGAATTCAGACCCCAGGGCTTGGTAATTTGAAGCCATTAAAACCAGCCTCCAATCTCTCCTCCATCTCCACCACATTCCCAGCAGGGAGAGTCTGCCAAAGTTAAAAGTACCACATCATCTTATGCTGGTGGTATCCGCAGGCAGACAAGCGCCACATGCTGGCCAGGATATGAAAAACAGAGTCCAGAGACTTCACAGGAAAGTCTTTCAACCTGCTGGGTCTCACCCTCCAGGGAAACCAACCCAGGTGACTCCTCCTGATAGGAGGCCAGTTTGGTCTGGGAAAATCCGGCTGGGGTCTATAATACCTAAGTAGACCCTCCTAAGAGTGGGGGCGGGGGAAGGCACCATACAAGCAGGGCAAGAAACAAGAAAACAAGAACTGAAAAATTATCCTCTGTTAAACAAAACCTAAGCTAGAGGTCCAGATAAAGCTAAACTGAATGTCAAAGAACAGACAGACAACAAATTGATCCAGCAAGAAAACCCTAGGTAAAAGAAGTGAAAGCAATCTCCAGATAAACTAATTAAGGTAATTAAATGCCTAGACACCAGCAAAAAATAACAAATCACACTAGGAAAATTGAACATATGGCCCAGTCAAAGGAACAAACCAACAATTCAAATCAGATACAGGAGCTCAAACAATTAATTCAGAATATACAAACAGATATGGAAAACCTCATCAAAAACCAAATCAATGAATTGAGGGAGGATATAAAGAAGGCAAGGAATGAACAAAAAGAAGAAATCCAAAGTCTGAAAAAACAAATCACAGAACTTATGGGAATGAAAGGCACGGTAGAAGAGATGAAAAAAACAATGGAAACCTACAATGGTAGATTTCAAGAGACAGAACATAGGATTAGTGAACTGGAGGATGGAACATCTAAAATCTGACAAGAAACAGAAACTATAGGGGAAAAAAATGGAAAAATATGAGCAGGGACTCAGAGAATTGAAGGACAATATGAAGCACACAAATATGCGTGTTGTGGGTGTCCCAGAAGGAGAAGAGAAGGGAAAAGGAGGAGAAAAACTAATGGAGGAAATTATCACTGAAAATTTCCCAACTCTTATGAAAGACCTAAAATTACAGATCCAAGAAGTACAGCGTACCCCAAAGAGAATAGATCCAAATAGACGTACTCCAAGACACTTACTAATCAATATGTCAGAGGTCAAAGAGAAAGAGACAATCTTGAAAGCAACAAGAGAAAAGCAATCCATCACATACAAGGGAAGCCCAGTAAGACTATGCATAGATTTCTCAGCAGAAACCATAGAGGCGAGAAGACAGTGGGATGATATATTTAAATTATTAAGAGAAAAACTGCCAACCAAGAATTCTATATCCAGCAAAATTGTCCTTCAAAAATGAGGGAGAAATTAAAACATTTTCAGACAAAAAGTCACTGAGAGAATTTGTGACCAAGAGACCAGCCCTGCAAGAAATACTAAAGGGAGCACTAGAGACAGATATGAAAAGACACAAGAGAGGTGTGGAGAACAGTGTAGAAAGGAAGACTATGAGTAAAGGTAAAAAGAAGGAAAATTAGACATGACATATAAAATCCAGAAGGCAAAATAGTAGAAGAAAGTACTACCCGTGCAGTAATAACACTAAATGTTAATGTATTAAACTCCCCAATCAAAAGACATAGACTGGCAGAATGGATTAAAAAACAGAACCCATCTATATGCTATCTCTACTCAGAGGACATGAGGGCAAGGACACAAACGGACATTTGCACACCAATGTTTATAGCAGCATTATTTACAGTTGCCAAGAGATGGAAACAGCTAAAATGTCCATCAACAGACAACTGGTTAAACAAACTGTGGTATATACATACTTGGAATATTATGCAGCCATAAGACAGAATAAAGTTATGAAGTAACAACATGGATAGACATTAAGGACATTATGCTGAGTGAGATTAGCCAGAAACAAAAGGAAAAATACTGTATGGTCTCACTGATATGAACTGACATTAGTGAATAAACTTGGAGAATTTCATTGGTAACAGAGACCATCAGGAGGTAGAAATAGGGTAAGATATTGGGTAATTGGAGCTGAAGGGATACAGATTGTGCAACAGGGCTGATTGTAAAACTCAGAAAAGGACAGCACAATACTACCTAACTGTAATACAATCATGTTGAAACACTGAATAAAGCTGAATGTGTGAATGATAGAGGGAGGAGGGCTGTGGGCACAAATGAAATCAGAAAGAAAGATAGACGATAAAGACTGAGATGGTATAATCTAGGAATGCCTAGAATGTATAATGATAGTGACTAAATGTACAAATTTTAAAAATTGCTTTTGCATGAGGAAGAACACGGGAATGTCATTACTGCAGGGTGCTGAAAATAGATGGTAATTAATATTTTAAAATTTTTAAATTATGTGTGAGACTAAAGCAAAGAGTGTTTATTTGGTACAAAATTTATATTTTGACTAGTGCATTTCCTAATATAACTTATGTAGACAGCTTAATTGAACACCACTAAGTACATGGAACCTTGAGTTGGGCATGAGCTTTTGTTGGTTTGTCCAGAGTGATGCCCCGATAAATCCCAGAGTGATTTGAACAGTGAATAAAAAATATATGCAAAGTCCCCTCAGGGGAATGGTGAGAAAGGGTGAAAATTCAACTTCCCCAAGCTGAATTCTTGATATTCTCACAAAGCAGTGGGGACAACCAAAGCAATAGGCTGAGCCTCAAATCTTGGGGTTTGTTCATATGAAACTTAACCCCAGAAAGGATAGGTCAAGCCTACTTAAAATTAGGCCTAAGAGTCACCCCCAAGAGAGCCTCTTTTGTTGCTCAGATGTGGCCTCTCTCTCCAGCCAACACAACAAGCAAACTCACTGCCCTCCCCCTGTCTACATGGGACTTGACTTCCAGGGGTGTGGACCTTCCTGGCAACGTGCGACAGAAACCCTAGAAGGAGCCGAGACTCAGCATCAAGGGATTGAGAAAACCCGTAGAATGAGCTGAGACTCAGCATCTAGGGATTCAGAAAACCTTCTCGACCAAAAGGGGGAAGAGTGAAATGAGACAAAATAAAGTGTCAATGGCTGAAAGATTCCAAACAGAGTCGAGAGGTTATCCTGGAGGTTATTCTTATGCATTAAATACATATCACCTTGTTAGTCAAGATGTGATAGACAGGCTGGAGGGAACTGCCTGAAAATGTGGAGCTGTGTTCCAGTAGCCATGTTTCTTGATGATGATTGTATAATGATATAGCTTTCACAATGTGACTGTGTGATGGTGAAAAATTATCTGATGCTCCTTTTATCTACCTTATCAACAGATGAGTAAAACATGGAATAAAAATAAATAGGGGGAACAAATGTTAAAATAAACTTCGATTGAAATGCTAGTGATCAATGAAAGGGGGGGATAGGGGGTATGATATGTATGAATTTTTTTCTGTTGTCTTTTTATTTCTTTTTCTGAATTGATGCAAATGTTCTAAGAAATGATCATGATGATGAATATGGAACTATGTGATTGATATTGTGAATTACTGATAATATACGTGGAACGTAATGATCACATGTTAAGAATGTTTGTGTCTCTTTGTTTTCATATTTTTTTCTTAATTTAAAAATTAGTAAAAAAAAAAAATTAAAAACAAACAAAAAAAGATGTCAATACTTCCCAACGTAATTCAGTGGAAACTGAGGACTTCCCCAGTGGAAACTGTGGAAACTGAGGACTTCCCCACTCAAGTGTCCCCATTTAGACTCGATTCAGAGAAAGGCCTCAGTATGTCTCAGGTACTTGCTGTACATAAATTCATTTGGCTTCAGAGGTAACATTCCCTTTGTACAGATGAATCTGAGGCTCAGAAACATTAAGACAAGCCCAAGATCACATCATTAGAAGGTAGCAGCACTGGAATTTGAACTGCTATCTGCTGTACTGGGGTGTGCTATTCACACTCCATTCAACTGCACTCTCACACTTGGCTGGAATCCACCAAACAGGAACTGAGAGCTTAAACAGACAGGAATTATAAAAATTCCACCCCCGTTCCAGCCAATCATAGATTGGCCAACAATCAGGGGTTAAAGTGTAACTAAGAAAAATACAGCACAACATCTGTCAAAATATTTAATCCCTTGTAAATCTCATTTATTTTGTACTTAAAATGAATCAGTAAATAGATAATACTCACTTTTAGCCTTTTCACTGAAAGCTAGTCCCTAACTAATCTCTATAAACCAGTGTGGATTGATGCCTTTTATATTTTCAGCAAAGTGCTTACCACTGTTATATAATTCAACCACCTAAATGATACTGAAGAAACACAACCTACCTGGATGACCTCCAACCTCACGCACCAAAATATCCTGATGTTCATCCTACCAACTGACATTCATTCTGGGCCAGGGGAGGGTTTGTTTTACCCAGGAATGTCCTTAATTAGCATTCCCCCAACTATGGCCAAGTTATGCCTATTAATTCAAATATAAGTGCAGGTAGGATGCTTCTGTTCTCTGGTAAATAGGACATTCCAATTAAATTTTACTTGATATTGAACAATTTCTATATCAGTAACATTTAAATTTATAGCATTGATTTATTACCTTTAGGATGTGAAGTAATTCATAATAAAGTTTTGGTGAAGGAGAACCAGTAGCTAGGCAGATGAGAGACAAATAAGCAAGTACCTGGTAAAGCAGGGTGTCCTCCAATACAGGTCTGTCTTCCGAGGGGTACTTGTGCCTGGAGGAACAGCTGGGATACCAGTCCCACTCACAAGGAGATGATAATAATGTGGCACTTCGCACCCTAAAAAAGACAGTGTTGTTAAAAATCCAATAAAAATTTATTGCCCTAAATGCCTATATCAGAAAAGAAGAAAAGGCAAAAATGCAGGAATTAACTGTCCACTTGGAAGAACTGGAGAAAGAACAGCAAACTAATCCCAAAGCAAGCAAAAGGAAAGAAATAACAAAGATTAGAGCAGAAATAAATGAAATTGAAAACATGAAAACAGCAGAGAAAACCAATAAGATCAGAAGTTGGTTCTATGAGAAAATCAATAAGATTGATGGGCCCTTATGAAGATTAACAAGAAGAAGAAGAGAGAGGATGCAAATAAATAAGATCAGAAATGGAAGAGGAGACATAACTACTGACCTCACAGAAATAAAGGAGGTAATAACAGGATACTATGAACAACTTTATGCTAATAAACACAACAATGTAGATGAAATGGACAAGTTCCTAGAAAGGCATGAACAACCAACTTTGACTCAAGAAGAAATAGATGACCTCAACAAACCAATCACAAGTAAAGAAATTGAATTAGTCATTCAAAAGCTTCCTAAAAAGAAAAGTCCAGGACCAGACGGCTTCACATGTGAATTCTATCAAACATTCCAGAAAGAATTAGTACCAACTCTCCTCAAACTCTTCAAAAAAATTGAAGTGGAGGGAAAACTACCTAATTCATTCTATGAAGCCAACATCACCCTCATACCAAAACCAGGCAAAGATATTACAAAAAAAGAACACTACAGACCAATCTCTCTCATGAATACAGATGCAAAAATCCTCAATAAAATTCTAGCAAATCGTATCCAACAACACATTAAAAGAATTATACATCATGACCAAGTAGGATTCATCCCAGGTATGCAAGGGTGGTTCAACATAAGAAAATCAATTAATGTAATACACCATATCAACAAATCAAAGCAGAAAAATCACATGATCATCTCAATTGATGCAGAGAAGGCATTTGACAAGATTCAACATCCTTTCCTGTTGAAAACACTTCAAAAGATAGGAATACAAGGGAACTTCCTTAAAATGATAGAGGGAATATATGAAAAACCCACAGTTAATATCATCCTCAATGGGGAAAAATTGAAAACGTTCCCCCTAAGATCAGGAATAAGACAAGGATGTCCACTATCACCACTATTATTCAACATTGTGTTGGAGGTTCTAGCCAGAGCAATTAGACAAGAAAAAGAAATACAAGGCATCAAAATTGGAAAGGAAGAAGTAAAACTATCACTGTTTGCAGATGATATGATACTATACGTCGAAAACCCAGAAAAATCCACAACAAAACTACTAGAGCTAATAAATGAGTACAGCAAAGTAGCAGGTTACAAGATCAACATTCAAAAATCTGTAGCATTTCTATACACTAGTAATGAACAAGCTGAGGGGAAAATCAAGAAATGAATCCCATTTACAATTGCAACTAAAAGAATAAAATACCTAGGGATAAATTTAACCAAAGAGACAAAAAACCTATATAAAGAAAACTACAAAAAACTGTTAAAAGACATCACAGAAGACCTAAATAGATGGAAGGGCATACCGTGTTCATGGATTGGAAGACTAAATATAGTTAAGATGTCAATCCTACCTAAATTGATTTACAGATTCAGTGCAATAACAATCAAAATCCCAACAACTTATTTTTCAGAAATAGAAAAACCAATAAGCAAATTTATCTGGAAGGGCAGGGTGCCCCGAATTGCAAAAAACATCTTGAGGAAAAAAAACGAAGCTGGAGGTCTCGCGCTGCCTGACTTTAAGGCATATTATGAAGCCACAGTGGTCAAAACAGCATGGTATTGGCATAAAGGTAGATATATCGACCAATGGAATCGAATAGAGTGCTCAGATATAGACCCTCTCATCTATGGACATTTGATCTTTGATAAGGCAGTCAAGCCAACTCACCCGGGACAGAACAGTCTCTTCAATAAATGGTACCTAGAGAACTGGATATCCATATGCAAAAGAAAGAAGACCCATATCTCACACCTTATACAAAAGTTAACTCAAAATGGATCAAAGATCTAAACATTAGGTCTAAGACCATAAAACAGTTAGAGGAAAATGTTGGGAGATATCTTATGAAACTTACAATTGGAGGCGGTTTTATGGACCTTAAACCTAAAGCAAGAGCACTGAAGAAGGAAATAAATAAATGGGAGCTCCTCAAAATTAAACACTTTTGTGCATCAAAGAACTTCATCAAGAAAGTAGAAAGACAGCCTACACAATGGGAGATAATATTTGGAAATGACATATCAGATAAAGGTCTAGTATCCAGAATTTATAAAGAGATTGTCCAACTCAACAACAAAAAGACAGCCAACCCAATTACAAAATGGGAAAAAGACTTGAACAGACACCTACCTGAAGAGGAAATACAAATGGCCAAAAGGCACATGAAGAGATGCTCAATGTCCCTGGCCATTAGAGAAATGCAAATCAAAACCACAATGAGATATCATCTCACACCCACCAGAATGGCCATTATCAACAAAACAGAAAATGACAAGTGCTGGAGAGGATGTGGAGAAAGAGGCACACTTATCCACTGTTGGTGGGAATGTCAAATGGTGCAACCACTGTGGAAGGCAGTTTGGCGGTTCCTCAAAAAACTTAATATAGAATTGCCATACGACCCAGCAATACCATTGCTGGGAATCTACTCAAAGGAATTAAGGGCAAAAACTCAAACGGACATTTGCACACCAATGTTTATAGCAGCGTTATTTACAATTGCAAAGAGATGGAAACAGCCAAAATGTCCATCAACAGACGAGTGGCTAAACAAACTGTGGTATATACATACGATGGAATATTATGCAGTTTTAAGGCAGGATAAACTTATGAAGCATGTAATAACATGGATGGACCTAGAGAACATTATGCTGAGTGAGTCTAGCCAAAAACTAAAAGACAAATACTGTATGGTCCCAATGATATGAATTGACATTCGAGAATAAACTTGGAATATGTCATTGGTAACAGAGTCCAGCAGGAGTTAGAAACAGGGTAAGATAATGGGTAATTGGAGCTGATGGGATACAGACTGTGCAAGAGGACTAGATACAAAAACTCAAAAATGGACAGCACAATAATACCTAATTATAAAGCAATCATGTTAAAACACTGAATGAAGCTGCATCCGAGCTATAGGTTTTTGTTTTGTTTTGTTTTGTTTTTACTATTATTACTTTTATTTTTTTCTCTATATTAACATTCTATATCTTTTTCTGTTGTGTTGCTAGTTCTTCTAAACCGATGCAAATGTACTAAGAAACGATGATCATGCATCTATGTGATGATGTTAAGAATTACTGATTGCATATGTAGAATGGTATGATTTCTAAATGTTGGGTTAATTTCTTTTTTTCCGTTAATTAATAAAAAAAAATTATAAGGAAAAAAATTGGTAAGGTATTATTTATAAATAAATAAACTACACTTGATTAGCAACAACAACAACAAAAAAAGGAAGGATGCAGAACAAAGCATACCACCAACCTTACGCTTGATATGAACAACCCCAAAGATGTCGAAGATAATTTTGCCCCAGATTTTTTCAAATGGAAAGACTGATGCACCATTCTGTTTTGACCCGGGACAATGGACACCCCTTAACTGTGACAAACAATTGCTTTTTTGCTCTCTCAAGTGAGATCCAGGGAGATGCTAATAACGGACCAGTGTGGCACAGAAAACTGACTTGGGAGAACTGGTACAGCTCTGAACTGATCTGGGAGTAAGGAGATCTGGGTTTTATGTCTGGCTTTGCCACCAGCAATCTGAGTGACCTTGGGCACATCACTCAACAAGTCTGAGCTTCTTTGCTCCTAAAATGGCAGGGGTAGAGTAGATTATCTCTAAGATTCCTTTCGACCCTAAGGTCCTGTGAGTGTTAGTTCTAGCTAATCCTAACCTTTACAGCTTGGTGTCCAGGGTGGTTTTTCTTTAGAAAATAAACTGAGAGGCTAAAGTCAAAAAAAAAAAAAAAAAAATCCAATAAGGTCATCTCCAACACAGTGAAATCTTGGGAAATGCACTGAAGTTTGCATACCAAAAATTCTGTGGTGTTTCTAATATATTCAAAGTTGCACAGCCATCACCAAAATCAATTTTAGAATATTTTCATTACCCCAAAAAGAAATCCTCTAGAACTTAGTCATCAACCCCCCAACATCCCCACTCCCACCCTAAACAACCACTAATCTTCCTTCTGTCTCTATAGATTTACCTATTCTGGACATTTCATATGCACTGAATCATACAATATTTGGCCTTCTGTGTTTGGCATCTTTCACTAAGGATAATATTTTCAAGGTTCATCCAAGGTTGAATATTATGGCTGAATGATACTATACTGTATGGAGGCACCACATTTTATTCATACATGGTTAGTGGATATTTGGGTTGTTTCCACTTTGGGACTATTATGAAAAAATGCTATGACCATTCATGCACAAGTGTTTGCATGGACATGTTTTCATTTATCTTGGGTCTTAGGAGTGGCACTGCCACCCCTAATATTTTTAATCTTCAAAAATGGAGAAAATGAGTAACCATGCAAAAGTTTGACATGGTCAATCTGCCTGACAGTCATCTTGAAAGACAAGCTCGTTTAAGAAGTCACCTTACAGGTTAAAAAATATATATATTCAGCAGATGAGAAAACAGCTAGAAAAAACATTTTTATTGTAATAAAATACAGTAAAAATACATTTACCATTTTAACCATTTTAAGGTAAAAACTAGAGAAACATTTTGATAGCCTAGAAAGGAATTCATTTTTCACAGTTTTAAAATAGATTGTTTTTATATTTATAGTTGCGGGTTGTACCCAATCAGAAAATACGGCAAATTCCTTTTCTTTTTTACCACCCCCACAAGAAATACCCCTCTTGCATGTTTTAATTAATCCTACACATGCCTTTCAAGCACCACAAGGAGGCAAGCTCATTTCTGGGCTGTGTCTGGACCCTGTGGCTTTACATCAGGCAGTCAGGGAAAACTCTCAGTGGGAGCAAGAATGTGGCTTCTCACCAGTCCTGGCACACTCTTCTGTCTGCTAGACAAAGTGATATTGTGGCATCTATGCAAAACACTCCCTCCACAATGACACAGTAATAAAAGACAGTGCTGGTGTTATTTGGACAGGCGAGGACACATTTCCCTTTTCTAGCAGGAAATGTAGGCATGGGCTAAAGCAAGGCCATCTGGAAATCCTACAAAGCAAGCAGCAGGATTAGTGCCCAGCCCATGCAGGGTTTCTATTATTACTTCCAAAGATAAATAAATGGCCAGCAAATCAAGATGGGCTCGCCTGGGCTTTTGGCCTTCATGTGAAATATTTCTACAGATATCTGCTCCGAACAGAGCTTGTTTCTTTTCTTGCATCAGCTTGCTTTCCAGATTAAGTCAGTTTTTCTGCATCACTAAAGTCATCCAGTTTTAAATGTATTTTATAATATCCCTGAGTGCTTTGACAGCTACAGGAACACCATTAACAATCAGTTATTTTTCTAAAATATAATATTATTGACAGAAACCACCTCTAAATGACATAATAGAGTAAGAAAAAACTTGGCAGAGAGAACTAAAATAGATTCTTGGTTTTCAGTAGTATTGACAGATATATAAAGTTTTTGTCAAGTAACATGAGTCAGAGCTGAACAGTTTTACAAAATTTTATACCATAGGTGGGGCTTCAGTATGTGCTTGCGTGTCTATTCTTTTTCCCCCTTCATGGGCAAATATTTGCTGGCAGTGAGGTAAATCTACATAGGAGGTCACTCCATCTAGTCTTCAATGAACTCACAGCATTCAGTCAATTGAGACACTGTGTAGCTGGTTGGTGTGGCCCATCACGTGACAGTACCATTTGCTGAGTAGAGACCCAAGCCCCGTCCTGTTTACAGACAGCAAGAAAAAAACACCAAAGAGATGGGTAAAAGTGAATGAGTTCCCTGAGATTCTGCATAATGAATTATGGCCTGGCTTCTAAAACTCAGAAGCAGCTGCTCCTATAAACTATGCAGTGTTAGAATATGCATGCTGTAGTCACTGGAATACTTGTGAAAAGAATGAAAGAGACCGAATTCTTGGAAGAAAAATATTTAGTGAACCAGCCTATAGAAATCTCTGGCCAGAATGCTCCTGAGCAGATTTCCTTACATAGAAGCACAGCCAACAACCCACCTCCTTTCTACTGAAGTCGCTAACAACTGCCAAGGAAATGTCATCATGAAGCCCAGAGAAACACAAGGTAAGTAGACTAGGATAGAAACCAGTTCTCTAGGTGCTTCCTGGGTGGAATGTGTGTCATGGACTGCACCATCGGCATCTTCTGGACCATCAAGCATTACCTGGACAAGGCTGACTGCATCACCTGGGAGACTGTTAGAAATGCTAATTCTCAGACCCCACCACAACCTACAGAATCAGAATCACATTTTAACATTAAAGTTTGGGAAATAAGTCATCAAGACACCTCTGAAAGATCTAGAACTGATTAGTTAAATCAACAGATCTTGGTAGGACATAGCACCTCCTAGGATCCCTAAAAGGAGAGTTTTACTGGAACTTAGTGAGGGATATTAATATGTCTAGAGGAAGGCTATATCAGGCAACAAGTGGCCATCAAATAAAAACTTGGGATTACAGAGGCAATCATTCAAACAACTCAAAGTATTATAGAGACAAAGGAAATCTTGTCCTGTGGCGTAGTGCTATTTCATTAAGCTTAAGGGAAAGTTCTCTCCAAAAACAACAACAACAAAAAAACCCAGAAACCAGACATCCAACTTCCCTTATTAAGTACCACTTTCTAATGAATTGACTTGTTTGGCTTGATCTGGGGACTGGAAGAGAGGCAAAGAAATTCCTACATAGGATACTGATGATACTTTAATCATTAGATAAAATAAATTAATAATCTGGCAATCCACTTTACACATCTGGATCATGCTAGTTTGCCTGCAGTGAATCCCTTAATGAATGATCCTGAGTCAGAAATTAAGAACATGTAGTTTCTGCCTGAGGACCAAGCCCTGGATCCTCATAACTCAAATGAGGCCGAGTTCCTACCTGTAAAACGTGAAGACAACTAGAATTCAGGAACAGCAAATAAGAGTCCACATGGTACAACTCCCCAATTGTATGTCCAGAACAAACATCCCTAATCAATTGCAATATTCCTTTCCTGCTAAGCCCAGACTTGACCTCAGGGTCCTCCCTAACACCATATTCCAAGTAGCCCATCCATCAGTAGACCTCAGCATGCCATATGCAACCTGTCTGCCATCCCTGACAAAAGGCCCTCCTAGTCTAAATTTCTGTCATGCTGAGACAAAGGTCTAAAGCTACAGTATGCCTCATCTCTAAGAGCTATATCAAGAGTCATGATACAACATTATAGCATGTTTTCCATGGCTCCCACTAAACAACATTAACTCACATGTATGCTTATAAAGCCGCTATACGCGTGTCCTCACTACTACCACCACCGCACATGAATGCGCACCAACATATACTTCCCTTAACTTTCAAGAAAATAGTGACAATAATAGTGATTATGGTGATGGAGATTCTATTCTAAAGTACCCCTAAAATTTCCCAAAGAAACGTCTTATTCATGAATTTCATTACTATATTTGGGGGTGGGGGGAGGTTCACGGTCCAGGAATTGTACCCAGGTCTCCCACATGGCAAGCAAGCATTCTACCACTGAAACACCCATGCACCCTACTAATTATTTTTTAATTGATCTGGGAGCACCACATCTTCCAAGAAGAAACAAGTTCTCATAAATGAAGAACTCAACATCTATTACCTTTACAAGACAGACAGCCCTTTTCTCCATATGGACCCCCCCAAACACCCAAAAAGTATTCATCTTTACAGCAACAAGCTTCCAGCCTCTTCTGCTTACCCTGGGTGCTGCCAAAGGTTCACATGTCTCCTGCTCTCAGGCAGAAGTTCTCGTTTGTTAAGTGGGGTGATGCCAACTGCCGCTTCCAGGACAGCCATATATTTCTTGTACCTCATCTTGTCAATCCCGTTACAAGGTCTTATAAATTTCTGTCACAGTTCAGCTGAAGCAACTGAAGTCATCTTTGCTCTACAGGAAGCTGCTGTTTCTTTAGATGCCCTGTGTATCCCTAGTTAGAGCTGTTAAACACAACCATGGGGGGAGATGAGGCCAAACTATAAATAAATAAATAGCTCTTTCAGATCCCCCTGCAAACCCAGTGTTACATAAGGCTAAAGAATTTTGAATGAAGCACTTACGAAAATGATTTGCAGGATGAAGCGATTTAACATACACTCCCCAATTAATCCGCACATAAATCTTCGCAGCCGCTAATCCTTCAAGTACTAATGGCACACAAGGTGATTTATCTCAAGGTCTGGTAATAATTGGTCCAAAAAGCCTGCATGCCTCTGGATGAAATAAATTAGAAGCAGATTTACTCCTTCAGCGAACACGTCTCTTAAAAAAAAGGTCGCACTTTGATAAACAAGGAAGGAGTTCCAGTTGTGATTTTAAAGCAATGAATTTCTAAATGCCATAAACTCCTTGCTTGGTTCAATGGCAAAGCAAAGATTAATTAATTAATTGTGAAATCATTTAAAAATATATATAACCTTTTAAATATCTCTAGAACCCAACATATGGGAGACCTGCTAAGTATGAAATATATTGTTTGCAAATGTATAGAATACCCCTTCCCCTCATTTTTGTAAGATATTCCCCTTGCCTTAGAAGTGCTTCCTTGAGATAGGTCAAGCCTATTTAAAATTAGGCCTAAGAGTCACCCCCAAGAGATCCTCTTTTGTTGTTCAGATGTAGCCTCTCTCTCCAGCCAACACAACAAGCAAACTCACTGCCCTCCCACTGTCTACGTGGACATGACTCCCAGGAGTATGGACCTTCCTGGCAACATGGGATAGAAATCCTAGAATGAGCTGAGACTCAGCACCAAGGGATTGAGAAAACCTTCTTGACCAAAAGGGGGAAGAGCAAAATGAGACAAAATAAAGTGTCAATGGCTGAGAGATTTCAAATAGAATCCAGAGGTTATCCTGGAGGTTACTCTTGCACATTAAATAGATACCACCTTGTTAGTCAAGATGTAATGGAAAGGGCAGGCCACGGTGGCTCAGCAGGTAAGAGTGCTTGCCTGCCATGCCCAAGGACCTGGGTTCAATTCCCGGTGCCTGCCCATGTAGAAAAAAAAAAGAAAGAAAATGTAATGGAGAGGCTGGAGGGAACTGCCTGAAAATGTAGAGCTGTGTTCCAGTAGCCATATTTCTTGAAGATGACTGTGTGATTGTGAAAACTTTGTGTCTGATGCTCCTTTTATCTAACTTATTAGCAGACGAGTAAAATATATGGAATAAAAATAAATAATGGGAACAAATGTTAAAATAAATTTAGACTGAAATGCTAGTGATCAATGGGGGCAAGGGGTAAGGGGTATGGCATGCATGAATTTTTTTCTGTTGTCTTTTTATTTCTTTTTCTGAATTGATGCAAATGTTCTGAGAAATGATCATGATGATGAATATGAAACTATGTGATGATACTGTGAATTACTGATTATATACATAGAACAGAATGATCAAAAGTTAAGAATGATTGCATTTATGTTTTTTAAAAAAAATTTTAAATTAATAAAAAAATTGTTGTTACACTTAAAAAAAAAAAGTGCTTCCTTGACCCCTTTCTATGTGGTAACAGTGGTCTCTACACTATGGTGCCCACCTCATGGGTCATGGTACACATGACCCAGACTGGGTCAACCAGTCTTCCCTGGGATGAGAGCATGACATCAGGAGACACTAACCAGGGCTGATAGGAAATTAGAGCTGTTGGCTCTAATCCTCCGATCACATGGAGCGTTTTAGTTTGCTAGCTGCCGGAATGCAACACACCAGAGACGGATTGGCTTTTAATAAAAGGGGATTTATTTTGTTAGTTCTTCAGAGGAAAGGCAGCTAACTTTCCACTGAGGTTCTTTCTTATGTGGAAAGGCACAGGATGGTCTCTGCTGGTCTTCTCTCCAAGCCCCTGGGTTCCAACAACTTTCCCCTGGGTGACTTCTTTCTGCATCGCCAAAGGCCTGGGCTGAGCTGCAAGTGCTGAGATGAGGAATGCAGAGCTGCTTAGGCTGTGCTACTTGGCGCTCTCTCATTTAAGCACCAGCCAATTAAGTCAAACCTCACTCATTGCAGCAGACACGCCTCCTAGCCAACTGCAGATGTAATTAGCAACAGATGAAGTTCACCAAGCACTGGCTCATGTCCACAGCAACAGAACCAGGTGCCTTCACCTGGCCAAGTTGACAACTGAATCTAACTACTACATGGAGACAGCTCATCACTAGTAGTTGAGAAAAACAGCACCAAGAGAAATGTGATGAGGTCATCTGAGCCTGTGGATCCAGCTACACCTAATGCCACCACTAACCCACCAATTCCCAGTTTACACAGCTAATAAATGGACTTTTTTCAAATTTACATTTAGCTGAGTTTCTATCACTCCAAAGGAGTTCTGACCCAGACCTCCCTTTCCAACTTCTTCAAACTAATTTTTTTTCTGTTTGATATTCTATGGTAACATCTAGGAGCTCTGCTACTTCTGGTCTAAACAAACTCATTCATTAGAGAGATTGGTCTGTAGTCCAAGGGGAAATAAAATAGAAGAGGGAGAAGTTATGAAGTAATTCTATTTAACCTAGATAACTACATCAAATAAGTGTTCCAAACTCTTCCCCAATGACCATTCCCCAATATCCTGAATCTAATTTCTACAGATTCTCTTTCTTCAACAGCAAATAGATAGATGATAGATAGAGAGATAGACAGAGAAAATATACACTGATATATATATAAGCAATTCCACTTATAGGAATTTTATTCTACAGCAAATTCACTTGTAGAAATTTCATTGTACAAAAACACACACACAATATGATTGAACAAGGTTACTTGTATCAATATTACAATGAGAAATATTTTACTCTATATGCCCAAGGACTTTTGAATATTGTGAATGTTAAACACACGTAAAAAATTTAAAAGGAGCAAAACATTTTCTATATAACTACATACTCAATGTTAAAATATTTATTGATACTTCTTCTGTAATGGAACTCTCCTCTAAAACCAATTTATCTAGAACCAATACATAGAGGAACACTTAAATTGTAGTAGATGGGAAAACCTAAGATCCAATTCATGAAAAGCAGCAAGCAGAAGCTTTTTGGCAAACTCCAAGTCCAGAATCTAGAAATTCCCATTTATACTCAAGAAAGCCGGCAGCACTGAGGATGGTCAGGACACAACTCAGCAGTCATTGGTGTTTTAGTTTGCTAAAGCTGCCAGAATGCAATTCAAAATGCAATACCATAAATGGTACGGCTTTTAAAAAGGAAATTTATTAAGTTGGAAGTTTAGCTAAGGCCATGAAAATGTCCACATTAAGGCACCAACAAGAGGTTACCTTCACTCAAGAAAGGTTGATTCCGTCCAGAACAACTCTGTCAGATGGGAAGGTATGTGGCTGGTACCTGCTGGGTTTTGACTTCTGGACACCTCTGTCAGCTGGGAAGGCACATGGCAATTTCTTCGAGCTTTCTCTATCAGCTACTTGTTTCATGAGGTTCCCTCAGGGGTGTTTTTCTTCTCCATTTCCAAAGGTCCCTGGCTGTGTGGGCTCTATTGGCTCTGAAGCTTTTTCCACAGTGGTTCCCTCTTAAAAAGGACTCCAGTAAGCAACTCACCTTGAATGGGTAGTGACACATCTCCATGGAAACCACCTAATCAACAGGTCCCACCCACAACTGGTGGATCACATCTCCATGGAAATAATCAAAAGAATCCCCCCACCAAGGAATATTTGAATCAGGATTAAAGAACATGACTTTTCCAGGGTACACAACAGTTTTAAACCGGCACAACTGGGATCAAAGTCAATTTAGCTATGGACTATCAGTCATTTGTTGCTTATTAAAACATTGCCTATCCAAAAAGAGTGTTGGTGGTGTGTTCAAATCGGGCTGCTTCTCCTTCCCCATTATAATTAATCTTTTCATTAACTTCTTATTCCTCTTCAGACATTCAGGGCACAACACATTATTGTCTACGTTTGGGGATGGGAAAGTACAAGCTGGAAACAGGAAGAAAGAGATCATCTGCTGGGGATTGTCAGGTACCCAGTCCTGCCCTGCAAGGCCCTGCAGGTGAACCCAGCCTTTGTGTCTGCACGGAGAACTCTGCCATGGACCACACACCATCTGGCGCCAGAGGCTTGCAGCAAAAAAGTTTCAACAGAGGTAGGAATGGGACATGAATTCAGTTTTAGGCTAAGCTGCTCTTGCAGCAATTCTTGTCCATGATGCCAATACTGCCTCCCAATCTGTAATTACCACTTCAATTGGATTTAGTCACTTCTCTCTTCCTTCTAATACAATTTTTCTGATCCTTTACTGTCTTGGTCACCATTTTGCATTTCTTCAAACATGGCTGCACCTTGGCCTCCTGTGGTGAGTCAGGAATATCCTGTTTTAGCTCAGGGTTAGCATGTTGCATGGGCCTCAGATCCACCTCTATTTTCTTGCCATCAGTACTTAAATTGTTGGCACCACTTCCACAAAGTATCCTGATGTACCTTATTAAGTGGAAGCAAAATGGTCGGCAAGGGAAGCACTGGAACATTATAACTAGGTTTTGAGCAAGCTTTGAATTGCTCATTCATTTGAGGAAAATGAACTTCATCCTTTTTCCTGGACTTCATTAGGTTAACTTCTGCAGTTGAAGTACTGGGTGCCATTCCATACTCCTCTTGAGGTTCCTCTTTTACTGGAACCACCTAATGTGATCACCTCATGTTCTTCCTCTAATTCCTCCTCAAAGACATTCGTTTCCTCTCATTCCAGCAAAGAAACACCATTCCGGCCCCATTATAATAATACTCTATAAATTTCTATATCTTTTTACTTGAATGACTTAAATCAGTGGTTTTCAAAGTGGGCTGCACATACTAACTTCTTTGAAGTATAGAAAGAAAATATTAGACCATCTATTTCTATTATTTTTCTCTCTCAACCTTTAAAAATTTAGTTTGGGTGTTTATGGTTTTTTTTGTTTGTTTGTTTGTTTTTGTTTTTTTTCCCATGGGCAGGCACCAGAATTGAACCCCCGTCTCCAGGAACTGAACCCAGGTCTCCAGGAACTGAACCCAGGTCTCCGGCATGGCAGGCGAGAATTCTGCCACTGCACCACCATTGCCTGCCCTAAGGAAATCATTTTTTAAAAATATATAAATATATATATATATATTGTGGGGTGTGCTTAAAAATCTGATAGGTGTGTGTGATCAAAAATGGTTAAAGCTCAGTGACTTAACACTTTCACTACTCTCTAAGATTCAATTTCCCCATTTATAAGATGAGAGAACTGAAGAGATGAACACTAATTTCCTTCCAACCACAGAAGCTTAAGAGTTCCCACTTGACTTTGCCTGGTAGTAGAAAACAAGGGATAAACCATTTGGCCTTGCAACACTTCATTTCCATAGTATTCATGAATATCACTCCCACTGGTTGTTCTGCAAACAATTAGTGCCAGTTAGTCACAGGCATTATTTGTAGTCCGAATTTGGTTGGCTACAGCTGCCACCTCCAGAAAAGGCTCCAATACAGTCCTAGTTCAGTTAAATCATACAGGAAGATGTAATTACGCTCACACAACAGTCTTTGTTCTAACAAATTGTATTTCTAATGATGTGATAAAAATTATTACACAACTTTCTCAAATAAGAAATGAAGCTTGAATTAACAGAAAAAAATCAAGTTAAACTTGTTATTCATTACAAGGTGTTTTATTACAGAGAAAAGGACTGTGATTTTATAAATGGAATGCTTTAACGTCTCATCTTCTATTGAAATGTATGATGTATAACTCTTACAAAGTAATTATTATCTGATGATCTCATACAAAATTAAAATTGGGTCTTTCATTAGGAAAATAATTCTGCCTCAACAAATACTAGAAAGAAGTTGCTTTTCTTCCACATGAATTAGTTCAGCTTTCTAATTTATTTATTTATTTTATACAATTGTCATTTTTATGCAAACACATACATAATAGGACAACACAGAATGAAACAAACCTAGCCAAAACATCCCATCCATTCGGCTATGAATTATATGGCATTATCTTTATAATCCTAGAAATCCTTTAGAAGTGTGCATTTATCTGAATAATTTCTTTAGTCCTTGAAATTCTGTATACTACAAGTATCTGATTTTAAAAATCACTTCTCTTTTTAAAATATGCATGATTTAAAAAGCCTTTTAAGTCAGGATGTTCAAGTTCAGTTTCTGGATGATGAAAGTTGAACATAAAAATTCACAAATCACACTGGCACTCCCTTTGAGCTGATTATGTCTGTTCTACTTCTTTTGGAGGAAAACTGTGGAAATTCTTCTTCACTGGGTATATTAACTGTTACTGAGCATTAGAAGCATAAAAATGGAAATGATCTAATGACCCAAACAGGCTGTTCTACAAGGTGTAGTCTGTTTTACAGAGAGCTGGAAAAGCTCTAACTAAAAGTAGAGGTTCTCTCTCCAGCCAACAAAATAAGCAAACTCACCACCCACCCTGTCTATGTGGGACGTGACTCCCAGGGGTGTGGACCTTCCTGGCAATGTGGGACAGAAATCTTAGAATGAGCTGAGACTCAGCATCAAGGGACTGGGAAAACCCTAGAATGAGCTGAGACTCAGCATCAAGGGATTGAGAAAACCTTCTCTACCAAAAGGGGGAAGAGTGAAATAAGACAGTGTCAATGGCTGAGAGATTCCAAACAGAGTCGAGAGGTTATCCTGGAGGTTATTCTTACGCATTAAGTAGGTATCACCTTGTTATTCAAGATGTAATGGAGAGGCTGGAGGGAACAGCCTGAAAATGTAGAGCTGTGTTCCAGTAGCCATGTTTCTTGATGATAACTGAATTTGATATAGCTTTCACAATGTGACTGTGTGATTGTGAAAACCTTGTGTCTGATGCTCCTTTTATCTACCTTGTCAACAGACGAGTAGAACATATGGAATAAAAATAAATAATAGGGGGAACAAATGTTAAAATAAATTTAGTTTGAAATGCTAGTGATCAATGAAAGGGAGGAGTAAGGGGTATGGTATGGTATGTATCATCTTTTTTTTCAGCTTTCATTTTATTTCTTTTTCTGTTGTCTTTTTATTTCTTTTTCTAAATTGATGCAAATGTTCTAAGAAATGATGAATGTGCAACTATGTGATGACGTGAATTACTGATTATATATGTAGAATGGAATGATCATATGTTAATGTTTTTGTTCGTTTATTGTTAAATTTTTTTAATTAATAAACAAATTTTTTAAAATAGTAGAGGAGTCTAGGAAACAGGTATTTAAAATTTTTTTTACCTCAAATAAACCATATGACTTTATGAAAGTCATTTCATTTTACTCCTCTTTAATATCTTCAACTGTAACATTTGTATATTTGCTACTCAGATGACTCACTAAAACACCGTAAGGAAAGCAGACTAAGTGATGGAAGATAATTACCAAAGACTTGAAAGAATGATTAGTTGTGGTTCTTCTAGATCCAACAGTCTATCAAAACAAGCCTCCTCTCTTCAGTCATCCCCAAATATACCCACTACTGGGTTTAATGAGTACTTTCAACTGGATGTCACCAAATCTATAATTTCAGTCCTATCATCCCACCCAACCCAATATATATCCCAGCCCCTTTCCCAGCCCCGGCAGCATCCACCTCTTGCATTTTCCTGCTGTGCCGCCACCTCCTAGCTCCCTGGACAAAACTTTGGAGGCATCCTCACCCACTGCTGAGGGTCTCCCAGTCTTGCCAACCCACTGACAAAGGGGTAAGAGACCTTTGATTAGTTAACATGAGAAGATAGGATTTGAATCTCACTTTTGCCATTTAACAGACCCTAAACGAGGTACTTGATCTTTCTAAACCTTTGTTTCCTCATCCATAAAATTGGAATCAGACCAAAATGCAGAGGTTGTTTTATATAAAAAATGAAATAAATGAATGTCATAGTTTCCCAGGGCTGCCATAACAAAGTACCACAAACTGGGTGACTTAAAACCACAAAAATTTATTATCTCACGGTACTGGAAATTAGAAGTCTAGAATCAAGGTGCTGGCAGGTCATACTCCCTCAGAAACCTATAGGGAAGAATCCTTTCTTGCTTCTTGGTTTACTGGGAATCCTTGGCCTTCTTTGGCTTGCAGCTGCACACTTCAGGCACTGCCTCAGATATCACATGGCCATCTTTGTCTTTTCTCCTCTTCTAAGGGCACCACTCCTAATGGCTTAGGGCCTACCCTAATCCAGTTTGGCCTCATTTTAAGTAATCACATCTTCAAAGACTCTACTTCCAAACAGGGTCACATTCATGGACTAGAGTTCAAGGCTTCAACATTTATTTTGGGGGGGAGGAGGGCAAAATTCAACCCATAACATTGTATATGCACTCAATGATTATCACTGCCGGTCTCTCCCTCCCTCGCTCCTCTCCTTCTCCCACTGCTCCCATTTGTCCTCTTTCCATTCCAAAAACCTTCCTCAGTCCTTTCTCTGCAGGCAAAAACAAGGTGCACTTACAAACTTCTGACCATCCCTTGCAGCTACAACTTCCTCCAACGAACAGTTAAAGTACCATAAAAGCCCACAGCTGAGAGGTTTTTGTAGGAAAAACAGAGAGACTGTCCCTCTGGCAGGATGACTAGAGGGCACAGGGACCCAGGAGCTGGAATAAGTGGTGGAAACTACCAAAAAAAAAGGGGGTGAAAGCAGGGTCTTGGGGCCTGCTACAGACCGCAGTGGAAAGGGGACCCAGGCTAGGTGGTACCCACAAACTGGAGAGGATCTCCCTTGCACTATTTTCCAGAATTTTAACCTCTGCTTCTGAATAGCTAAAAGCCAAAATCAAAATTCCTTAATTGACCACCTTTCACACATAACTTGCATAAATAATAATGCATGGATTCCACAAATACTAGTATTCCTAATAAATAAAAAATTTTAAACTCCTTCTATGAAAAATTGGTAGAAATTACTGTCATTAGAAATGGTGTTTATAGTGGGGAGGCCATGGACTCTGGAGTCAAACCAGCACAGCAGTTGAATTCTGGATCTGTTACTTGTATTTGTGATCTCAGGGAAGTGACTTAATTGCCGTTTCTCTTTCCTCATTTGTAAAATGGGAGTTTACTTACTTCATAGGGTTGTGTAAGTACAGTGTCCAGGTTCTGTTTATTTTTAGGTGCATGGTCCAGGAATGAACCCAGGTCTCCCGCACGGAAGGCGAGCATTCTACCACTGAACCATCCGTGCACCCAGCAGCTTTAACAGAGTGTTCACTGTTTCCATTTCTGTCCCTTTACATAAAACACATAGAAAAATAATATAATTTAGAATGGTTATATGCCTTCTATGTTGAGAGTTTTCTTTGTTTGACTTAATAAACAGCTATTATATCTAATTTTAAAGTTTAAGAAGGTAAGAAGGTAACTTCAGAAGCAAAAACTATAATTCACATCAGTTACCAAAATTAAATCTTCTGGTATATTCAGATATCTCCCTAGTCAAAGCATGAATTATAAATCTATCTTAACCAAATGGTAAATGCAATACAAGCCAAAGATAATGTATTATAATAAGCAATAGACTATGTAATTAATCTATTGAGGTCTTCTTATACAATTGTGTTTTGGGATGTTTGTTTGAAATTTCCCATTTAAAGTTCTGTACTAATGGCTTCACAAGTGAATTCTACCAATTATTCCAAGAAGTATTAATATCAACCCTGCTCAAACTCTTCCAAAAAACTGAAGGAGAGGCAGGGGTGTGGGGGTTTCTGGCAACATGGGACAGAAATCCTAGAATGAGCTGTAACTCAGCATCAAGGGATTGAGAAAACCTTCTCAACCAAAAGGGGAAAGAGAGAAATGAGACAAAATAAAGTGTCAATGGCTGAGAGATTCCAAACAGAGTCCACAGGTTATCCTGGAGGTTATTCTTACGCATTAAATAGATATCACCTGTTTAGTTAAGGTATTATGGAGAGGCTGGAGGGAATTACCTGAAAATGTAGAGCTGTGTTCCAGTAGCCATGTTTCTTGAAGATGATTGTATCAATGACAATGCTTTTGCAATATGACTGTGTGATTGTGAAAAAAAGAAAAGAAGTTCTGTACTAACATTCAGAGGAATAGTAATGCACACAGTAAAAGCTGAAATAGTATGAGAGCTTGAGACTCAAAATAAAGACCCAAACTCGCTTTAAAAAAAAAAAAAAGAAAGGAAATTGTGTTTATATTATGCTTCTACTACAAACTTAAGAGTTGCAGTATTCTGGCAGTTCTCTCTCCTGGGAGATTATTAGTGATGAGGTCATTAGACAGAATTTACAACATTGCCAGGAGTTGGCTAGAGTCTAGTATAGGGCTTGATCATTCGCTGGGTTAGGGGGATTTCAATCACTTCTGCATGGCAATTTTAGGAAACGGGCAGAGGCATCCCTCACATCAGAATCTGGCAGCTGGTAGGAACTCCCACTCCCTCGTATGCACTGTATTGCCACATAGTCTGGGTTTACTACATAGAAAGCTAACAAAAGTGCTGTGGACCTGCATAAATGGAGCCGCTGCCAGTCTCTCAGAAAAGGGACAATGTGAAGGTAAAACAACTTCAGAGGCAGGACTACGGAAGATAAAGTCTAAAGTTAAGAAGCCTCAGGCCAGGAGAACAGACACATCCAAGTACTTGGAGAGGATGAGTTTGCCCCAAAGGCAGAGGATGGGCCTTCCAGCTCCTCAAAGCGGAAGAGCTGTGCCGCCTTGGGCCTTGGAGGAGGTGGAGCACATTCCTTGGGGATTGGGGAGAGCCTGGCTGCCGCCACATGGAGGGATTGAGCATGTGCTCTGGAGATGGCAGAGAGCCCCGATGCAGCCTAGATGTTTGCAGAGGGTAGAGCCGAGAAAAAAAGTGGTCTCCCCAGTGTCCCCCAAGGTTGCATTTGGAGAGAGGCGGGCCACTGCGTAGGCCCTGGAAAGGGTGGGACTGCCACGTTCTAAAGCCCCGAAGATAAAGGACTCTCAGACTTTGAAATCTAACGGAGTTTGCCCTGCAGGCTTTTGAAACTGCTTGGGTCCAGTAATCCCTGTGTTCCTTCCAGTTTCTCCTCTATGGAAATGGGAATATGAATTCTATAACTATCCCTTCTTTGTATGCTGGCAGCAAATAACTTGTTATGAGTTTTACAGGTCCAGAGTCAGAGGAGATTTTGCCTTAGAACAGACCATGCCTGTAACAGACTTTGACGAGACTTTGTACTGGTTTTAAGTTTGTATTCTATTTGAATTGTTACTGAAATGGTCTAAGGATTTCTGATATTGTGGTGGAATGAATGTATTTTGCATATGGGAAAAACAGGTCTTTTTTAGGGTCCAGAGGGTAGAATGTGCTGCTTTTGAAAATTATATACCCTAGAAAAACCATGTTTTAATCCTGATCCAATCTTTTGGAGCATTCATTTATTTTAATTCCTATTCAGTGCTATAGGTTGGAAACTTGATTAGGTTATCTCCATGGAGGTGACTCACCCAATTGTGGGTATTAACTTTGATTAGAGTGAGATGTGACTCCACCCATTCCAAGTGGATCTTGATTAGCTTAGTGGAATCCTTTAAAAGAGGAAGCGTTTTGGAAAAAGCTAGAGTGTTGTGAAAGAGCCATGAGAACCACAAGAGCCCA
Organism: Tamandua tetradactyla; assembly: GCF_023851605.1. NCBI lineage: Eukaryota > Metazoa > Chordata > Mammalia > Pilosa > Myrmecophagidae > Tamandua > Tamandua tetradactyla. The sequence continues at coordinate 99,018,260 of NC_135328.1, read as the reverse complement.
CGCAGCCAGAGACTTTTGGAGATGAAGAAGGAAAACGCCTCTGGGGGAGCTCCATGAAACAAAAAGCCTGGAGGGAAAGCTAGCAGACTTCACCATATTCACCATGTGTCTTTTCCAGTTGAGAGAGAAACACTGAACTTCATCAGCCTTTCTTGAAATTCAAGTAACCCCTTGTTGGTGGCTTAATTCGGACCTTTTGATACACTTGCTTTAACTGGGACATTTTCACAGTCTTAGAACTGTAGACGAGCAACTTAATAAATTCACCCTTATAAAAGCCATTCCATTTCTGGTATACTGCATTTCCGCAGCTAGCAAACTAGAACAGGTGGTTTCCATGGAGATGTATCTTTGCCCATTCAAGGTAGGACTTAATCCTCTTACTGGAGTCCTTTAAGAGGGAATCATTTTGGAAAAAGCAGAGCCAACACAGACAGCCACATTTGGAGATGTGGAACCACAATGCCCCCAGGGAAGCTATTTGACACCAGAAGCCAAAGGACCAGCAGACGCCAACCATGTGCCTTCCCAGCTGACAAAGATGTGCTGGACACGATCAGCCTTTCTTGACTCAAGGTATCTTGCTCTGTATGCCTTAGCTTGGATATTTTTATAGCTTTAGAACTATAAACTTATAACTTAATAAATACCCTGTATTAAAGCCAACCCATTCCTGATATATTGCATTTTATCAGAATTAACTAAAACAAATGGTGATAAGTTGGAATCATGTTGATGACCAGGCAAGAGGATCCAAGGGAAACAGGGATGTTTCAAAGTCAACTGCACATCTCAACACCCACAATGGAGAGAAAATTCAATTCCACACCAACGATGCTGAAAAAGAGAACAGAAAAGCCAACTCAACAGGATATCTTCAAGATGTCCAGATTGAACAAGCCTCGACTAAAAGTGCAGTTCAAAATCTTCAGGAAAGAGGAAATCAATTGACTGAACTTTGTCATGAGAAAGAAATGGAGCTTCTCCAGATATACCTGTCAAGAAGAGGAAAAATCTGAAGCAAATGGCAAGCTGAGCCAGGGGGATAAAGAGCTGGAGACCCAAAGACTCTAAAAAAAAAAAAAAAAAGAAAAGCTGGAAAAAATCTTTCTTCTCAGAGCCCGATTCTGTGCCTTGAACTAAAAGCTCATTTTGATTGAGCATGCAGGGTTTGGGACAAAACCTCATCTTAAGATGGGAGGTTGCATATCTGAGACAAAGAATAATCAAAACAGAAATTAAACTAGAGCCTCTAGAAGTGGATCCTCATGTATCTGTTGGATCTGTTGGACCATTTACTTCCTGATCCCTGAGTACAAGGTGCTGCTTCCAATGAGACCAGAGGGTCTCATGCCCCTACCCTCAGACTCTTCTCTTGGTGCCAGGCTTTCCTGTTGTCTCCTTCCACCTCTGTCCCAAACCTGATGCTCCCAGTGGATTCAAATGGGAGTTCACTGGAAGAGGACATACCCTTCCTTCTCCTTGTCCAGGAACCACCCCTCCCAGCCCTACCTCAAGCAAGCTTCCCACCAAGGGGTCATTGTCCTCCCTGTCCTCTCTTCATGGGCTGGGTTTTTCTCTAGACTGCCCCATTTGGAAAATGGAAGTGAGTTACCTCCAAGATCCATGGTGCTTCCATATGACCCTAAGAGTCAAAATCCCAAACATACTAGGTTCCTTACATTATTTTGTATTTAGTTTTTCTTCTAAATATTTTATAATAATCTATATTTAGTTTTAGTTTAAAAAAACTTTTTACATAAGTGATTTTATTTTTTTCTCAAACTGCATCTTGATAGTATTATAAATTTTAGGATACTTGTTATCTACCGTTTGAAATAGCAAAAATAGCAAATCTGCCAATGGTTCTATGCACCACAGTTATGAGAAAAGGGTGAAAGTTCCTCCAAAATACTATAATTGACTTTAAAAACTTATATTTACAGGTCTGTTTTCTGACCATTATGTGACATACTAGAAGTTATAAATGATATCCTCTTCATTTTTGTATCTCTAGCAGTTCTCCTCACCCAGGAACTAGCACACAATAGACACCCAATAACATTAGGGTTTACTTCCTAATTATGAGACAGCAGGGTGTAATAGTTAAGACTTTGTATTCTAGAGCCAGACTGCCTGGGTTTTAATCCCAGTTTCACACTTATTAGCTGTGTGGCCTTGGGCAAGTCATTTAACTGCAGCTCCAAAGCCTCAGTTTCCTCATCTATAAACTAGGGCTAATAATAGCACCTACCAGATACGGTTATATAAGAATTAAATACAATGAATATATGCAAAATATTTAGGACAGACCTGGCCTATCCTAAGTGCTATGTAAGTTCCAGCTTACATAATGATCATTATTTATTCAGCACATAATTATTGACCCCTGTCCTGGATCCAGCTCAGGCAGGTTTTTCGGTTCATTGGGTTCCACTTCCTCAATCAAACCCTGGGTCCCTTGACCCCAGTTTGCCTTGCTCCCCTTGGGCTGGATCACATCGACCTCCCAAGCATCTGCTTTGATCCTGGGTGCCCTGGCTTCTTTGGTAGCTGAGGTGCTAGTAACCTTTGATCCATGCATCTAGCATATGGAGGGCTCCTGCACTGCTCCCTGCCTAACCAGTCTTCCCGCCTCTACCACCACCTACACTCCAGATTATATCCCCAAATAGCCAGGACATTCGGACCTCCCAATTTCTCCCTGTTCCAGTTCCCTTTGCACCTGCTGCTGGACAACATTCTCTGTTTTCTTAGTGTTACTTCTCATGTTCTAATTATATATTGCTATTTACCTACTTACTGCCTGTTTCCTCCTCTAGAGTATAAGCTCTGCTCTGAAAGCAGAGACTCTACTTTGCTAATTTATGTCCATTTCAGGTTTGATTTTCCAGTCCAAATGACACTAATTCATTCACTCACTCATTCATCCCCTTGACAACCACCAAGCAACTCCCTATAAACACTCTGACTGACACTGGACATACAAATAATACCAAGCCACCCCTGCCCTCAGAAATCATCCAGCCTTTAATTGCTTTAGTTTTCCAGTCCCTGCAACCTGAATTCCTTGAGGGAGGGATCCCACCTAAGCTGGGCCCCACCCCTCTCCTGGGGAAGGCACAGACTCCAGGGAATTAACTCCTTTCACCTGTCCAGACACTTTGTCTCTCAGACAAGGTTAATTCTGCCCTGTAAAACTATAAGATGAAAGCATAGGGGCAAATCTTCATGACCTTGGATTTGGCAACAGTTTCTTAAATACCATACCAAATACATGAGCAACAAAAGGAAAAAGTAGAGAAATTAAATGTCATTAAATAAAAAACTTGTACATCAAAGGATACTATCAAGAGAGTGAAAAATAACCCACAGAATGGAAGAAAATATTTGTAAACCACATATCTGTTAACAGTCTACCATCCAGAATATATAAAGAACTCCTACAACTCAACAACAGAAAGAAATCCTATAACCCGGTCCAATTTTAAAAATAGGCAAAAGACTTGAGTAGACATTTCTCCAAAGAAGATATACAAATGGCCAGTGAACACATGAAAAGATATTCAACATTATTAGGAAAATACAAATCAAAACCACAATGAGATATCACTTCACAGGGATGGCTAGAATAATAATTTTTAAAAAGGAAAATCAGTGTTGGAGAGATTGCGGAGAAACTGCCACCTTGTATATTGTTGGTGGGAATGTAAAATGGTGCAGCCACTATGGAAAACAGTTTATTGGTTCCTCAAAAAGTTGAACATAGAATTATCATATGACCTGGCAATTCTACTCTTAGGTATATACCCAAAGAACTGAGAACAAGGACTCAAGCAGATACTTGTGTACCAATGTTCACAGCAACATTATTCACAAAGAGCCAAAGGGTGGAAACAACCTGTGTCCAACAGCAGATGAACGGATAAACAAAATGTGGTATGCCCATACAGTGGAATACTATTCAGCCAGAAAAAGGAATGAAGTTCTGATACATGCCAACACTGATGAACTTTCTTAGACTTCATGCTGAGTGAAATAAGCAAGACAAAAAAGGACAATTATTGTATGGTTACTCTTACATGAAATATCTAGAATAATCAATTTTAAAGAGACAGAAAGTAGATTAGAGGTTACCAGAGGTAGAGGGGAGGGAGGATGGGGAATTATTATTTAATTGGTGTAGTTCTATTTGGAGTGATGAAAAAAAACTTGGAAATAGAAAGTGGTGATAATTACCCAAAATTGTGAATGTAATTAATGCCACTGAATTGTACACTTAAAATGGCAAATTTTATATTATATACATTTTACCACAATAAAGATATATGCAGTACTGGAACAAATGGATATTTACAAGGAAACAAATGCCTTACATCATCCACAAAAATATCAGTTCCATATGTGATAAAGACTTAAATGTAAAACAAAAAACTGTAAAGGCTTTTAGAAGACAAATATCTTGGGCTAAGAAGGAACTTCTTAAACAAGGCGCACAAAGCACTAACCATAAAAGTTGAAAAAAACAGTATTTTTTAAATGTTTTATTTTAATTGTCAAATATAATATATATACAAAAAAGCAATGAATTTCTGAGTACATTTGAACAAGTAAAAAAGAAGAAATCATCCAGCCTCATATATTGTATGCTTTCACTTATATGAAATAAATAGAATATGCAAATTCATAGAGATAATAAAGTAAATTACAAGTTAGTCTATGTGATGATAGTGAGCTATTGATTACATAATAAGAACGGAATGATTATATGATAAGAATATTTGTGTTTGTATGTGGTTATGTATCATAAATAAAAATAATAAATACATAAATAATTTTTTAAAAATTACAGGTTAGTAAGGATGGCAGCAGGGTTTGGGGGAATGTTGTTTTTTTAATTCACCCAATCTACAATAAGCAACTGCAACCCAGAATGATGAAATAGAGGTGTCAGTGACCAAGGGACAAGGAGAGGACAAAAGAGAGAGTGGACAATCCTGTCTGCAGGGCTTCGCTGGGAAAGTCTTCACAGATTTGATACTTGAACTGGGTCTTGATTAAATGATCCAACATCCCATAAGCTGACAAAATTAGCTGGGCATCCCAGGAGAAAGTATACCCAAGAACCAGAAAAATGAGAGAAAAAAAAAAACCTAAGGATTCTTCTGGGAACAGTGAGTGGAGTGTGATGGCAGGAATGCAGACCTGCTGTGCACCCAGAGCCCAAGGCTGTAAGGAGGCAGGGATGCTGGGCTCACATTGGGCAATGCACCAAGGAGGATAAGCTAGATGCCAGTCCCTTCCCCTTAGCTAGACATCATCGCTAAGCCATGATTTAGTGAACATTTCCATTCGTGCCAGCCCCTGAGATATGTGCTTCACATGTATCATCTTATTTAATTCTATAGCTACCTTAAGAGGTGGATGTAAACTATTCTGTTTTCAGATGGAGAAACTCAGGCACAAAGGGATGGAGTAACAGGCCCAAAGTTGTACAGTTATCAAGGTGCAGATTTAGGTGTGTTTCCTACCACACCGATTACAAAACTCACACCTTCTGACATCCACCAAACTGCATTAGTTGCCCTAGGGTACTTGGTATGTCTCCAACACAATGAATTGTAATTGTCCTTTTGCTTGTCAGTCTCCAGCTAGACCTCAGGGTCTCCTAAGGGCAGACACTTCACCATGCTTCTCACATATCCCTGCATCTGGCACAGCGCCTGCCAGAGTTCAGAACATGTTGAAGAATGAAAGCATCAAGAGGGTGCCTGCACTGAGGTCCAGCGCGCCAAAGCGGGCGCCGAGAGGTACAACGAGGCAAGGAGCAGGAGCAGCAGCAGCATGGAAGGAGGAATAACTCTCAAGTCACCTTTTTTGGAAGTCAGTTTGCTTAAACTATTGAAACAGCAGCTCTTGAAGTTGAAGAAAAGGGAGGCCCTGGTTGACACAGCAGAATAGAGACACAGAGAACCAGAGACTGGCCAGCTACTACAAACAGCCTAGTGCACCCCTTTCCAGACGGAGGCCTGGAAATGCACAGACCGGGAGTGGGGGACAAGGAAACACCAGTGTAGAGTCCCTGTCCCGTGCATATACCTGACTGTCACTCATCACGGCACTATTGTGTCTCTCCCCATACCCCGCATCCTGCTCCACACCAGTCCCGCAAATACGAAGCTTTAGACTACTGAAGGAAATCAATATCCAAAGTCCCCCTATCAAGATATTTACAAGCTGCAAAGACAACAGAAGCTCACTAACCATATGAAGATGCAGACAGATACGACCCAGTCCAATGGCCAAATTAAAACACCAGAGGAGACACAAACTTTGGAACAACTAATCAAAGATCTTCATTTAACTACTAAATAAAATCAGTGGGATGGCTAATGATATAAAGGAGATCAAGAAGACACTAGAAGAGCATAAAGAGGAATTTGAAAGAATAAATAGAAAAATAGTAGATATCACAAAGATTAAAGATGCTGTAGACCAAATCGAAATTATACTAGAGACACACAACAGCAGATCTGAAGAGACAGAAGAAAGAACGAGCAAACTAGAGGACAGAACAACTAAATTTCAAACATACAAAAGAGCAAATGATGAAAAAGATGTAAAAAATTGAATTGGAGCTCAGGGTAATGATGGACAAAACAAAGTGCACAAATATAAGAATCATCGGTGTTCCAGAAGGAGAAAAGAAGAGTAAAGGGATAGGGAGATTAGTAGACGATATAATGGGGAAAAAATCCCAACCTTTATAAAAGACATAAATATGCAAATCGAAGAAGTCCAACAAACTCCAAATAGAATAAATCCAAATAGGCCTATTCCAAGACACATACTAATCAGTCTGTCAAACGTTGAAGAGAAGCAGAAAATCCTGAAAGCAGCAAGAGAGAAACAATTTAAATCCATCTGGAAGGAAAAGAGACCCCAGATAGCTAAAAGCATCCTAAAGAAGAACAAGAAAGTGGGAAGATTACCACTCCCTGATTTTAAAACATTATAAAGCCACAGTGGTCAAAACAGCAAGGAACTGACAAAGATAGACGTATTGACCAATGGAATTGAACCAAGGATGCAGAAATAGACCACACCAAATCTATGGTAAACTGATCTTCAACAAGGTCCCAAAATCCACTGAACTGAGACAAAAAAAGTCTTTTGAATAAATGGGTATGGGCGAACTGGCTATCAATAGCCAGATGAATGAAAGAAGACTCTTACTTTACACCCTGTTCTAGTTTGCTAGCTGCCAGAATGCAATATATCAGAAATGGAACGGCTTTTTAAAAGGGGAACTTAATAAGTTCCTAGTATACAGTTCTAAGGCTGTGAAATTGTCCAAATTAAAGCAAGCCTATAAAAATGTCCAATCTAAGGTATCCAGGGAAAGATACCTTGGTTCAAGGCCAATGATATAAGTACATGGAACCTTGAGTAGGGCATGAGATTTTGTAGGTTTGCTCAGAGTGATACCCCAACAAATCCCAGAGTGATTTGAATAGTGAATAAAAAAGTATTTGCAAAGTCCCCTCGGGGGAAGACAAGAAAGGGGAGAAATTCTTCCCCATGTGGAGAATTCTTGATATTCTCACAAGCAGTGGGGACAACCAAAGCAATAGGCTGAGTCCTCAATCTTGGGGTTTGTTCATATGAAACTTATCCCCACAAAGGATAGGTCAAGCCTACTTAAAATTAGGCCTAAGAGTCACCACCAGAGAACCTCTTTTGTTGCTCAGATGGGGCCTCTCTCAGCCAACATGACAAGAAAACTCACTGACCTCCCCCTCTCTACGTGGGACATGACTCCCAGAGGTGTAAACCTCCCTGGCAATGTGGGACAGAAATCCTAGAATGAGCTGGGACTCAGCATCCAGGAATTGAGAAAACCTTCTCAGCCAAAAGGGAGAAGAGAGAAATGAGACAAAATAAAGTGTCAATGGCTGAGAGATTTCAAACAGTCAAGAGGTCTTCCTGGAGGTTATTTTTACGCATTATAAGATAGCCCCTTTTTAGGTAATGTATAATGGAGAGGCTGGAGGGAAGTGCCTGAAAATGTACAGCTGTGTCCCAGTAGCCATGTTTCATGAAGATGATTTAGCTTTCGCAATGTGACTGTGTGATTGTGAAAACCTTGTGTCTGATGCTTCTTTTATCTATAGTATGGACAGATTAGTAAAACATATGGATTAAAAATAAATAAATAATAGGGGGAACAAATGTTAAATTTAGATTGAAATGCTAGTGATCAATGAAAGGGAGTGATAAGGGGTATAGAAAAAAATTAGGGGAAACAAAGGCTAAAATATATTGGATAGATGGAAATACTAGCAGTCAATGAGAGGGAGGGGTAAGGTATATGGTATATGTATGAGTGTTTTTCTTTTTTCTTTTTATTTCTTTTTCCGAATTGATGCAAATGTTCTAAGAAATGATCATGATGATGAATATACAACTATGTGATGATATTATGAGTTATTGATTATGTACCAAGAACTGAATGATCATATGGTAAGAATGTTTGTGTTTGTATGTTGTTATGTCTTAAAAAATTTTTTTAATTAAAAAAAAGAAAAAAAAAACCAGAAGGCTGATGGTGTTCAGTGTTTCTCTCTCAGCTGGAAGGGCACATGGCAAACATGGCGGCATCTACTAGCTTTCTCTCCAGGCTTCTTGTTTCATGAAACTCCCGGGGAGGTGTTTTCCTTCTTCATCTTCAAAGGTTGCTGATGGACTCTGTGGTTCTCTCATCCTTCTGTTGTAGTTCTGCAGCTCTCTCCTCATTCTCAAAAGGCACTCTCTTCAAATGTCTCCTCTTTTATAGGATTCCAGCAAACTAATCAAGACTCACATAGAATGGGTGGAGACACATCTCCATTTAATTAAGTTTAATTCCCACAACTGATTGAATCACATCTCCGTGGAGATGACCTAATCAAGTTTCCAACCTATAGTACTGAATAAGGATTAGAAGAAACCATTGCTCTCACAAGATTGATTAGGATTAAAACATGCCTTTTCTAGGGTACATAAGTCCTTTCAAACTGGCACATACCCTATACAAAAATTAACTCAAATTGGATCAAACACCTAAATATAAGAACAAATACCATAAAGCTCCTAGAAAAAAATGTAGGGAAACATCTTCAAGACCTAGTAATTGGAGGTAGCTTCCTAAACTTTACACCCAAAGCACAAGTAACAAAAGAAAAAACAGATAAACAGGAACTCCTGAAAATCAAATGCTTTTGTACCTCAAAAAATTTGATCAAAAAGGTGAAGAGGCAGCCAACTCAATGGGAGACAATATTTGGAAATCACACATTGGATAAGGGTTTGATATCCTGTATACATAAAGAAATCATACAACTCAGCAGCAAAAGAACAGCAACCCAATTATAAAGTGGGCTAAAGATATGAACAGACATTTTTTTGAAGAGCAAATACAGATGGAAAAAAAGCACATGAAAGGGTGATGCAATGGTGGCTCAGTGGCAGAATTCTTATCTGACATGCCAGAGAGCCAGGTTTGATTTCCAGTGCCTGCCCATGTTAAAAAAAAAAGAACATGAAGAGATGCTTATTCTCATTAGCTATAAGGAAAATGCAGAACAAGACTACAATGAGATATCACCTCATGTGTATTAGAATGGCTGCTATTAAACAAACAGGAAACTACAAATATTGGAGAGGATGTAGAGAAATTGGGACACTTATGTACTGCTGATGGGAATGTATAATGGTGCAGCCCCTAGGGAAGACAGTCTGGCATTTCCTCAGAAAACTAAATATTGAGTTGCCCTATGACCCAGCAATAGCACTACTTGGTATATACCAAATTATTTATGCCAAACACGTGCCTTCCTTCTGGGAGTTGGGAATTTTGGTATGTGCAAGGCAGAGGGAGACTGCCTAACAAACCCCCAAATAAAAACCCTGGGTACTGAGTCTTCAACGCGTTTCCCTGGTGGGCAGCATTCCACACATGTTGTCACAACTCACTGCTGGGAGAATTAAACATGGCTCGTGTAACGTCACTGGGCGAAAACTCTTGGAGGCTTGCTCCTGCTTCCCCCCAGACTTTACCCCATGCGCTTTTCTCCCTTTGCTGATTTTGCTTGTATGCTTTTGCTGTAATAAATCATAGCTGTGATTGCGACTATATGTTGAATCCTGTGAATCTTTCTAGCAAATCACTGAACCTGGAGGTGATCTTGGGGACTCTGACATACCATCTCTCCACAGAAGCAGGGTTGAAAAATACTTCCTGTCCACTCCTGGCCATGAGCCTGGGGCATCACATATCTAGAGCCCACAGGGGTTAGGCAGAAATGTAAAGGTGTGTGGCCAGCTGAGTGGGTGACATAATAGAGAATCTAAAGCAGGCAATCTTTCCTCAACTCCTGACCATACCACAAGCCACCAACAACAGGTGGCCCCAAATGATAACAGGGGACACCTTGGGGAAGGCTTTGGCCTCTTTTGAAAACACGTGAGAAATGTTTTATATGCCAGACACAATGAAGATTCCTTTAAAATAAATAAAACAAAATAAAATGAAAGAATGTTTGGCTTGACCTTGGGAAATCAAAAGAATGGATGGAAAGGAGCTCAGTTTCAGAGGATCAACAGCACGGACCATTGCCATCTTGGATTTCTTTACTGTAGCAAACCTTCTGACCTTCACGGGGTATCTGTCAAAAACATTCCCACATGTCAGCACCCACTCTCAGAATCGGCTTATATCAAGTTATGCTAAAGAGACTAGACACAAGGTAACACAAATCTTTAAGTTAATAAGCTGAGCAGGTAAATGTATGAAAGGAGAAAAAATAAAACTCAGCGGCCACTACACACAAAAAAGAACTTGATTCTCAACAGCCCCTTCCAACATGAAAAAGTTAGAATGGGCATAGTCCAAATACCCCTAAAGAGTGGGAGAAAGATCAAGGGTGGTGGTAGAGTTATACAGAGAAGGTAGGGTTTAACAAATACATATGACTGCTGAGTCATTATATTGATATGTCTTTTAGTCTCCAGTATCTTACAGCAGCTAGAAGTAAAAACATTAAATTGTGGAACTGTATCCATACCAAACTCTTAAATCTGTTCTATAACTAACCATTGTGATGTGCTTTGAATTTTATTGCTTTTATATATATATATATGTTATTTCTCACAAAAAAGGAAAAAAACTAAAAAAAATTAAAAATAAAAGAGAGGCTGGTGGTAGTAGTAGTATAACATTGTAAATGTAATCAAAATAACCAAATTATAGACTTAAAAATGGTTAAAATCGCAAATTTTATGTTCTATATATGCTGCCACAATAAACATTTTTAGAAAAAAAAGAAGAACTTGATTCTGCTTTATAAGACTTGGTTTGGTTTTAGGTTGATTAGAAGCAATCGGCAGGAAAAGGGACAGGAGTCAGTCATGATTCCTAGGATTATGGCCTGAAGAACTAAAGGTTCCCTCATCTGAGTCCACACCTGATATTATGGTCCCACTCAGCAACCAACCCACTACCCAGGAATTCTGACCTCCCTGGTAGAGTGCTGGAAAGGCCAGGTCTGCCCATCTACAATACCCACCATCTTGGTGACACCTCTGAAGGCAACACTCTAGACATGTCCTCACTCTCCTGAACCTTTACATACGTCTTCACTGTCTAGGTCTCTTCATAACTCTCTGCCCATTCCGTCTCCACCTCTTAGAGTCTTCTCTTCTTCTTTTCAGCCATCCCTCTCCTTGTCCACTGCATTCCTACATTTCAGTCCTCAACACTTGTCTATGTCCTTCCTCAGATTATACTTTTCTCCATGGCTCAAGCACCTGGATGCACTGGCTGCTCCAGTCCAGCCTTTAGCCTTGCCCTCCCCTCGTTCAGTCCTATACTTCAGACACCTCCAAACCAGAGGTTCTCAAAGCGTCATCAGTATCTGCATCACCTGGGAACTTGTAAGAAATGTAGATTCTCAGGTCCCAAGCTATTGAATCCAAAACTCCCAAAACTCCAGGAGTGGAGCCCAAAGAGCTGTCTTTTAACAAGCCCTCCAAGTGATTCAGATGCACACTCAAGTTTGAAAACTACTGCTCTCACACTTTCACTAGTCTATCCCAAGCTTTTTTTAAACAATTCTCAAATGGAAGTTGTTAAGAAGGAATAAAGTCCTTACGCATGCAATAACATGGATGAAACTGGAAGACATTATGTTGAGTGAAATAAGCCAGACATAAATGGACAAATATGGTATGGTCTCACTAATATGAACTAAATATAATGAGCAAACAAATGGAGTTATTATCTAGAATGCAGGTTACCAGGAGATAGAATGAGGATAGAGAATGGGGAACTGATGGTTAAGTTGTACAGAATTTTTTAATAAGCTTGACTGTAAATGTTTGGAAATGGATAGGGGTGATTGTAACACATTTCCGTGTTAGTAAACAACAGCACTGAATAGTGCATGGGGTGGTGATTGAAAGGGAAGGCTTAGAGTCGTGTATGTTACTAGAAGGAAAGTTAGAGGATAACACAAGGGACTGTATAACATAGCAAACACTGTTGTGGATGATGAAGGTGGCTAATTAGTACAAATACAAGAATGTTTTCTTCGGTGAATTAGAACCAAATCTATGTCCCAACTACAGGGTGTTAATAATAGGGTGGTATATGAGGGAAAATGTACCTAATGCAAATTGTAGACTATAGTTAACAGTAATATCTTAATGCTCTTCCATCAATTGTTACAAAGATACCACACCGATGCTAAGTGCCAATAATAAAGGGGTTTAAAGGATATGGGTTTTTTCTTTTCAGAACTAAGAAAATGTCCTCAAATTGATTGTGCCAATATAAGCATAGCTCTGAGATTATACTGAGAGCCACTGATCATAACTTTAGATGGATTGAACAGTATGAATAAAACTGTGTTTAAAAAAAACAAACATGAGATACTACTTCACAACCACTAGGATAGCTAAAATAAAAAGACAGTCAATAACAAGCATTAATGAGGATGTGGAGAAATTGAAACCTTCATACACTGTTGGCGGGATTGTAAAGTACCATAGCCACTTCAGAAAACAGTTCAGCATTTCTTCAAAATGTCAAACATAGAGTTATCATACAACCCAGCAATTCTACTTCTAGGTATATACCTAAGAAAAATGAAAACATATGTCCATACAAAAACTTCTATATGAATGTTCACAGCAGCCTGATTCATTATAGCTAAAAAGTAGAATAAGACAAATGTGTATCAACTGATGAATGAAGAAACAAAATGTGGTATATCTATACAATGGAATATCGCTTCATATAAAAAGAATGAGGTACTGATATATGGATGAATCTTGAAAACATTAAGCTAAGTCAAAGGAGTCAATCACAAAAAACCACATATTCTATGATTTCATTTATATGAAAGTCCAGAACAGGGAAATTTAGAGTCTAAATTAGATTAGTAGTTGGGGGGTGTAGATGGGGCCTAGCAAGTATTAGGGTGGTAATGAAATATTCTAAAATGATTGTGGTGATGGCTAAACAAGTTGGGAATATTCTAAAAGCCATTTGTGATAGTTAATTTTATAAGTCAATTTGACTAGGTTGTGACATCCAATTGCTTGGTCAAGAACTGGCTTGCTTGTTACTGTGAGGGTATTTCTTCATATAGGATACGCATCTATAATCAGTTGACTGCATCTACAATCAACAAAGGAGAATGACCACAGTAACATGGGAGGTCTCCTTATCCAATCTGTACAGGGTCTTAAAAGCCAAAACTGAGGGTTTCAAAGGTCAGAAGGAAAAATACTGCCTCAATTTCAGGATTGGGTCTTGCCACAATTTCCAGCCACCTAGCTTTCCCTGAGGTATTCAGACTAAAGATTTCAACATCACCTTATCAGTTTTCAGTTTCCAGCTTGTGACCTGCCCTACAGGAGTTTGGACTTGCTAACCCCTATGCTCTCATGAGCCAATCCATATATATGGATCCCGTAGGTTCAGTTTCTCTGGAGAACACTGACTAACATATAATTAAACTGTAAACTTTGAATAGGTGAGTTGTATGATATGTGAATTGAATTATACCTCAATAAAACTATTAAAAAAAAAAAAAAGCCCTAAAGCTAGAAGAGAACTACAGACACAGTAACTGAAGTGTAAAGTACCTCAAATATGTGGAGTTTTCTGTCTCCTCTTGCATTGTAAATTTCTCCCAAATGAAGATACGAGATCATTTTTATTATCATTTTACAGTTTACAAGCACTTTTATAAATAAAGGACTTTTGTGTCCTCACTATAATCCTAGAGAGAGATAATTAGATCCCTAATTTCGTATCTGAGATGTGTTCATGAGATTTACTTCAGGCTCAGTCTAAAGGTCAGAAAAGATGTCAGTTCTTTGCCACCTAAATCCAGTGCCCTATCTTCTACATTGTGTAGCATCTCAGGGTACCAGGTGGGCATCGTAACGCTGCCCTGCAGAGATGGAACCTCTAACCTCTGACCGAACTCAATAAGGAGAATACCCACGACTTGATTTTTCTAGGAACTGACTAGGTATAGTAGTCCACATTCAAGCCAAGTATACCCTAACTGGTCCCTATGCCAAGGTTCCATAGAAAGTAACTCTTGTCCTTGGGCCCTTTGCTTTTTTAGAATTTTCTGTTTTGACTCTTTTTTTATTTGCCTCAGAGACTAGTACAATACTTGATGTTCCACAAGGTTTGAATGAAGAATTAATGAACATACAAGCTTCTTGTAAGTAAAGGGCAGTAAATAGGTAGGGACCTATTATTCTATATGGAAAGGCCATGAAAAGAATCATGGTCTGCAGCAAAACGACCATGGATGACTTCAGTTTTCTCACCTGTAAAATAAGAAATACCTCTCTCAAGGACGCTGTAAAGATTTAATAAGAATACATCTGAAAATACCTGACTCACAATAGTTAACTCAATATAATGTTCAACTGGCCCAATATCTTGATCTTTCTCTCTTATGGAGACCCACTGAAGTTTTTCTGGACATTGAGGACTGTAAACCTCAGATCGTGAGAATGATGGTCAACATCAAAATGAGATTGCATACATTTGCCAACATGAAAAACTGACAGCCTAATTTTAAGAAAAAATCTACTATTAATTTTGTCTTGTGATTAATATTAAATTGTGGGTTTTTTGAACCTTCAGGTCAATTTTTCAATATCTTAGTTCATGTTTGTATGTGTGTGTGTGTTTATTCTAAGGATCCCCAAACCTAATTATGTACCAGAATCACCTGGGGTGTTAAACTAGGAATTCCAATTCAGAATCCACTTAGTAGGTCTGGAGTAGTTGGAAATTTTCCATCTTTACTAAAAAGCCCCAGGTGATTCTCCAAGTCACCAATAAAACTCTTCATAAAAAAATCACATGAATAATTTTTTTCTCATGTACAGTCTACAAATGCATTTGTTCCCAATAAAACACTGAAATATCCCCATTCTCTTTTGCCTTCCTGGAAGTAAAAGTAAATAACACTCTAAAATTCTGTGAATGCAGAAATCTTCTAAAGAGGGAGAATTTTCTGAAAAATCATGTTCTTTTGAATTTATCACCATTTCAAAGGGACTCATCAATCAAAGGAAGCCATAAGTTCCTTCCTACAAGTTGATAACATTCTGATGAAAGCCAGAACACAACAAAAGTCAAGGGTTTTGAGGAAATGGAAAAAAAAATCTGGAAAGAATTTGAATGACCTCCTACTATTTGGCTTTTTATTAAATTTTCCCAGTATTTCTAACCACTTACATATTTTAAAGCACATCCTTGATTTATAACAATAATTTTTTTAGATGATGAATGGAATCTATTTGTATTACTTTGCCAATTCATACTTAGCTCAGTGGAGTATCCTCAAATCACAAGCTTGACAACTTTGATTACTCCAAGTCTTTTCTAAATTATATAAATATTTTTACAACTAGAAACGATGTAATTGAACCATTAGACTTATTTAACACTAAAGCTGAAACAAAATAGTTTGGGGTATTTTGGAACATAATTTCATGTCTTTTTTCTAAACTCTTGCTGCAACCCCTCCACTATTTACCAAGCAAATTATTATTTTTCTTCAACTATTCCCTCAACTACTGTTAAAAATGAATTTGAATTAGTACTGCAAAACTAAATTCAATATAAACAGCACACCTAAAATAAAACCAGTTAAAAGAAACACTGAGAGAGATATTATCAGGCATCTCTGCTTAATTAATTAGTGCAGTTTGAGCCCTGGTCAGCTCCATTCCTCTACAGTCAAAAGAAAAAAGAAACCCTCATAGGTTTTAGAGTTGTCTCTAAAAGTACTCTAAGACCCTGGAAGATAGATAGTGCCTTGTCACCCTATCCACCCAACAAATGACCCAAGAATTTCCAAATGTTTGTTCAAATTCTGCAAATATGATCTGTATTCCTATTCAATCTGTTCTGTGCCTTAAGAGAAATATCATTAAAAGTAACCAGAAGCAAAATACCACAGGCCAGTAGCTAACCACATTTCCAAATCTTGCTTAAGAGCCTGTCTTCCTGGGTGGAGGGGCTGTGACCCATGCAATTATATTTGTCCTGATTGGCAAAATTAAGATGAAAATAAAGACCTAGATAGAAATATATATTAAAACATTACTCGTTTACACTGAACAGAAAAAATTCACTCCAAGGTACCATAATAATAATAATACCCTATAAAAAAATTCACTCCAAGGTACAATATGCAAACGAATCACCTGGGATCTTGGTAAAATGATTCAACTGGTCTGAGTGGTGCATGAGATTCTACAATTCTAACTGGGGGGGGGGGGGGGTGGCAACTGATGCTGCTCAATGATAAGGCCCTAGGGCACTTGGAAGTAGGGACTGTGGGTCTAACCTTCCATAGTCCCCTCCCCAAGAAACACAGAGGGTTACTCACATATCTTTCAAGTGAACTGGTTATTGGGGACATGACTTACCTACCAACCACCCTTTGTAAAAATGCTTTGAGAGAAAGGTTATCTTCTGCTTCATCCTAAGAGATAGCACTAGGTTCTATGTATCTTTCACTGCATTAGTCAAATTGACCGGGTAATTAAAGTTCTTTATTCTAAGAACCCATGTATATTACATGCCAAAGTTTCACAAATGCTAAAGTCTGCAGAAGCATTCCGTTCTTTCATATATTGTTTTGCCACCCTGGACAAATTCTCATACTGATTTTTGATAAGGCACATCTCTCCAATAAAATATTTTCCTTTAAGAAAAAAAAAAATGCTTTGAGGAACTCCTACAGAAGGCCTGACTGGGCCTTCCAGCAGTATCCACCACCACCACCAGCTCTGGACCTGGGTCAGCCACAGGCAATAAGGACAGTGGAGAAGGACCCAATTTTACAGAAAACCCTCATGCAGACTTCGAAACAGTCTTGGAAGCTTGAAGAATCCCTGGAATTCAATGGCCTTTATCCAACATAAAGATCTCCCAGCCAGGTTTGACTGACGTCCCTATATAGAACAACTTCGCAAGTGCAGACCCTGAACACAGACTACGCCCAGCAAAGTGACAGACTCGCTCACTCCCTTACAAATCAGTCAGCCATGGCACGCGCGCGCACACACACACACACATACACAGTTTCCCCGAGGTTCTGCCGCGCGCGCACGCACACACGCACGCACACACGCACACACACGCACGCACGCACACACGCACACACACACACAGTTTCCCCGAGGTTCTGCCGCGCGCGCACACACACACGCGCACACACACACACACACACAGTTTCCCCGAGGTTCTGCCGCGCGCGCACGCACACACGCACGCACACACGCACACACACGCACGCACGCACACACGCACACACACACACAGTTTCCCCGAGGTTCTGCCGCGCGCGCACACACACACACGCGCACACACACACACACAGTTTCCCCGAGGTTCTGCCGCGCGCGCACGCACACACACACACACACACACAGTTTCCCCGAGGTTCTGCCGTGCTGGACGAGCAGCTCCCCGCTCTGCGGGCTGCGTGGGGAAGTGCGTAGCTCTCTCGGCTGCAGAGCCAGGTTCTCTAGAGTGCGGAGTTTTCAAGCTCTAACGCTTAGGCTCCCCGCACCTCAGCTAGCGCCGGGCACCGGCTTTCAACTAACTAGTGCCTCCCTCCGCCCGCGCAAATCCAAGACTCCATCTCCTGACCCTTCAAGACACTGCAAACACTGGCTGCGCCAACAGAAACCCAAGAGGCCCTTTTGCTCTGGTTAAGAAAAAGTTCACATGAAAGTGAGTTTCCATCCCTTGGGGGGTAAAGCAGCCAAAGCAGGGAGGGAAAACAGTATGGCTCCCAGGGACCCGTACCTGACCCAGGTGTGTACTCAAATTCACTTCTAGGTGGTTCCCCAAGGAAAACCCTGTGACGTGATGCCCCTGCCCCACCGCCGGGGAAATAGGGAGGCAAAAGCCAGTCAAGTATCCCCAGACACGAAAAAAATAATGCCCAATAACGTACACCCCGAAATCCACAAGGAGATCATCAACTCGACTTTACTCGCTCTGCCCCCAACCCCCTCCACACTCTGCAAATCCCTCCGGCTCGCTGCGTCGCCCCGCAAAAGTCGCGGCGGGAAGGAAGGAATGCTGGCGACGCCCGAACCCAGCCCGGCGCTCCAGGGACCGGGGAGGAAGAGGGAGGAGGGTACTCGCCTGGAGGCAGGCGGCGGTTTCTACCCGCGGAGTCGGGCGCAGGGCAAAGCCGGCTCTCCCCGGCGCTTGAGCGTACTTAAGACGACGCGCCGGCGGGGATCGCGTCCCCGGAGCTCCCCGCGCGTCGCTGGCGGCGCCTCACCGGGACTGGAGTGCCGAAGGCTGCGTCGGGAACAGGCCGGCGCGAGTAGTGCGCCGCAGCTCCTTTGTATTATTGCGACTCAAACTATTTCCTGTTTGGAGGTTTGGCAGAAAGAAAAAAAAAAAGCCAGGGTGGGGGCAGGAGGAGTTGGGCGGCGGCGAGTCGGAGACCAGCGGCCGGGAGGGGAGAGCGGTGGGAAGTGGCCATCACCTGCTTCCCAGCGACCCCGAGGGCGCCAGGCGCGCGGGGCCCCGGAAGGAGCCGCATCTTCTTACAGAGTTATTTTGGGGCGTCGGGAAGGGTTGAGGCGGGTGGTCTCTCAACGCGCCGAGTGGCGGTGGGGTAAGGGCTGCGGCCGCGCGGGCGGTCTTGTCTTCGCAATCAGCGCGCCCACTCCCCTGCCTCTTCCCTTCTCTGCAAAACTCTCCGCGAGCTTCCTTCCCGCCCAAGTGCAAGAGGAATTCTCTGTCCTTCTTTATTGTCTGCTTCGTTTTTTATTTAAAAAATTTTAATAAAAGGTCTGCTTTCTGATCCTCTCCAGGGGTATGGGCATGGAAGGGGCCAGCTGTAGAAAAACAAGAAGGAATATTTGTGGGGAATAGGAAATAGTTAATGATTTTGGTGAGAAGTTAACTTCTATGATTAGCTTCCATTCCCCTCCCCCACCAACCGCACCCTCTTAGCCGAGATCACCGGGTCTGAGGCCCCAATCCGGAAATACCAGTTCCTCCCGCTGGGACAATAGGTGAGCGCCGAGCCTTAACCAGATGGCCTGCTTAATCACTTCTGCAATCCCTGCTCTGCCAAGAAGGCAGAATCTTCTTATTTTAGTGCTCAAGCATGCACCTGGCAAGCAGGTGCTCCTTACATTTAGCCTTGTTAAAAATCCTAGCGATGTCAATCAGTCATTCATTCAAGACCGTTTTGCTCATGGCTGCCAAATTCTCCTCCCACACAGATCTTTGCCAGAATTAATGGAATGAATGAGTAACAGTGCTTTTTATATAACTCACGTTTCTTTAGACTTCTAGAAGTACCCCATCCAAAAGTTATTCCAAGAAAAGGGAAGATAGAGGCCAAAGGGCAGAACAATTTTAAGGAGGATAAACAGTAGTATGTCAGAGACAAAATACTAGTATGGAAAATAAAAGTAAATATCCTCGCTGATTAAGAAAGCAAGGGCACAAATATGCATTTTTAATGTACTTTCATAAATTATTAAGAAAAATAATTTTTCTTATGGGAGAGGGAGGAAACTGAATGGAAGGGATAAGGATAGAAGCAAGACTTCTCTGAATATACCCTGTTTTGTAGATTTTGTTTTGAAAATGATGTAAATGTTTTATGTAATTATAAAACAAAATGAATTCACATTTTTAAAAAGCAAATGCAATAAATATGAATTTCCCGTAAGGGAAATTATGTCAAATGACTTTAAAATACAATTGCTTGACTTTAAAATACAATTGCATTCCTTAGGAACATACGGTAGGACAAAGAGAACTTTAATAAGAAGCATACACTGTTTTTCCATAATGATAATGTTAATAATAAGCAATTATGTCCATGTTGTTAGGAATCAAGATTGTTCGGTATGAGAAAAGAGATAACATAAAATCAAAGAAGTTAGGCAATACTAAATCTGAGTTGGAACTATCATTTAGAACTTGGATGTACTTTGTTTTTTAAAAAGCGATACACACGTAAACGTTTGACTCAAGACTCTGCTTCTTGCGGAACCCAGGCTAAGATATCCACAAACTATCTCAACTAAATATTTCAAGAGAAAATTATTCCAGCTAATAAATAAATAAAGAATGAAAAAAATTAGAATAGCAGCATTTTGCATGCCCTTAATGAAAGAATGGCTCAAGACAAAAGCCATCAATTGCCACTAACATCACAGAAAATATTACGGGTCATTATATGCCCTCTGATGGAATCACACAGCACACATACGACACATTCTTGCCAAAAGAACAAGTCAGAGTTGCACCAAGCTTCTATCCAACTATGAGTTTATCAGAACTAGTGGAATAGAGGAATGTGTTAACACTACCGGGGTGGGGGAGCAGAGGGGTGGGATCTCCAATCAAAACATCCAGAACGTGAGAAACTGTAAAAGACAAACAACCCAGTTTCCTCCATAAGTAACAAAGAATTTTAAAAAGATGGAGGAGAAACCTATAGATTAAAAGGGACTTGAGATATATCAGTGAAATGCAATGTGTAAATCTTGTTTGGCTCCTGACACACAACATACAAAATAAAACGCCTGTGTAATTCCTTTCTGTATCTAAGATGAAATGAACGTTTCGAAGAGGACTTGGATTTTCTTGGAATATGTTCAGACGGGAAGAAAAGGACACAGCCTGGCACAGCTCATAATTGACATTTTCCTTCTTCCCACCCATTCTTCATTCTGGGTACATGCTGTATGTATTCCTTTGTCTGTGCTTTCCTGTAATCAACAAACGAGCATTTCAGTAGCTAATAAACATTTCCACTCTGAAGACTAAATACTTCAAAATCTGCTCAGAGAAATAAAAAGATTCGTCTCCATGGGCCACAGGGGCAGGGTTGTGAAAAATGGGGCAAAGACTGACTTGGAGCTCAGCAGAGGTTCCCTCTCGACCCCTGGCACCAAGGCAACCCCAGAAAACCCATTGTGCCTGCCTCCCCGGAGACAAAGCTCCATTCTGCTGCCTCTTGTGACAGTGAGTATTCTCTGTTCTGAGGTTCTGATACTGTAATTCACCTGCAGGCCAGGAAGACAGGAAGGGGAAAAGGCCAAATCACAATCTGAAGTGGGGCACTGGCCTTGATAAAACAGGTGTTTTCTTCCCAGGTGATAGAGACCCCATGGAGCAGTGGAAAGAGACCTTGTTTCTTGGTACTGCCTGCTGCTTGTGTGATCCCAAGTTACACATTTAATTTGTGAGTCTCAACTTCAGACTCCTCACGCTTTGATCCACTTTTAAGTTATCTACCCCAGAAAAACACTCACACACTTATTGAAAGAGGTATGCTCAAGAATGCTGATTGCTGTTTCTGGAAGAGTAAAAAAGCAAAATTAAATGCCCATCAAAATAAAGGCAAGATAAACAATGGTACGTGCATAGCATGTGTTAAATGTTTCTGAGAGTGGTTTTGTGTGTAGACTGTTCAGAGGTTTGCTTTAGTTCTAAAATGTATATTCAATTAAAGTTACAAATTCAAAACCCTAGTTTTGAGTTCAGTTTTAACTTTACACATTTCATTATTCTACTTATAAATCAAGCATTATTTTCATTGATAACATTTTATTATGTAATATTTAATACATACAAAATAAGTAATTCTAGTAAGCTTTGGAGCATACAATAAAATGAACACACGAACCCACTACAGAATTTATGGATAGAAAATCGCTAGTGTTTTTGAAGTCCCCATCTGCTCCCAGATCCTAACCCCAGTTCTCCACCCATTCCAAGTTAATCACTGTCCTAAATCTTTCATTCATTCAGGGAAAAAAAAGAACCATTTTGCCAAACATGTCTCTTTTCCTAAACAATGTGCTTGGAGTTGCTTGTTTTTAGAGCTTTACAAAAATATAATCACACTATATCATGATTCTGCAATCAGTTGTATTCTGCAAGCTCTTTTCATTTCAAATTGTTTCTAAGAATAATTTAGGTTGTTGAGTATTGTTGTATTTCATTCAGTTTTACTGCTGCATAATATTCCATTTCTATACTTAATTCTAAAGTTTCCTTTGAATAAAAATGTGTCCACCCTCTAGGCAGACAATTACCTGTTAGTTAACTTTGGACAAAAGATTTCAGGTCATTGTAAGGCCTGGATTTGAAGATAAAAATGACTCTTCTTTTCATCCATCAAGGTAATATATATATCATCCCTTGTCATTTGGAGTATTGCCTTCTAAGTATGTTTGAAGTTTATAGCTACCAGAAAAATGCATCCATTTTTGAATTCTGTGGTACGTGTATTGATTACTCAACACCTTCAAGCCTTGTGATCCACATCCCTGGATTTCTAATTCTTCCAATTATGGAAATCTGCAGTTTCCACCCAGATCAATCACTTGAGTGGATTTTACATTTCTTTACCTCCTAAAACTTGTAAATGTTTTTTCTTTCTAACTCTCACGATCTTGGATTTGATAGAATCATCCTTCTTCTCATATACTTACCTTAGAATCACAAAACTCTAGCAGATGTTAAAATGGCAACCAGTGAAAGTGGTAGCAACTGTTGAATCTAATTATGGATGTTTACTGGGCTAGTCTTTCCACTATTTTGACATTTTTCCTATACAAAAACTTGGGGGTAAAAAGATATTCATTTGAATTCAGGATTTTTCTCTTGGCTTTGTCTGACTTGAGGGTCGCAACTTTTCAAGGTATTTCTGCTGACTGAGGAATGCTCTCTATCAGTTAAAAACAAAGATTTATTCTACAAGAACCAACATGCAAAGTTCTCAAAAACACATTGCAAAGGAAAAAAGGCAAACTGCAGAACAACACATATGGTATGAACCTATTCGTGATTTATATGCTCACGTACGCCACGTGAATAGAAAAATGAAAGGACACTCAGCAGCTCGATAACAATGATTAAATGGAAAGGGAAGTAAGAAAGGCTGTGGTTTGGGGGGGTGGTGAAGACAGATCTTCACTTTTTGGATAGGGTTGTTGTTGTTTTACTATTTTTATTGAGAAATCTTCACACACATATATTCCATACATGGTGTACAATCAGTGGCACATGATACCATCACATAGTTGTGTATTCATCACCATGATCTTTTTTTAGAACATTTGCATCACTCCAGAAAAAGAAAAAAGAAAAACTCATACATTCCATACACCTTACCCCTCCCTCTCATTGACTATTAATATTTCTATCTACCCTATTTATTTTACCCTTTGTCCCTGCCATTATTTATTTATTTATTAATCCATATTTTTTATTCATCTGTCTATACCCTGCATAAAAGGAGCATCAGACACGAGGTTTTCACAATTACACTGTCACATTGTAAACGTTATATCTTCATACAATCATCTTCAAGAAACAAGACTATTGGAACACAACTCAACAGTTTCAGGTACTTCCCTCCAGCCACTCCAATACACTATAAACTAAAAAGGGGTATCTATATAATGTGTAAGAATAACCTCCAGGATAACCTCTCAACTCTGTTTGAAATCTCTCAGCCACTGAAACTTTATTTTGTCTCATTTCTCTTTTCCCCTTTTGCTCAAGAAGGCTTTCTCAGTCCCTTGATGCTGGGTCCAGGCTTATCCCAAGGGTTCTGTCCCATGTTGCTAGGGAGATTTACACCCCTGGGAGTCAAGTCCCATGTAGGAGGGAGGGCAGTGAGTTCAACGGTTGAGTTGGCTTAGAGAGAGAGAGAGGTCACATCTGAGCAACAAAGGAGGTTCTCTAGGGGTCACTCTTAGGACAAATTTTAAGTAGGCTTAGCCTATCCTTTGCAAGAATAAGTTTCATAGGGGTGAACCCCAAGATCGAGGGCTCAACCTATTGATTTGGTTGTCCTCACTGCTTCTGAGAATATCAGAAGTTCTCCAAATGGGGAAGTTGAATATTTCCTCCTTTCTCTCCAGTTCCCTAAGGGGACTTTGGAAACACTTGTTTATTCACTGCCCAAATTACTCTGGGATTTGTTGGGGCATCACACTAACCTGGACAAACCAATAAAATCTCTCTCCCTATTCAAGATTCCATGTACTTATGGTGTTCAACTAAACTGACCATACAAGTTAAATTAGGTACCCAAAATATACCCCAAATATAAAATTTGTACCCAATAAACATCTCTCCCTTTAGTTTCACATGGAAGTTGAAGTTTTAAAATATGGACAATATCACCCTTTACCCTATTGGATAGGGTCATTTTGTTTGTTTGTCTGTTTGTTTTGCATGGCCAGGCACCAGAAATTGAACCTGGGTCTCCAGCCTGGCAGGCGAGAATTTGGATAGGGTTTTAATTTAATAAAAAACAAAAGTAAAATAAATGCAGGGGTAGACTAGATCTGCCAGGTACCTCTTGTCTTATACTTACCATTACCCAATGAGATGGAGAACGTCTTGTTGGGTACCTGGAGAGAGGTTGTGGTCAAGGGACCATGGGGCTTCCTCAGGGAAGCGGGCCAGCTGCACTCTCAGAAACTGGCTGGGCTGGGGAGGAGTTGGGGATGGGGAATTAATGTTTTGGTAATGGATAGTGGTGTTGGTAGCACAATATCGTGAAGACAACTGACAGCACCAAATTATATATGTGAATGTGGTTAAAAGGGGGAAATTTTAGGTTGTATATGTTACTAGAATAAAACTTATAAAAAAACGCCACCATAGTACTTTACAACACAATCAGGGAACTGTAATATAAACCATAATCTAGTTAATGGCACAATTATAATATTCTTTCATCAGTTATAACAAAAGTACCACACTAATGCAAGGTGTTAATAATAGGGAGTGTGTATGGGAACTCTGTATTTTCTACATGATTCTTCTGTAAACTTATAACTTCTCTAATTTAATAAAAAACATACCTACACACAACATTCCTACAGGGTGTGAATGACAGCAGCCTGGCTTTATTTTAAAAAAGGAAAATAAGAGAAACAGACTGGTCACAATCACATGGGTCACGTGACTGTGTATGTTCAGCCGTCCTCTGGCGTCAATCCCAGCCACACCTGTGTGGCCTGCAGGCAGGGCCACTCCAGGACCTGGCTAAGCCCCAGGTCCCTCCTCCATGTCACCAGCTTCTCATCAAGCAGCTGCAGAAATGAGGCAGGTAAACCTCCCACGTGGAACAACAACACAACTAGTGGTGTTGATAAGAAAGGCAAGAGGAAGAGCCAATCACAGATCCCTTCTGCACACTCAGCAATCACTGGGTTAAAAATACCTTAATCCTCTTTAGCACACTTTACAGCCTTCCTACTTTGGCAAGTGCCTTAAATTGTTCATTTTATTACCCTTCATGCAGTATTTTAGAGCCAGGCATTACCTCTAGATTCTTTGCTTTCCTCGCCAAAGCATTGAAAGGTTTTTCTAAGAAAATATCAGTTCAGATAAGTGGTACACTACTTATTTCATGGCATTCAATGACTGCTAGTTATTTGGACTTTGGCAAACAGCTCATAAAGAAATAATAGTTCATATTGGTCAATTGTTAGCAGTCCAAAGTCTGCCGTTGTTTTCATTAACCCTTTGGTGTATACTAATTTCAGACTCACATAGCAAAGCATAGTTTCTCTGCAGCTGGAACTGTCTGTGAATTTCTAACTAGAAAGGTGAAGATAGAACTAGATATAGATATGGATATAGCTATATTCAGTTAAAAGCTTTGTCGAAAATGAGGATATGATTATTTATTGCTTTAATGTAAAAATCAATTCGCTCACTGTAAGTGCTCAAAAGCTCTGAAGAATAAAATAATGGTTCTGTAATAATTACAACTTGTATTTACATATATAAGTCAATGGTAGAAATTAGAGGCCGCAAAATAGTTGAACTGCCCCTGTGTTTATTATGCATTGGGTAATAGTGGGGGTAGCAAGAGCATGACAGAAATAATAGACTCACATTTTAATGCATACTTGTTTCACATGGTGCATCTGCCACACTTAACTGAGGTTACAGAAGCATGCTAATTGATCAAGGGCTTCCTTCCCTTAATTCAAAAGCAACCATGTAGAAACAACAAAAACAGGGCAGGTAAGGGTGTGGTGATATTGGTACATGAGCATTGGCATTGTAAAGGGCTCCAGCCATTTACAAAAATAGTTTCATCAAATGCATCAAGGCTTATGAAGATGCCCAAATCATTTAACCTCATAATTTCACCCTGGGGCTCCTATCCACATAGAAAGAAATCTATATGCATGAAGATTTTTAATCAACATATTTATGAAAGCAAAACAGTTGAAAGCAACTGAAATATCCAACGTTTAGGGGAAAGTTAAGTAAATGAAGGCATAGCCATTACAAGGAACATCATGTGAGCATGTATGTGTTAATTATGGAGACTCTAGAGCAAAATTTACTCAGGTAACACATATTTATTGAGCCAGCTTTACTATTACCTGCTAATCACAGATGACATAATAATGAACAAAAAGGAGTTTTGCCTTAATAAAGCTTGTGGATAATACTTGCAAATGTAATGTTCAAAGGAAATGACAGAATACAAAATTCATGTATTATGATCACCATTAGGCAAAGATGAGATTCACAGGTGAAAGCTCAGGAACAAAATAAGCCAAAATGCAATATCATGTGTATATTTACTTAGGATAGTTATAGTAGAGATAATTTCCTCTCTTTTTCATCATTTCAAAGATTGTATTCAATTTTTTTAAAATTTCAAAATATTATTAACTATAAAGAGACATCAAGTAAAAAACACATCAAGATAAAATGTGGTGTAGTTGCAACTCTTCATGCAGTGAACAGGGACTCAGATCAATTGTGTCAAAAGGGAAAGTATGGGCAGGCCATGGTGGCTCAGTAGGCAAGAATGCTTGCCTGCCATGCCAGAGGACCCGGGTTCGATTCCTGGTGCCTGCCCATGTTAAAAAATAAAAATAAAAAAAAATTAAAAAGCAGCAGAATCTCTTAAAAAAAAAAAAAAAGGAAAAGTATTATGAAGAGTAGAGGAACTGAGCTAATTCTTGTTTCTTTTAAATAAATGCATGTTAATACTGTTGGTGCAAGGTCTTGTAATAATGCCTGCTTTAAAAGAGACCTAAAGGAGCCTCTTTTCTGCTAATCCAAGAACTCTAGACTGATGCACATGGAACAAGAGAAGGAGTACAGGTAGGAATCCGACAGACCGTGGCCTAAATCCCATGGCTGTCACCTGCTAGTTGTGTCACTTAGGGAAACTCATTGAACCTATCCAAAACTGTTTTCCCTTTTTTGAAAATGAGAGTAATAACTCTCATAGCTGCTTCCTAACTTTGTTGCTACTAGAAATTATATGACTTTATTCATAGAAAAAAAGAAAGAAGGATATTGTATTGGGCAGGATTAGCATCAGCTACAGATAACAGAATCCCCACCACAGTGTAATGTTTTTCACATCACAAAAAATCTGGAGGCAGAGTCTCCAGATAAGGGATAGTACCTCTAAGATTAAAACAGAGGAAAGGCTTTTCCAGTCCTTCAGCTCTGATGTGTTGGCCTGTAGTTTAGATCCACATAGACCCCAAATGGCTGCCCCACCCCGAGGCATGTAGGAGATAGCGTAGGAAAAAGCCTGGGCCGGCTGAGACTACCTGTCGATTTTGCTGTAAGCTTTGCTGCTTCTATTATATTAGCCAACATTGGGTCTGAGGCTAGCCCTAGCTGCAAGCAACTCTGAGAATCTGAGAAGGTAATTTTTACCTTCTGGGGGCAGGACAGGAGTGGGAGGGTAGAGGGAGCGCTGTTCAGAATTTAAAGTCTCCCAGAAGTTTCCGGTACAATCTCCTCCCTCACTGAAAACCACTGGGCTCAGATTACATATATGATTACGTATTGTATCAGCTAGTCGGCTCAGGTCTGTGAAACCAGTACCCCAGATTTACTGGGTTGGAGTAGTATTTGTGGGCGGTCTTGGAGGCTGCTGCCCAGCTCCCCTTCCTCCCAAGCCTTTTCCTACAGCAGTGTTGCTCCTGTACCTGCCCTCCTCTCTGCAGCTCTGCGCCTCAGGGAATGTGGCCCCAGGGGCAATAACTTTGGCTCTACGTGTAGTCCTGTTGGCTCACGCACTCACTCCTAAACCGATTTCTGCACGTGACGTTCTCCTGGCTATGTGGGCTTGGTTCCCAAACGAACCTGGAACCTGATTCAGATTAATGAAAATCTAGGGGAAATTTACTTCAAACTTCTGGTTAAGAAGTTTCTTCTCTCTGAATGAAGGAACCGCGTACACAGAGGGCTCTGCGATGCTGGCAGCATTCTATTTCGTGACCTGGGCGGTGACACGTGGGTTCTTGCTTTATAAAAATTCATCGAGCTGCACGTCTGTGTTTTATGTACTTTTCCATATGTGCATTACATTCCACAATTACAAGTTTAACAAGAATAAGGATACATTTGGAAAAAGGAGAGAGCCACTAGAAGACCGGGTGAGCTGGTGTACAGATGGGAAGCCCGCACTACAGCAACCATTTTGCCTCCATGATGGAAACTGCCTGAGGATGCAGAGGAGGGTGTGGCGGGGTAACAGGAAGGAAATGGAGCCGAGTCTCTAGATTAAGCTGGTGCTGAAGTCTACCTTATTTCCGAACTTCTGCATTTTGTGAGCTAATAAATGTTCTTAATGTTTATAACAGTTTGCATAGGATTTCCTGGACCTGGTAAGCAGAGGGATTCCATCTGAGACATTCTGGACCCATATTCTATCAGTCCCGAGTGTAAATACTCTGCAGTGTCCTCACCTCCGTTCACTTCTCTCCATTCTTCTTGCCCTCCTATTGTACCTTACTTGGGCGATGTTGAGAATGTGTCAGCAGCTCCTCAACTTCAAACCTGTCCACACCGGGCTCTTTACCTCTGGTCAAATCACTTTCCAGCATAAATTCTCCTCTTGGAAGAAGGTGACATCCCATCCCTCAGCTTTGCACTCCGGATATACAATAGGGCTCAACTCATGCTTTCACTCAACACTAATATACAAACTACACTTCTACCAACCTGGAACTTCTTCCCACAAGGGCTTGTAATTTCCCCTAGGAATGGTTTTCCTTCAGCCCCCACTCCTCCCTAATCTGCTTGTTAAAATCTTGTCCATCCCTCAAGGCCCATCTCTCAACCACTAAATTATTGAAGCTCCTCCTGATCTTACCAACTGGGTATGACCACTTACTCGATCCTCTAAGCCTCTCTACAGTACCCATATTTGCTCCTTTGGTGGTCTCTTATATTTTCTGTCTACAGGGCACACTTCTGGTTTTTGTCTTCCTCTTCTCCCCTTAAAGTCCCCTTTGTTATACACACTCACATACATGCACACCCACAAAATTCTTTGAAGATAGAATTTACATGTGGCACATAGTTTGTGCTCAACAAATAACATTTGTTAAATTGAAAAACTGAATAACCTCTTCACTAAGGTATAACTTTCTTAAAGAATAGGAAGTCAAAATTAAAACATAAATCTTGGCTTGATACAACGGAAAGTAATCTGCCAAGCTTCTGTGAAGAATACTCTCTCTTTTCTTCTTTAGTAAAGCATTACAATAAGGAAAGAACAAAAAGCTACTCACCAAGCTCCCAAGCCATCCTAAGAACTGCATAGTGTGAGTTGCTTTGCCTGGTACTTGTGAATTTGAAACCTGGGGGACAGAAACCAGAGGTCGTCCCATGCGTGCCTGTTGAGAGAACATGGTGCGCGCTCCTCAAGGATGGAGGGTGCGGCCACAGGTGCCACGTTAACCCTCCAGGAGAAGGAATTTGTCTCGCATTTGGGTCTGGCAACTGGTAGGCAGCCATCTCTGCAAGAAGTTATATCAAGAACTAAAAAGTCACTAAAATGAGGCGCAGAGTTAATTATCCCTACTTATGGTTCCCAAGGCAACAGGGCAACAACCCCCTTAGGATCCAGGGTAACAAGATGCTTTCAGACTCACTTGGGAGATAATCAGTTGTATGCTGCCTGCAACTGCCTAGCCCGGTTTGATTCATAGGATTTCTGTCTCTGGCAAGCTAAATAAAAGCACTCAGTGAATGCATATTAGTCCTTCCTTCAGTGCTTTCCAGACTCACAGATATACATTGAATACCCCAAGTAACCTTGTAACCTTCATTTACAAATGCATCTATTGTGTGTGGAAGGATATAATGTTGAGTTCATAAGCTAGAGAGCACTAGCCTGTGAGGAAATAGTAAGAAAATATTTTCTAAGACTCTGTCTTTACACATTGTTGGCTCATTTTCTCAGGGAGCCAAGACCAAGAAGCAAAATGACTGGGAATTGAAGGTGGGTGTTAGGAATACATCCATTGTCTTCATCAATTACTGGTTACTATTGCTTAGATGTGTAATATGCAGCAAAAGACTCTGATCTACTGGGCTGAGGTCAGCGATTCATCCCTGCCCAGAAACAGATTCTTGATTAACAGAATGGTAGGTACCCAAGAGATTGGTTCAAGCAATTGCTTGCTTATTTTTTATTTTATTTTATTTTCCTAAATACCAAAAAAACACCAAATAAATGCAAACATTCCTATTTTGATCATTCCGTTCTACGTATATAATCAGTAATTCACAATATCATCACATAGTTACATATTCATCATCATGACCATTTCTTGGAACATTTGCATGTATTCAGAAAGATTTGCTTGCTTATTGCAATAATGCAGAGAAAGATGAAATATGTCCATAGACCCTTAGGGGCAATGCTGAGATTTCAAAGAATTGACTCTGAAAACAAAGGTTTGGTATGCATGCTACTTTGGCAGCAAAATCTGACCTGAACTGATATAAGTCTATTTATGATCCTTATTTATCTTTCTTAGTATAAATAATCATACATTTCAATGTTTGATTATGGGGTGCCTCCCCAACCCCAGATTTAGCTGGAGGTATTATAGAATATACAGAACATGTACCATATATGTGAAAAATTCTAAGTTCCAAAACATATGGTCCCAAGAGTTTCAGATAAAGGATTATGGATCTATAAAATGAAACCTGGGGATGATAAGCAATTATTGTTTAGCATGTCAAATTGCAGTGGAATGTTCTGATGTTATAACATATAGAATGAAGTTTTGATATATATTAAAACATGGACGTACTTTGAAAACATTATACCAAGTGAAATAAGCCTGACATAAAAGGCCACATATTGTATGATTCCACTGACATGAAATGGCTAGAATAAGCAAATTCATAAAAACAGAAAGTAGATTACAGGTTATTAATTATTGAGGGGAAGGGGAAAACAGGAATGGGGGTTATTGCTTAATGAGTACAGTTTCTGCTTGGGGTGATGAAAAAGTTTTGGAAATGGGATTACATTGTGGATGTAAACAGTGCCACTGAATTGTGCACTTTAAAATAGCTAAAATGGCAAATTTTGCACATATTTTACCACAGTAAAATTTTTTAAATTTATTAACTGGTGAGTCTTGGCTTTCTTTCCTCAAACATACAATATATTTACCTCTAACTTTTGCATACTGTAGCAGCCTTGTAGAACATTTTGCAATCATTATACACACCTCCAAATTCTTGCATCGACATCTACATAGGCTTTGCTTATATTTTCAAGGCCTGCCCCTCCATTTGTGCAAAACAATTCCATTTCCTCTTACTGATTTCCATATCAGTAAAAAAATAAGCAACCACCTAGGGCAAACATCTCAAGTTTCTCTGCAAGTTTCAGGGAAAGCAAATTAAGCTAGTAACTAAAAGAAGCAAAACAAGTTCAATTTTTGTGTGCGTAACATCCAAATTCCTTTAAGTAGCTGTGAGCTAGGACTTGTTTTTTGTGACTGTTTTTTTGTATTACCACAGTAAGTTAGTATTTCAAATATCAGATAAATAGGAAATGATTTGGGTTTTTCATTAAACAGGCATCATATGCAGGAGCAGAATGCAGAACATGTGAAGGTTTCATAGATGATGAAATTATTAGATTAGAAGAATAGATTAAGTTCTAAAAGTATTCCTGTTGATGGAGTAGAGGAGATATAGGCATTTCTTTGTTGTCTTCTGTACCCAGAAAAATGTAATGTAATCAATAATGTATGCATGACTAATTATTTCCATCATAGGTGAAATGTAATTGTACCAACAGGCTAAACAACATCCCAAAGGAAACTCATCACTCCTCATTCATATGTGATAGAAGAAAGCTCTATAATTAAAAAGGAAACAGTAGGGTTCACAGCCTCATAAATTCATATTCATAACCACAACATGCCCTTTGATGCAGAAGGATCCCAGGACAGATATGAAAATACTCTGAGTGCTTAACGATCCTGTTTTCAGCCCTTATTTGTCTCTTCATGACCCTGGGTTGGCCTGTTTGGTAAAAGAATTACTTCTGGGAGGAAAACAGCTGTCCCTAGTCTGCAGGGATGGGGTTTCAGATCTTACTGTTTCACCCCCACTTGGGTTTTTGTGATAATCTGGACTGTTTCTAGTACCTGGAATACTTCCCTGAGATATGCACATAGCTTGCTCTCTCACTTCATTCAGGCTCCCGTGTTCAGTCATGTCATGCTGGGATCGTGAAACCAGCCATTAGGGTGACCAACCATCCTGGTTGCCAGAGGTTGAGGGGTTTCTGGAGATACATTGTAGCGCAAAAACCAGGACTGAGGCCGCAGGCCTCCAGGAACGTTCTGCAAAACTAGAGCATGCTGAGACTAAGGGACCGTAGTTTCGGGAAGCAAGTGATTTATTAGCTCGTGCGCATGGGGCCCAGCTGAGTCACCTCGAAAGTCTGAGCCCCGAACAAAAGACAACCTTAGCTTTTATAGACTGTACAATATGTTAAAGACAAGGTAAACAATTGGCAGATATAAGTTGAGAATGGCCCAGGGCTTATATACTGTACGACATGTTAAAGACAAGGTAAACAATTGGCGGAGTTGAGAATGGTCCAGGGCCTATAGACTGTTGAGGGGCCCCACCCCAGGAATATCTTATCTTGCCTATGTGCATTTTCACCAGTTCCTGAAGACTAGGGGAGGGGGTTTAGGGATTTTCCACAGAGAGCACAGCTAAATCAGAAAGAGGGGGAGGCCTGCCTGCTACAACACGACTTTCAGTGCTAAGACTGAGAAACCCAGACAAATAAGAACCAAGTTCTCCCAGACACGGGAGGAGTATCTACACCTTAGAAATTGACAAATGCTACGAATCAGGGCTTTTCACTGCTTGGAGATCTAGTTGTTAAATATTTACTAGCATACTCCTGTGCCCGAGTTTGGTTTTCCTCTAGCGCTGTCTGTACTGTGAACCCAGGTTGGGCTACCTAAAACCTTCACCAAACCTGTGGGGCTGCATAGCAGACACTGGCAGGTCTAATGCACCTGGGAAGTTACCCTGACCAGAAAAGCCTTTGCTAGATTAGTAATAAAGTTGTCTGTCCAGAACAGGAGTTCCTGACTTTAATTAACCATCCTTACTGCAGAGTTCCTTCATGGTATCTTAACTCCCTTCTCTACCTGTTCTAGTCTGCCTCAACTTGCCCCACAGAGAGTTCTCACCCTTTAATCTTAAGGGCTGCTGAGGGATGAGGATCTGTCCTCTGTAGCTGCTTCTTGCTTGTCAGGGGGTGTAGGCCCTATCTGATGGGGTGTAGAACTCTCTGGCTATCTCATTTAAGTTGAGAGGAGTCTGGAGGGGCTGTTGGAAGAGCTGAAAATCCTCACATTGTCCACACTGGTTTGGTGTGGAAGCCTTCTAGTCTGGAAGAAATAAACTTGGTGAGAAGTTAAAAAACACAAGGGCCAATCAATAGCAAGAGGATAGAAGTCAGTGGGCCTAGGAGAGAAACTGGCCAAGAGAGACTGGGGAAGAGGGAAGGGAATGACCGTCCTTTAGGTCCAAGAAAGAATCCTAGCTGGGAAGCTCATTCTGCTTAACTAGGGAATAAGAGGCTGCATGAGGCAAGTTAAGGGGTGCAGGAATGAGCCTTAGAAGAGGCTCAATTAATTGGGCTGCTGCTTTGGCTGCTGTTTCAGCCTGGTTCTTTCTTGAAGAGATGTGAGTATTATCTTTTGATGGCCAGGACAATGAATTACAGCTATTTCTGTTGGCAAGAACATGGCATTGAAGAGATTGACTATTGGAGGGGGCCAAGATGGTGGCTTAGAGAGGGGTGGAATTTAATTTGTCCTCCAGAGCAGCTAATAAATAGCCAGAAACAGTACAGAACAACTGCTGGGGCCACATCAGTGACTGGACACACAGCATACCCCAGTCTACATGAGCTGGACCAGCTGCAAGGCCCCCCAGAACTGTGAGCTTCCCAAGCCGTGGTGGCTGGTGCCCTCCCCCACAGTCTGTTTCCTAGAGGGGAAAGGAAAGAGACTTTACCAAAAGCAGGGGCTCAGCACAAGCGAACTCCAATTGTGGAATTAATTAACAAATTCTTACTACTAAAAATAGGCCTCCAGCTCAGCTGAACCTCCAGTAAAAACAGAGGTTGCTGGTTTTTGCCCCGGCGCAGAGGGGTCACGACTGACCGAAAAAGAAAATAATACACAGAGGTCTTTTGGGGATTTGTAAAGGTCTGGGCCCTGAAGGAAAGGAGGGGACACTTAGGACTTGGAGATACACAGAGCAGCGTACCAACTTAAGCTCTTGATTGGCAAGCCTGAGGAATGAGGTTCCTGCTCTGAAAAGGATTTTTCTCTTGAGCTTTGGTGGCTGTGTTTCTACAGCTTGACTGCTCTTTGGATACAGTGGCAGGGCTTCTCAGGCTCCACTGCCCCAGGCATAGGCAGAATTAAGCTTGTTTTAGTGTTCATCTGGAGCCTGTGCCTTCCCCAGGAGAGAGGTGGGGCCCAGCTTGGGTGGAATCCCTCCCCCAAGGAGTCCAAACCACAGGGTCTGGAAAAGTGAAGCGATTAAAACCATACTACAACCTCTCCTGTGTCTTGACCATGCCCCCAGCAGGGAGAGTCTGCTGAAGTTAAAGGTACCGCATCACGTTATGCTGATGGGACCTGCAGGCAGACACGTGCCACCTATTGGGAAGAATAGGAAAAATGGACGGCCCAGAGGCTTCATAGCAAAGCCTTCCAATCTGCTGGGTCTCACCCTCAGGGAAAACTGGCCCAGGTGACTCTTTCCTCCTGAGAGGAGGCCAGTTTGGTCTGACAGAATCTGGCTAGGGTCTAAGTAAGCTCTCCTAGGGGGGGAAAAAGGCACCATACAGGCAGGGCAAGAAACAAGAAAACAAGAACTGAAAAATTCTGCTCTGTTAAACAAAACCTAAGCTAGAGGTCCAGAATAAGCGGAACGGAATGTCAAAGAACAGATACACAACAAAGTCATCCAGCAAGAAAATCCTAGGAAAAAAAACTGAAAACAGTCTCTGGAATAAACTAATTAAGGTAATTAAATGCCAGACACCAGCAAAAAATAACGAATCATAATAGGAAAATTGAAGCTATGCCCAGTCAAAGGAAAAAATCAGCAATTCAAAGGAGATACAGGAGTTGAAACAATTAATTCAAAATGTTGGAAAAGGCATGGAAAATCTCATCAAAAAACAAATCAATGAATGGAGGATATAAAGAAGGCAAAGAATGAACAAAAAGAAGAAATCAAAAGTCTGAAAAAAACAAATCGCAGAACTTCTGGGAATGAAAGGCACAGTAGAAGAGATGAAAAACAATGGAAACCTACAATGTCAGATTTCAAAAGGCAGAAGGTAGGACTAGTGAACTGGAGGACAGGACATCTGAAATCTGACAAGCAAAAGAAAATATAGGGAAAAAAATGGAAAAATATGAGCAGGGACTCAGGGAATTGAATGACAACCTGAAGTGCATGAATATATGTGTTGTGGGTGTCCCAGAAGGAGAAGAGAAGGGAAAAGGAGGAGAAAAACTTAATGGAGGAAATTATGACTGAAATTTCCCAACTATTGTGAAATACTTAAAATTACAGATCCAAGAAGTGCAACGTACCCCAAAGAGAATAGATCCAAATAGATGTACTCCAAGACACTTACTAATCAGAATGTTAGAGGTCAAAGAGAAAGAGACAATCTTGAAAGCAGCAAGAGAAAAGCAATCGATCACATACAAGGGAAGCCCAATAAGACTATGCGTAGATTTCTCAGCAGAAACCATGGAGGCGAGAAGATAGTGGGATGATATTTTTAAATTACTAAAAGAGAAAAACTGCCAATCAAGAATTCTATATTCAGCAAAATTATCCTTCAAAAATGAAGGGAGAAAGTAAAACATTTTAAGATGAAAAATCACTGAGAGAATTTGTGACCAAGAGACCAGCTCTACAAGAAATACTAAAGGGAGCACTAGAGACAGATACGAAAAGACAAAAGAGAGAGGTGTGGAGAAGAGTGTAGAAATGAAGACTATCAGTAAAGGTAAAAAGAAGAAAAATGAGGTAGAAATATAAAATCCAAAAGGCAAAATGGTAGAAGAAAGTACTTCCCTTACAGTAATAATACTAAATGTTAATGGATTAAACTCCCTGACCAAAAGAAATATACTGGTCCTGTTAAAAAGCAGAACCCACCTATATGCTCTCTACAGGAAATGCATCTTAGACCCAAGGATAAACTTAGGTTGAAAGTGAAAGTTGGGAAAAGATACTTCATGCGAATGTCAATCAGAAAAGAGCAGGAGTAGCTATACTAATATCCAACAAATTAGACTTCAAATGTAAAACAATTAAAAGAGATAAAGAAGGACACTATGTATTAATACAAGGAACAATTCAACAAGAAGACATAACAATCATAAATATTTATGCACTGAACCAGAATGCTCAAAAATACATGAGGCAAACACTGAAAAGAGAAATAGACACATCAGCCATAATAGTTGGAGACTTCAATTCCCCACTCTCATCACTGTACAGAACATCTAGACAGGATCAATAAAGAAACAGAGAATTTGAATAATACAATAAATGAGCTATACTTAACAGACATTTATAGAACATTACACCTCACAACTGCAGGATATACTTTTTTCTCAAGTGCTCATGGATCATTCTCAAGGAGAGACCATATACTGGGTCACAAAGCATGTCTCAATAAATTTAAAAAGATTGAAATAATACAAAACATTTTCTCAGATCATAAAGGAATGAAGTTGGAAATCAATAATAGTGAGAGTGCCAGAAAATTCACAAACATATGGAGGCTCAACAACACACTCTTAAGCAACTAATGGGTCAAGGAAGAAATTACAAGAGAAATCAGTAAATATCTTGAGGCAAATGAAAATGAAAACACAACATATCAAAGTTTATGGGATGCAGCAAAAGCAGTGGTAAGAAGGAAATTTATTGCCCTAAAAGCCTATATGAAAAAAGAAGGAAGAATAAAATTCGAGGAATTACTTGTCCACTTGGAAGAACTAGAGAAAGAACAGTAAACTAACCCCAAAGCAAGCAAAAGGAAAGAAATAATGAAGATTAGAGCAGAAATAAATGAAATTGGGAACATGAAAACAATCAAGAAAATCAACAAAACCAGTATTTAGTTCTATGAGAAAATCATTAAGATTGATGGACCCTTAGCAAAATTGACAAAAAGAAGAAGAGAGAGTTTGCAAATAAATAAAATCAGAAATGGAAGAGGAAATGTAACCACTGACCCCACAGAAATAAAGGAAGTAATGAGAGGATACTACGAACAACTTTAAGCTAATAAACTCAACAATATAGATGAAATGGACAATTTCCTAGGCATGAACAACCAACATTGACTGGAGAAGAAATAGATGACTCAACAAACCAATCACAAGTGAAGAAATTGAATCAGTCATTAAGAAGCTCCCCAAAAAGAAATGTCCAAGACCAGATGACTTCACATATGAATTCTACCAAACAGTCAAGAAAGAATTAGTACCAATCCTGCTCAAATTCTTCAAAAAAATTGAAGAGGAGGGAAAGCTCCCTAACTCATTCTATGAAGCCAACATCACCCTCATACCAAAGCCAGACAAAGATACTACAAAAAAGAAAACTACAGACAAATCTCTCTTATGAATATAGATGCAAAATCCCTCAACAAAATTATTGCAACTCGAATCCAGTTGCATATTAAAAGAATTATACACCATAACCAAGTAGGATTCATCCCAGGTATGCAAGGATGGTTCAGCATAAGAAAATCAATTAATGTAATACACCATATAAACAAATCAAAGCAGAAAAACCACATGATCATCTTGATTGATACAGAAAATGCATTTGACAAATTTCAACATTCTTTTTCTTTGAAAACACTTCAAAGAATAGGGATAGGAGGGAACTTCCTCAACATGATAAAGGGAATATATTAAAAACCCACAGCTAACATCATCCTCAATGGGTAAAAACTGAAAACTTTTTCCCTAAGATCAGGAACAAGACAATGATGTGCACTATCACCATTGTTATTCAACATTGTGTTGGAAGTTCTAGCCAGAGCAATTAGACAAGAAAAAGAAATACAAGGTCACCTGGGACAGAACAGTCTCTTCAATAAATGGTGCCTAGAGAACTGGATATCCATATGCAAAAGAATGAAAGAAGACCCATATCTCACACCCTATACAAAAGTTAACTCAAAATGGATCAAAGATCTAAACATTAGGTCTAAGACCATAAAACAGTTAGAGGAAAATGTAGGGAGATATCTTATGAAACTTACAATTGGAGGCGGTTTTATGGACCTTAAACCTAAAGCAAGAGCACTGAAGAAGGAAATAAATAAATGGGAACTCCTCAAAATTAAACACTTTTGTGCATCAAAGAACTTCATCAAGAAAGTAGAAAGACAGCCTACACAATGGGAGACAATATTTGGAAATGACATATCAGATAAAGGTCTAGTATCCAGAATTTATAAAGAGATTGTTCAACTCAACAACAAAAAGACAGCCAACCCAATTACAAAATGGGAAAAAGACTTGAACAGACACCTATCAGAAGAGGAAATACAAATGGCCAAAAGGCACATGAAGAGATGCTCAATGTCCCTGGCCATTAGAGAAATGCAAATCAAAACCACAATGAGATATCATCTCACACCCACCAGAATGGCCATTATCAACAAAATAGAAAATGACAAGTGCTGGAGAGGATGCGGACAAAGAGGCACACTTATCCACTGTTGGTGGGAATGTCAAATGGTGCAACCACTGTGGAAGGCAGTTTGGCGGTTCCTCAAAAAGCTGAATATAGAATTGCCATACGACCCAGCAATACCATTGCTGGGAATCTACTCAAAGGAATTAAGGGCAAAAACTCAAACGGACATTTGCACACCAATGTTTATAGCAGCGTTATTTACAATTGCAAAGAGATGGAAACAGCCAAAATGTCCATCAACAGACGAGTGGCTAAACAAACTGTGGTATATACATACGATGGAATATTATGCACCTTTAAGACAGGATAAACTTATGAAGCATGTAATAACATGGATGGACCTAGAGAACATTATGCTGAGTGAGTCTAGCCAAAAGCTAAAGGACAAATACTGTATGGTCCCACTGATGTGAACCGACATTCGAGAATAAACTTGGAATATGTCATTGGTAACAGAGTCCAGCAGGAGTTAGAAACAGGGTAAGATAATGGGTAATTGGAGCTGAAGGGATACAGACTGTGCAACAGGACTAGATACAAAAACTCAAAAATGGACAGCACAATAATACCTAATTGTAAAGTAATCATGTTAAAACACTGAATGAAGCTGCATCCGAGCTATAGGTTTTTGTTTTGTTTTGTTTTTACTATTATTACTTTTATTTTTCTCTCTATATTAACATTCTATATCTTTTTCGGTTGTGTTGCTAGTTCTTCTAAACTGATGCAAATGTACTAAGAAACGATGATCATGCATCTATGTGATGATGTTAAGAATTACTGATTGCATATGTAGAATGGTATGATTTCTAAATGTTGGGTTAATTTCTTTTTTTCTGTTAATTAATAAAAAAAAAAAAGAAATACAAGGCATCCAAATTGGAAAGGAAGAAGTAAAACTCTCACTGCACAGATGATATGATACTACATGTTGTAAACCCCGAAAAATCCACGGCAAAACTTCTTCAGCTAATAAATGAGTACAGCAAAGTGTCAGGTTACAAGATCAACACTCAAAAATCTGTAGTGTTTCTATAAACTAGTAATGAACAATCTGAGGGGGAAATCATGAAAAAAATTCACT
Organism: Tamandua tetradactyla; assembly: GCF_023851605.1. Classification (NCBI taxonomy): domain Eukaryota; kingdom Metazoa; phylum Chordata; class Mammalia; order Pilosa; family Myrmecophagidae; genus Tamandua; species Tamandua tetradactyla. Next base: position 98,977,461 of record NC_135328.1, on the reverse strand, counting down.
TAAATTGCAATGAAAACAATAAAATATTTAGGAATAAGTTTTTTTAATAATTATTTTATTTTATTTTTTTAAATACCAAAAAACACCAAACAAACGCAAACATTCCTATTTTGATCATTCCATTCTACATATATAATCAGTAATTCACAATGTCATCACATAGTTGCATATTCATCATCCTGATCATTTCTTGGAACATCTGCATCTATTCGGAAAAAGAAATAAAATGAAAACAGAAGAAAAATTTATACATGCCATACCCCTTACCCCTCCCTTTCACTGATCACTAGCATTTCAAACTAATTTTATTTTATCTTTTTTATTTTTATTTTTTTAAATGCCAAAAAACACATAACAAATGCAAACATTCCTATTTTGATCATTCCGTTCTACATATATAATGAGTAATTCACAACATCATCACATAGTTGCATATTCATCATCATGATCATTTCCTGGAACATTTGCATCCATTCAGAAAAAGAAATAAAATGAAAACAGAAAAAAAAATTGGTACATATCATACCCCTTACCCCTCCCTTTCACTGATCACTAGCATTTCAAATTAAATTTATTTTAACATTTGATCCCCCTATTATTTATTTTTATTCCATATGTTCTACTCATGTTGACAAGGTAGATCATAGGAACATCAGACACAAGGTTTTCACAATCACACGTCACATTGTGAAAGCTACATCATTATTCAATTATCATCAAGAACATGGTTACTGGAACACAGCTCTACTCTTTCAGGTAGTTCCCTCCAACCTCTCCATTACATCTGTTTTTTTCTTTATTAATTTTGTAAATTAAAAAATATATATAACAAGAAAGAAACACAAACATTCTTAACATATAATCATTCTGTTCTACATATATAATCAGTAATTCACAATATCATCACAGTTTCATATTCATCATCATGATCATTTCTTAGAATATTTGCATCAATTCAGAAAAAGAAATAAAGACAACAGAAAAAGAAATAAAATGAAAACAGGAAAAAAAATTATACATACCATACCCCTTACCCCTCCCTTTCATTGGCTCTAGCATTTCAAACTAAATTTATTTTAACATTTGTTCCCCCTATTATTTATTTTTATTCCATATGTTCTACTCATCTGTTGACAAGGTAGATAAAAGGAGTATCAGACATAAGGTTTTCACAATCACATAGTCACATTGTGAAAGCTATATCATTATACAATCATCTTCAAGAAACATGGCTACTGGAACATAGCACTACATTTTCAGGCAGTTCCCTCCAGCCTCTCCACTACATCTTGAATAACAAGGTGATATCTACTTAATGCGTAAGAATAACCACTCGACTGTGTTTAGAATCTCTCAGCCATTGACACTTTGTCTCATTTCACTCTTCCCCCTTTTGGTTGAGAAGGTTTTCTCAATCACTTGATGCGGAGTCTCAGCTCATTCTCGGATTTCTGTCCCATGTTGCCAGGAAGGTCCACACCCCTGGGAGTCATGTCCCACATAGACAGGGGGAGGGCAGTGAGTTTGCTTGTTGTGTTGGCTGGAGAGATTGGCCACATCTGAGCAACAAAAGAGGTTCTCTTGGGGGTGACTCTTAGGCCTAATTTTAAGTAGGCTTGACCTATCCTTTATGGTGTTAAGTTTCATATGAAGAAACCCAAAGACTGGGGTCTCAGCCTATAGCTTTGGTTGTCCACACTGCTTGTGAGAATATCAAGAATTCAACTTGGGGAAGTTGAATTTTCTCCCCTTTTCACCATTCCCCGAAGGCGACGTTGCAAATACTTTTTTATTCACTGTTCAAATCACTCTGGGATTTATCGGGGCATCACTCTGGACAAACCAACAAAATCTCATGTCCTACTCAAGATTCCATGCACTTATGGTGTTCAATTAAGCTGTCTACATAAGTTATATTAGGAAATGCACTAGTCAAAATATAAATTCTGTATCAAATAAACAATTTTTGCTTTAGTCTCACACATAAGTTGAAATTTTAAAATATTAATTACCATCTATTTTCAGCACTGCAGTAATGACATTCCTTTGTTCTTCCTCATGCAAAAACATTTTTAAAATTTGTACATTTAGTCACTATCATTACATACTCTAGGCATTCCTAGATTATACAATCTCAATCTTCATCGTCTATCTTTCTTTCGGATTTCATTTGTGCCCCAGCCCTCCTCCCGCTATCATTCTCACATTCAGCTTCATTCAGTGTTTTAGCATAATTGTATTACAGTCAAAGTACCAATTCTTGAGACACTGGGGTTTCAAAGAGAGATAGAATTTATTATTAGGCATGTAGCAGGAGAGCAGATGGCCTATAGGCCCAAAATCAGTCTCCCTGAACTGCAAAAATTCTGATAGTTTTATTAGAGAAAAAGATGGGCAGGATTTAGGATAATGAGCACAGTGGCTCCAAATGATGTAATTAGAGGTGATCTAATTATTGAGCATGTACAGATTGATTCCACGCTTAGTCACAGGACATATGCGAGAAAATGGCAAAATGAGGAATAGGTGACTTGTAGGTTAAAGTTGAAGCTACTGTGTGTGCCAGTTGAGTCCATTTTGGTTAGATCCAGTTTTGTACTTGGGGTGGGTTAGTTAAGGGCTGACCAAGACCCTTCATTAATAAGCATTAGGGGCTGTCTGTACTTATTACAAGACTCTGAAGTTGAAAACCTGGATAACTGGGTACAAATGAAGATTAATCATAAGGTTTTTATAATCACAGGAGTAGAAGATAAAGGCTATACAATCGTTATTAGAGATTAAGGCAGTTGGATTACAATTTAGAGATTTCAGAAATTTCCCTCTGTCTACTCCAATATACCAGAAAGCAAAAAGGAATATCTATATAATGATTCAGTAATCAAAAGCAGTCCTTAAATTCTGATTTCTTGGTTACATCAGCATGTGTCTCAGATCAAAATAAGGAATTAATAAATCTGTGGAATAAATGAATCATTAAATAAAGACAAAAACAAATCCTTTTTTCCTTGTCTCAGATTTACTAAACCAATTCTTCAAGGTAACCACTGATCCCTCAAGGGTGTGTTTTGCTTCCTAACTTTTCTTAAATCAGGAAAATCCAGAGGCAGAAAAAAGTCATGAAGTTAACTACGACTACTACAACAACAACATACACTGCACACCACAAATATTTAATTAAGAAGACCAAAACAAAACCTATTTACAAGTCCTGGCTCATCATCTCTATAGCTATTGTACAAATCCTATAATTTATGTTGACTCAACACTGTTATTTTCCTTCTCTCGCTATTAGACAACTCAGAAAAAGGTCCCAAAATAATTTCAACACTAACACTCATGATTATTAATATTATTCATACAGCTTTTTTTTTTTATAATGACCCGTGTTCTAAACCCTTGCATCCGATCTTAGAGAAGAGTGTATATATAGGCCTGCAGCCAAACGCAGCCTCGAACACTTTCTGTAGGGAATCTCCATCCTTTCCAATATTAACCTGGCTTTCCAAACGCCACGGGGGTCCCTCCCCCTTCTCAAGCCGCTCTCAGGCTCCTTTTCTTTTACATCTCCTTGTCTCTCAGTGGGGTAAGCGGAGTGGCCGCCTGCCCAGCCTCCCACGTATACTGTTTAGTGTGTCCTTCCTTCTCCCACCCTCCCAGCCCAGTCCACTTCCTTCCACCAGAGGTGGATGCTGCCTCCAGGAAATAAGTGCTCTTATCAACCCCCTCTCGGTCCGTGAAAAAAGGAAAGGTCTGGCTTTTCTTCCTAAAAGGAGACTAATCTAGTTCCCAACTCTTTGGTTTTCCAAAACAAACAAATAAAAAACAACCCTCTAAGTATTTCTAAGGCCCCGTTGATGTTTTTCACCTGCAGTGGGCATCAGATTTTAGTCTGCATTAGAATCCCTCTGGGGAATTGGTCAGATGCATATTTCTCTCCTGCTCCAGTTTGTCCAGGGATTTACGTGGGTAATTAACACTCCTTAGGAGTCTGATGCTTTTATACTTTTTTTTTTTTTTTTAACTACGTGCACTGTTTACCTTGGACAGGGGGTGGTCCAGAACAAAACTTTCTTAAACACTTGTAAAAACGTCTAAGGGAGGGACCGGAGGCGAGAGTTTTTCTCCTGAGTTGAGTGCAAGCTAACAGCGAACACTTGGAGTGGGTGAGGGAATGGATGCTGAGTCTCATTGCAATTCCAAGAAGGACCTGGGAAGATGTTTACCGTGAGGTGTTAAGTCTTTATGGCTTCCTGCCATCTTTTAACTTTCTCTTTGATTGCTCTTTTCTAACCCCCCGGAAGACCCCGGTGGAATTCTTCTTGCTATCAGCATCGCGTGCCGAAAGACGCAGAAAACCCGGAGGGAAGAGATGGCGGGGTACAGCGCCCCCTACCCGGCCCAGACGCTTCTAACACAGCAGGAGGCAGGGCTTATCTTCCTGCTTCCTCCTTCCTCCTCCCGAGGTTGGGCACTCACCCAGTTAGGATAATAGAGTCAGATTCTGGGAAAGCTCCTGTTATTTTGCGGATTTCGCAGCCCGAGGGCAGACCAGTGAGAAGGCCTGCTTTCCTTCTTTCTGTCTTCTGTGCAATCTCCTGGGCAAGTAGAAATAATCCTCTATACCAAGATTCTTGATATCTGGCATTCTCGGCCAAGCAAACGTTGATCGCAAATTGTATATTATTTCTATTAAATGTAGACACATGTTCATTAGGACATTTTACCTCATGTTTGGACTATGTCAGATATTGGTGTGATTTACTTTGGCCGTCTAAGATAAGAACACTATCTTAGTGTTTATAGTGTGACTAAATAATTCTTTTGTCAAACTTTGACCCTGAGTTTTAAGTACTGGTATAAAGACAAACTGAAAATATTCCAAAGTACATTAGCTAATACTGGTGTCCCTGCAATACTGTGCTTTTCCCCACATTAACACAAAGCATCTCAAAGTACCTCCTCTTCAGCCCCACTGAGAAACAGGGGTGCTCTGGGGAAGTACCCAAATAAGGAAACAGGAAATTTCCTGTCTTAAAAATTTGCTTTAAAACTTCAAAATAATTCATTCTAAAATATATTTGTGTTTGTTTTAGTATAAAAATCTTTCCAGTAAAATTGATTAGGCATGAAAATGCATCATATCCATCTTGCAGTTTTTGTATCTTTGAGGGCACCCCCTGATCCCCGGCCTGATAAACATAGCATTATTCTGTTGTTTTGACTATATGAAATTCTAAACCTTGTTTTGGAAATCATATAAAGGACTTTTTTTTTAAAGATAGGTGTGTTTACATCCCACTAGACATTTCTAAATATTGAAAGCAGCTCTATATATCTTAAAATATTCCCTAAATATAAAATTAAAATTAAGTGAATATGACATAAAAAGCAATTTCCAGAGGTAACAATATTCTTACAGTAGCAAATAATCTACTTCTAGGACTTCTTTCCTAAACGCAGGGATTATTTAATGCCAACAACTAAGTCTATAAAACACTATCATGTTAAACATTGCAACTTACAGAAATCATACAGAGAAAAGTCAAAGAATTTTATGTCCAATATCATTGAAAACGCAAATAATTTAATAAAAATACATGCTGTCCAATGCTCCAGTGGATCGCTAACAGGGCTAAGCCCAGATAATATTTCTGGGTTTTTTTGAAGGTGTGTGTGTGTGTGTGTGTGTGTGTGTTATGTTTCTAAACCAATGACTATACTTGAAACATATCAGGTGTTGATGTTTTTTGAGGAGACAACTAAACTAAAATTATGCTTAGGACCTAGGTTTACTCAATTGTATAATTTCTGCTGTATAGCATTAGTAATTAAGGTAAATCCAATTCTGAAAAGCAGCAGAGTACTTTGTATGAGCAATAAAGACACTCAAAATCCTGAGTGCTATACTCAAAGAAATTGAAACAGGGACTCAAAAAGATACTTGAACACCATCGTTCATGGCAGCATTGCTCACAGTAGCCAAAAGCTGGAAACAACCCAAGTGTCCATTAGCAGTTGGATGGATAAACAAAAATATTGTGTATCCATACAATGGAATACTATGCAGCCACAAGAATGAAGTTCCGATGCATGCAACAACATGGCTGAAACTTGAAGACCTCATGCTGCCTGAAATAAACCAGATACATAGGAACAAATATTATATGATTTCACATATATGAAATATCTAGAAATAACAAGTTCATAAAGACAAAATAGATTACAGGTTACCATATATATTAAGTATATATACACAATATATATTTATCAGCTTCTCATTTCAGTCATAATGAAAGCCAAGGTCTTTGCCATGACTCACAAGGCTGCTGATGACCTCAGGTGCCCTGATTCTGACCCCTAATACTCTTGCTCTCACTCTTTCCCTGCCACTTAGCACACTGCTCTTTCTTGAGGAAGATGAGCATGTGCTCACCTCAGGGTCTTTTCAGTTCCCTCTTCCCCAGATGCCTCCCTTATCTCTTTAGGTCTCAGATGTCATCTGCTCAATGGTCCTCCCCTGACAAATGTATTGCAACCCCCTCTCCACACAGCACACACTTACATATTCCATCCTTCTCTGCTTTGTCTTTTCTGAATAGCACTTAGCACCATCAGACATGATATAGGGAGAAGAAACACAGGTTGTGATGAAGAGCACAACCTCTGGAACTAAATTACCTGGGCTGAGTCCTAATTTACCTCTCACTAGCTGTGCAATCTTGTTCAAGTTACTTATCCTTTATGTGCGTCAGTTTCCCCATCTTTACAATGGGTTTGGTGTGAGGATTAAAGCACCTAGGACACGTTTGGCATAGAGGAAGCACTTCATAAATGTTAGCTACTGTTTATTTTGCTTATCATCTGTCTCTCCCACTATACTCCCTATTGGAAGAAGCTGTATGTATTTTGTTTACTCCTCTATTATGAGCACCTGGCAAAGAGCCTGGCACTTCTTAGGTGCTCAATAAATGTCTGTCAAATGAATGAAGCTGGAGCCTGCAGAATTAGCCATCTTTTTAGCGATAGCATCTGAAGTTTAAAAAGGAGGAAACGGAAGAGAAGGAAGCCAGAATGCAAAGAGAAATTGAGATCATAATGTCAATTTTTTTGATATCTACACTTATGGAACAAGCAGAAGAATCAACAAAGGAGGCTGAGAAATGGGGAGCAAGGCTGGAGAAGACTCAACATAACTTTTCATCATAAAAATTCAGGGGAAAGGAGACTTTAAGAAGTGGGGGCGAACAATAGTTTTGAACACTAACAAAAACATGGACAGCTTGACGCCCATGTAGGACCACTGGATTAAGAGATTAAAAGAACACTGGTTATTTTGAAAAGAGCAAAGCTTGCAGCAAAGAAGTAAGGAGTCTAAGACTAAAATAAGTCAAAGGGCAAATGGCAAATTGGGAAGGGGAAGCAGCAACTGCTGTCTGTTCTTGAAGTTGAGCAGCAAAAGCAAATGGAAATGAAAGGGAAAAAATATTGTAGTTTCAAATAAAGCGTTGGTATAATAACTAAAACAAACAAACAAAAAAAACCCGAGTGCTGTGCAAGCTCCTTATTTACACGTCCAGACGGCATCCTGCTCTTTAGGGGTGATGTTTTCCAATTACTGTCCCTATGTGACCAATGCTACAAAAAAATGGGAGAGGACTTGCCTGTCTTACTAGGTGTTTGCTAATAGTGAATGTAATCACTACACACTAACTGTTTATAAGCTCCAAACGTTCATTAAGAAAAACACACGTGGGCCACGGTGGCTAAGCAGGCAAGGATGCTTGCCTGCCATGCCAGAGGACCCGGGTTCATTTCCCGGTGCCTGCCCATGTAAAAAAAAAAAAAAAAGAAAGAAAAACACACGAACCAGGGTTGCCTCCACCGCGGTTTCCACTGCAGCGCGTGGCCCCGCCTGGGCGCGAGAGCGACGAGGCACGGGTGCCTTGGTGGTCCAGCGAGGATTGAGACCAAGGAAGGGAAGTGGTGGCTGCGCATGTTTCTGGAACTTGGGACTGCTGTCACTGAAGCGCATGAGGGGCATGATGCTATAGGATTGATATTGAGGACGACCTTGATGATGTCACTGAGGAGGTGGAAGGCTCAATACCGAAACCTGAACCAGCGCTCCTCCTCCATCCCCAAAGGTCACTTACAAAGCTCCGGTTCCCACAGGGGAAGTGCATTTTGCTGATTCCTTTGAGAGGAACCCTGGGTTTTATCCAAAGCCAAAAAAATGACTGATGATGAAATTGCCCAATATGATGGAAAGTGAGAGGTAGATGAAATGAAGGAAAGGACGCTTTCAGACAATAAAGAACTTTTGTTGACGTCTCATGCCAAACTACGCCATCTCTGGAAAACTGAACAAGTCCTTCTTGTTTGACAGCAAGCCTCTTCTGTTCAGTATGAGGCTAATTTCCAAAATAGGATAGAATGTGGCGGTGCCTATGTGGCACTGCTTTCCAAAACCCCAGAACTTAGCCTGGATCAATTCCATGAACCACCCCATACATGATTATGTTTAGTCCAGATAAATGAGGAGAGGACTATATGTTGCACTTCATCTTCCAGCACAAAAACTCAACGGCAGGGTGGGCCACGGTGGCTCAGCAGGCAGAGTTTTCGCCTGCCATGCAGGAGACCCAGGTTCGATTCCCCGTGCCTGCCCCTGAAAAAAAAACACAAAACAAAACCCAAAGACAAGTATATATGAAGAAAAGCCTGCTAAGATGCCAGATGCAGGTCTGAAGACCTATTTTACTGTTGAGAAAACACATCTTTATATGTTAATCTTGAATCCAGATAATACTTTTGAAATGTTAGGTGACTAATCTGTCAAGAACAGTGGAAATCTGCTGAATGATATGACTCACCCCGTAACTCCTTTGCGTGAAATTGAGGACCCAGTGGACCGGAAGCCTGAGGACTGGGATGAAAGACCAAAAATCCCAGATCGGATGCTGTCAAGCCAGATGACTGGGATGAAGATATCCCTGTTAAGAATTTAGATGAAGAGGTCACAAAATCTGAAGGCTGGTTAGTTGATGAACCAGAATCAGAATATATTCCCGAGCCAGATGCAGAGAAGCCAGAGTACTGGGATGAAGATATGAATAGAGAATGGGATGCTCCCCAGATTGCCAACCCCAAGTGTGAATCGGCCCCTGGTTCTGGTTCCTGGCAGTGACCTATGATTGACAACCCCAACTATAAGGGAAGCCTCCCATCATTGACAACCCTGACTACTAGGGAATCTGGAAACCAAGAAAAATACCAAATCCAGACTTCTTTGAAAATCTGGAGCCTTTCAAAATGACTCCTTTTAGTGCTATTGGTTTGGAGCTATGGTCCATGACCCCTCACTTTTTTTTCTTTTGACAACTTTATAATTCGTGGTCATTGACAAGTAGTCGATTAGGCCCATGATGGATGGGGTCTAAAAAAACATGCTGATGGGGCTGCTGAGCCAGGTGTAGGGGGCAGATGATTGAGGCAGCCGAAGAGCACCCATGGCTTGGGGTGGTCTACACTGTGACTGGAGTTCTGCCTGGGCTTCTTGCGATCCTCTTCTGCTGTTCTGGAAAGAAGCAGTGCAGTGCTGTGGAGCTGAAGACTGATGTTCCTCAGCCGGAAGTGAGGGAGGGGGAAGGAGAGAAGGAGGAGGAGGACAAGGACAAGGCAGATGAGGAGGGGAAGGTGAAGAAAGACTTGAAGAGAAACAAAAAAGTGATGCTGAAGAAGATGGTGGCTGTCAGTCAAGAGGAGGAAAATAGAAAACCTAAAGCAGGGGAGGATGAAATTTTGAACAGATCACTAAGAAACAGAAAGCCACGAAGAGAGTGAAACAATCTTAACAACTTCATCTGTGATTTCTTCTCCCTCCATCTCTCCTGCAAGTGTTGTCCTAGGAGAGGACCTGCTATACCTTAGGCTGAAACTCAGAAAACCTCAAGACATCACCGTCAACAGGTTCTAGTTGAACTCCGGCTCATGTAATTTTGAACAGCTAGCAGTAAATAATTGCAGTTGTGACATAAAGGACCCTGCTTTGGTAGAAAGAAAACACTTAATATAATGGTTGTGAAATGTAACATGAAGAAACTAATTTGTATATATTTTTAAACATCTTTGTTTTCTAAAACAGAATGATAGAATTTTGCCAGTCTTTAAAATCTTGGCTTAATTTAATATATTAATCTGCCAGTGCAGAAATAACACCAAAATTTAGAAATGCCAGAGGGATGCATTGCAGTTTCTATATCTTATTTTTTTTTAAGTTTGGTATTAGAAACCATTCAAGTGTCTCTGTCCCTTAAAATTTATAATCATAGTTAAAGTGTAGTCATTCGTGGTTATAATCTTGTTTTGCTTGCTTCAATTACTTAATTCCTCCTAAGGAAATTGAGGCGTGAAGGATTGGATGGAAGACAAAATTTATATAAACAGTCCATTTAAGTTGTATTAAAAGTAGACATACAATACAAAACAAAACATAAAAAGGAGATATACAAAAAGAAAAACAAAACCTTTTCACTTAATGGTGGTTACACACGTGTATTCTGTTGCCCTTGGAACTGCACAGCTCTCAGCTCTCAGCTCTCAGCTTCAGAGGAGGCAGCTTAATGTAACACTGGGGCATTCATACTTCACACAGAGGGCATCTGGTTTCTGGCCTTCTCCAACAGGTGGCTTTTTAAAGTCATGCCAGCAGGGCATGTGAGCTCCACAGTAGACTCAGATGGGTTGTAATCACTTCTCCCATTGTTTTCCTTACTTAGTTCCCCAAATTCCCAGCTTTCTCCTCTGCTATCCATTTTCTTTACAGTGTAGCTTACTGTTCATTGCTAAAAATGATGATAAGCTCTGCACAGTGTTAAGCTTTACTGTGATTGTGTGTGTTTCTTCTTTTTCCTTTTTAAGCAGATGCACACCCTTCCAGGGTTGAAGTACAGGATAGAATATAACCTTCCTTTTTTTTTTTTTTTTCATTTTTGTTACTCTGTGTGTAGACTGTAGAAGTCTAATGCAGAGGCAAGCCAATTCAGAATTGACTGTAATTGAATGCAGGCTAAAAGTATTTATGGGAGGAATGACATAAAGTATGCTTCTGATTTTTATAGCTGCTGAATCTTTCAAGTTTTCTTTTTCAATTCATATAATAGTTGTGTCTTAAATTACACAAAAAAAGCAATTCTTGTTCAAGTGCTTTCTTTTTTTTAAAGTGTGGCTTATAGGATTTTTAAAAGTGATCTTAGATTTTATTTTCATGTGGAATGCAGGTGGGTGCTATCAGAGTCCCTTCCCCATCAATAGAGTGTAATAATATTATTAAACCACCCTGAACCATATTCAGAAGTAGATGTCTGTGTTTAACTCTTTATTCAGAGCATTTCAAATGTACTTATGATACTGTTTTTGCACTGAGTATATAAACCCTCTGCACTGTTTATATAGGGGAGGAAGGGATATTTATAAAAGTTGTTTTTTGTCAACATTTTTCCTGGTTCACTTAAATCCTTATGAGAATGGGACGCATTGTCCTTGCTGTACAGTGCTTTATCCTTTTTATTTGTTGTTCGGTGGTCAGAGTGACCTTAGCTATATAGCAGACTTTCCCAAATGTATAGAGTGCAAATAAACAATAACTTAGCAAGACTTGAAAACGAAAACAAACAAAAAACCACAAACCAAAACTTTTTTACCTTTAGTAATACGAAGAACATTTGCATAATATATTGTATGTTATACGCTTGGCCTGTTTGTATTATTTTCAAGAAAAGAATCTTTTTTAAACTAAAAATAAACCAAAATTAATTGACAGGGCTGCATCAGTCTTTCTTCTTTCCTTGGTCCTTGGATTTCCTTAAATGATGGCATCATGTTCCTTGATGGTTCTATACTGGATGCCTCTTCTTGAATAATAAGTTTTTCCTCCAATGTAAAGAATAGATAAAACTCCCAGTGTTAATAGAGTATCACCAAAGAAGCTGCCAATGCCAAATTTTGATCCTTTATTTTCCTTAGAATTAACTGTTGCTTTGATTGTTACTGATGTAGAAACAGACATCACTGAACTATTATGGGTTGTGGCCACTGGGGATGTTGACATCTGGCATGAGCTTCGTGAAACGCTTGTATTGGGTGTAGAGTTTAAGGTGGTGGAAGTATTTGTAGAGACCCCTGGTGTTATATTAGGGGCGGCTGTGGATTCTTTGACTTTGCTTGAGACTGAGGAAACTGGAGCTGTTAACTGTTTCAGGGTGCTGTTGGAAGTTTCACTTGCATCGTTGGAAGGTATCTGTAGGACATCCCCTATGAAGCTGGCAATGGGCTTCTGTAGAAAGCGTAGCACTCTTTCATTTTGCGTCTCCCTCCGGATCTGCTGCGCCGCTAACGGCGGTTCCCGACAGCGCTGATATCTGCAGCGGCCCCAGGAGCAGCGCAGTCCAGGCTCCCCGTGTGCCGAGTCCCATTGTTCTGAGGGCAGGACGCGATGCCGTGTGGGTCCCGAACCGAGGTGGTGGCGCCAGGACTGGCTCCCCAGGCCTCAGGCACCCGCTCCGCCCACCCACCCCCTCCCCCCGCCTCGGGGCCCCCGGTCCCGGATAATCAAACAGCGCGGGGGGGCAGAGCCTGGAGAGGGCGCCGAGCTGTTTCTATTACTCTTGAGCCTTGGGGATCTTACGGTTTTCTTTCTCTTAAGGTTTTACTTAAGGCACTTTCTTTTGGATTAATCTTAGCTATCATTGGAGAGGAGGGTAGGAGAGGAATCTAAGATAGGAGAAACGGGGGCTGGAGATTCCGGGGACAAGCTGTGACGTTACCCATGTTCCCACACATCGCAGAAACACAAGTGGACAGCAAAGACCTGTTTTGCGGTAGCCTTTATACCTGGATGGGGCCTCCCGGGCCTGACTTTTCCCTCCACGGTATGAGAAAGTCTTTGTGAGCTCTTAGAGCAGTTAGAAGTAAACACCTAAAATTGTGGAATTGTAACCCATACCAGTATCAAATCTGTTCTACAACTAATTCTTGTGCTGTGCTTTTTGAAATTTATTGCTTTTTTGTATATATGTTATTTTTTCACAAAAAAAGGGGAAAAAAGTCACTTGTGATGATAAAAAAATATTTAATCCTTCTATCCACCAATGTTACGGAGCAGCTAGAAGGAAAATCTGAGAGGATGGTATGGTTGCCCATGACAAACTCTGGGATCTGTCCTGTAACTACTTGTTGAAGAGGGCTTTGAAAACTATTGCTTTTTTATTTCTTTGCTTTGTATATAGGTTATATTATACAATAAAAAAGCTAAAAAAAAAAAGCCAAAAGAAGAAAGAAAGTCTTTGGGGGCCAATTTTGCTTCTGGGTACAAGTGTTTTCCTTGACAGTTTAAATAAACCTTAACTAATAAACAGTTCAATAAATAATTTCTGGTGTATTCTGTTTCTTAAATGATTCAGCCAAAGAAGACTGAACATGTGAACTTGGATTCTGTTTCTGTAGCAGATGCCAGGATATAAGTGAATTTGTTCTACACACTCTAAAGGATCATTAACTGGGAAACTTAGGATGCTCTACAGCTCATGAAATCAAATGGAGAGTTTGAAGGCATTTCTTACCCTAACAGTAGCTTCACAAAGAGAAACAGTTATGAAGATGTAGCCTTGAATAGCAGAGTAAATTTATATGAAATCTCATACCTCTGCCCCTCCTTCCATTTTCTCTCTGACGTCTTGTTTTAGTTTGCAAAAGACAAATATGTGCCAAGAATTCAACTAGACAATACCTGAAATTATTTTAATCTTATGTGTATACCTTAGAAGTGTGAAACCAACTTTCCCTGGCAACTTTGCATGGCCCATTTCCATAAACTTCTTATTTATGAGCATGGATCTCTTTAGAGGAGGCAGTGGTGTTTATCAGAATTTGGGGACAGGAATAGCTTGAGAAAACCTATTGTAAGGTTATTATTTAATGTAAACTTTTGCACTTAATGTTGAACAAAATCTTTAAGCTGGTATGTAGAAAATGGGAGTAAAAAAGAAAGCATTGTAAGGGGCAAGAAAAGCTGTTTTGGGGAATCACAATGCATGACAAGGTAACCCAAGGGATCATTTTGACTGTGTGAGGTTGAGTGGAGGATGACATAGAAAATATTTTGGAAGACAAAGCCAAATTTGAATATGTAATCATAACGAGTGAAAAACAACAATTGTCATGCTTTGAGAGCCTTTCAAATCTGAACTGTGCCCTGCATGCAGGCCTGCGCTCAGAACACTAGATATTTCCATTTAAAGGTGAGAAAATCGAAGCTAGTGTCAACAAACCAGAAGTGACAGTTTAGATCAAACAGAAACATCTGATTAAAAAACCCAGGTTTCAAGTCCTCAATCTTGGGGTTTGTTCTTATGAAGCTTATCCCTGCAAACGATAGGCTAAGCCTACTTAAAATTAGGCCTAAGAGTCACCCCCAGAGAACCTCTTATGTTGCTCAGATGTGGCCTTTCTCTCTGAGCCAACACAAGCAAACTCACTGCCCTCCCCCTCTCTACGTGGGACATGACTCCCAGGGGTGTGGACCTTCCTGGCAATGTGGGAAAGAAATCCTGGAATAAGCTGGGACTCTGCATCAAGGGATTGAGAAAACCTCCTTGACCGAAAGGGGGAAGAGAGAAATGGGACAAAATAAAGTGTCAATGGCTGAGAGATTTCAGAGTTGAGAGGTTATCCTAGAGGTTATTCTTATGCATTATATAGATATCACCTTTTTAGTTTAAGGTGTATTAAGCTAGAGGAAACTGCCTGAAAATGTAGAGCTGTGTTCCAGTAGCCATGTTTCTTGAAGATGATTGTATAATGATTTAGCTTTCACAATGTGACCATGTGATTGTGAAAACCTTGTGTCTGATGCTCCTTTTATCTATGGTATGGACAGATGAGTAAAACATATGGATTAGAAATAAATAAATAATAGGGGGAACAAATGTTAAAATAAATTTAATAGATTGAAATGCTGGTGATCAATGAAAGGGAGTAATAAGGGGTATAGAAAAAAATAGGGGAAACAAAGGCTAAAATATATTGGGTAGATGGAAATACTAGCAGTCAATGACAGGGATGGGTAAAGGGTATGGTATGTATGAGTTTTTTCCTTTTTATTTCTTTTTCTGAATTGATGCAAATGTTCTAAGAAATGACCATAGTGATGAATATACAATTATGTGATGATATTGCGAATTACTGATTATATACCAAGAATGGAATAATCTTATGGTAAGAATGTTTGTGTTTGTCTGTTGTTATGTTTAAAAAGAAAAGCAAACAGAAAAACCAAACCCAGTTTTACTATTTTTTGGTGCAAGGCCCAGGAATTGAACCTGGGTCTCCCACATGAAAGGTAGGCATTCTAACCACTGAACTACCTGTGCACCCCCAGATTTACTTTTATACCCCCGCCCCAGTGTTTCTCTGTAACTTCGAAGAAAGATAAACCAGTCATTCTGGAGTTTTATTTCTATATGGCTGACAGCTTATCCACTAAAGTTAACATAATAGAAAATGCTTTCCAAAACTTTATTAACACATTCCCTTGTCTCCTTCAATATGTTCTACCAAACATCTCACAATCTTTTCCTGAAAACTCATCCTTTCATGGGCGACTGGACTATATCATAAATGCATTGCCTCTCTCAGGGTTGGTAGTAAAGGGGCCTGTTGGCCCCATACTGTGGTGCTTTCCCAGTTTGTTTGTCAGAGTTGATTTTTTTTTCAAGAAAGCAGTATTTTCTTGAAATACTGTTCAAGTATTTGCAGTTCTTTTCCTTCCTTAAATGCTATTTACCTTCCAGGGCCTTGGAAATTAGATTATGCTAAGTAGTTAGAATTATATGTAAAGTAAAAGCAAACAGGTCGGAAAGGCTGGCCCACAAGGAAAGCATAAGAGCACAGACTCCAAGTGGTTTATTTTCATGACACAGCAATCTGATTGCATACTTTGTCTTCTGTTATGTCCCGGATAGGCGTATGCACCATTTAACTGAGTTCCAAGTATGTGAGGTATGGCAAAACTTTCATTAGAAGCAAGGCATCGACGCAGACACACACAAACATACATAATTGTATTTATTTTCTCACTGGCACTGACCTACCCCACTTAGAAATTTCCACCGGACTCAAAAAATAACTTTATTTCAGGAGAGAGGAAATACTTTTAAAAACCCATTTGGCATTGGTTTATATTGTTCTATTGTTAAGATTTTTTTTTTCTGTGATGGAATTTGTTCTTGGATCACTCATGGCAAAAGCCTTTGCTACATCCATGTAGACTGGTCACTAATAAATCTTTTCTTAGTAAGAAAATAACAGAATATGGGTATAACTTTGGGTCAGTTGTTTTAATGTTCCTGAGCCTTCATATGTTAAATGTAGGACAGCAAATATTAAAATGAGATAATAAGGTCTAACAGGCTTAATACAGTAAGGGCCCAATAAAGCATGGCTATTGAAACATGAATTCAACTGCTATTCCAACTGAGCAATACCAATAACAATATATGCCACATATACCTTTAAAAGTTGTTTATTGGCACCGCTAATCTACCCAGAAAGGAATTAACCCAACCTGTTCAGCTGACTGATAGGACCACTGAATGTCTGAATTGCAACTCAATTATATGCTGTTCAGTTCAACCCTCTCATTTAACAAATGGGAAAATGGATGTCTAGGTAGGGTTTATGAAAACTTCCTACAGGAGATGACTACTTCAGGCTGAGTCAAGTCTTGGACCCTGGTTCTTTGCACCAAAATGAACTTCTCTTTCATTTACATGGCCATTTGCAATGTATAGAGCACCTCCCCAGCTCTGTGACCTGCTCTCGTTTATTATACAACACTCAGTGTATGGAGATGGCATTGTTTCCTTCTTGTCTCTGGGAGGTGGACAGTCTGGGAGATTTTTTGCATTCTTAGATCCTAGCATTTAAGCAGCTAATTCTACATTGAACGTTAAATTAAAACACAAAACATCTGTGTGCGTGTGTTGTGTGTGCATGTACATATATAATTTATATATGGAAGAAGCAGCACCATATCTCCCTGTGTCACCCATACAGCCACACCCTGGCAGTCCCTGAGCATGAACAGTAGGTGGACTGCAGACTGAGAATTTCCAAGTTGGTTCTGACATTTCTCAACTAAAGGGCTCGGAAGTGCTTACGCTTTCAAAGAGGTGTGGGAACACTTACAGGCTACCCTTTAATGAGTCTCAGTTTTGAGGAACAGTAGTGAGGCTGGCCAGCTGCTCTTCCATGTAATTTTATTTTTTTCATTTATCTTATTTTTTTGTATGGGCAGGCACAGGGAATCGAAACCCGGTCTCCAGCATACCAGCGAGAGCTCTGCCTGCTGAGCCACCGTGGCCCGCCCCCATTTAATTTTATAGTAAGAATAAAGAGTGAAGCCAATTCACTTTTCCTCCTGAAATTTTTCCTTGTTGTAGGAGATTTTACTTTGTTGTAGAGTGATTATGTTTGACGTAGGAGTATGTATACATGACAAAAGAAAAGGCAGATCCTTTGAAGGAAGAAATCAGACAATAAATCCAAAACAACTCTTTAGAATTAGAAATTAGAACTTGGGGTTGGTGGGAGGTGGCACATTCTTTTCACAGAGCCCTTACACACAATGCACCTGTCCTCAAAAAAGCAGGAATGGAAAAGAACGGACACTCACTCAGCTGCAGAATGAAGCTGAGGTCTTGGCTTTATAGCTTTTAATGTCCTTTCATGTGCCTTTTCCAGAATAGGCCAAAGAAGATAAGTCCAATTTGGTTTTCAAAGCTGCAGTCAGCTCTGCAGTCAGCAGCTCATGGAGGGACACGCCATCATGGGAGTACACCCAGTTTTTTCCAGTCCAGTCATAGCGCTTGGGCCCACTGGAAGACAGAACAAATACATAGTAAGTCCTTAGAGGAGATGCATCCTGATTCTGCAAAAGCTGCCACTAAGAAATCTACTGGAGTCTGGCTTCATATATAGAGGACTAATAACATGGAGAAAACCGGGAGCCGTTCCCTTGGCCTCCTTGTACCTGCATGCCTCTGTGGGTGGGATACCAGGCAGAGCTTGAGTAACCCTCAGCCCCTCCACACTGCCACAGAGGCTCCAGGCACAGGCACGGGTGTCCAGGTGTCTGCCAGAGGTCTCCTTTATTCCATCCTAGAGCCTCCCTCAGGGTGGGCAAGGTGGCTGGGAAAGACACTGCTTCCCTGAAGAGCTGTCAATGGAAAAAAACCAAAAAAAAAAAAAAAAAAAAAATCCAGAAACACAGTCCCCTGTAAGATATTTGGATCAATGTGAAAAACTGAGGGGGCATTATTTTTTTTGAAGGCCCATTATGCCTGTGATAGTAAATGACTGCTCAGCAGAGTTCCCTTCCAAATTTCCATTATGATTACAGATTAAAAAATAAACAGGACAAGTTGGGTTTTCCAGGAATGTGTCATTACTCTGTAGCATATGCTTCTAAACATGGTGGGTGGGGTAGGATGATATTGTTGATAGGTGTGTCCAAATACAATAGGGACTTTTCCAGTCTCATACATGGACAGAATTCTTTCACTGCTGATACTCATGTCCTGCCCTGGGTTTACAAAGTCACCAATCCCCAGAGATGATGGCTGGATGTGGACTATCCACCCAGTGTCTTCACCAGTTCCTCTGGAAACAAAGGATAGGTTATATGGATTGAATTTTGTCCGCCAATAAGATATGCACAAGTCCTACCCCCAGTCCTATAAACATTATCCTACTTACAAATAGGATCCTTGAAGATTTTATTACTTAAGACTGGATTAGGGTGGGCCCTACCAGTACGACCACTCTCTTATAAGGACTTATATGTCCTTATAAGAGAGGACATTTGGAGACAGAGAGAGAGAAGGCCATGGGATGGAGGCACGCTGCCATGGATTGCCCTCAAACCACTGCTGGGACCTACAGACTTCAGAGGAAGTAAGGCCTTGCCAATGGCTTGATTTTGAACCTCTGGCCACCAGAACTGTGAGACAATAAATTTCTATTGTCTAAGCCAATTAATTTGTGGTATATTGTTACCTCGGCCCCAGGAAACTAAGACAATAGGAATGCATGGGCCTCAGGGCCTAAGATATCTAGTAGCATGACTGTTTGAGGCCAAAGAGAACAAGCTAACTGGCCCACATAGTGTAGAACCCTCAAAATGCAAGTAAATTAACTGGGTCTAAAAAGTAATACAATCTGTGAATGAGGGCCTTGCTAGAATAGATTGAATGATTTCTAGTGCTGTTTTGTTAAACTATAACATACTACCCAGATGTGGTTGGGGTAAAGGAGGCAAAACCTTTTATTTATTCTGAACAAAGAATTACAGATCACAGTACAATATTAACTGCCTAAAAGGAGGATATTAGGGCAGTGCAAAGATTTTTTTTTTTTTTTAAATGCAAACACCATTAGGATTTCAAAGAACTTCAGACTGGTCAGATTTGACCCTTTTCCAAATCATAGTAACTAAGTGCTCTTTGGCAGTGCTAATGAAGGACCCAGGGAGGGTAGACAGGGCTTTTTTGGGGGCACCTCTCCTCTTCCAGTTTCTTATAGGCACTTCACTAGCAGTCCCGATGGTGAGGGACCATCTCTCCCTGCATGTTCTTAGGCCTTGAGTTTCCAATACAATCTTTTATTCTTCTGGATTGAAAGCACAACAATGGAAAAACCGATGAGGGATTAAGGGCCCTGGAATAGCGTTTAAAATGCTTCCCCACCTCCAGACAGCAAATGGAATTCAACTAACCTTTAGCTGAGATGCTCACAATAACCCAGAGGTCAAACTAACTTGTTCTGAAGACAAAGTGCAACTTGTTCAGATGTTGAAGTTATGCAACATCAAAAGTAGCCTTTTATTCCTTTTTTTTTTTAACAGGCAGGGCAATGATTTAATAAAGAAAAATCATTAAAATGATTTAACAGAGAAAAAACCATCTCAGCCAGTCCTGAAAAGTTATAAGTGTCTCACTTTTGGTCTCATTAGCATCCTGATGTATGCTTATAGTATCAGCAGAGAAAAATTATATAACCAGAGTTACCCTTCCTGAAGGGAATGACATACATTATAAAACAGCAGGGGAAGTTAATTTACATGGTAATCAACACACAAAGGTAGGTGACATGTCTTCAATAGTCCACAATATCATATTTCAAATGAATTTAATCATTATAGATTTTGATTTTTCAACATACCTGGATGGAGAAGATAACCAGATTTGCTTGTTTGGGGTTTGCTTGTTGATCACGTAGGTTCCCAGATCTCCACCCAGTTTAATTGTTAAAACGCCACTCTAGTGGGTCCGGTGGAAAAAAGCATGAAGAAAATAAAGCAAGATGAAGTTATCACTTTGTGATAAGTGCTTCATATTTTCTTATATCCCAATACTTTCCATTTATGCAAGAACATAATATATATATAATAAAGAAATGTCTTTAGTGTATTGTTTAGAAATAGGAGGTCATATAGAAAGAATATTGCTCTCAGAATCAGAATACGATTAATCATAACCATATTGATATCTCAGAGCTTTCCCTCACTCCCTGTGAGGTCAGCAAGGTGCGAGGATTATCAGAATTCCCCTCGGGA
Organism: Tamandua tetradactyla; assembly: GCF_023851605.1. Taxonomy (NCBI): domain Eukaryota; kingdom Metazoa; phylum Chordata; class Mammalia; order Pilosa; family Myrmecophagidae; genus Tamandua; species Tamandua tetradactyla. The sequence goes on along the minus strand of NC_135328.1, from coordinate 98,956,787 downwards.
CATGAGGAAACAGAAGCTAGTGGTGTTAAATGACTGTCTGAGGTCTTACGTCTGGCAAATGGAAGTATCTCATCCTACCAAAGGGCTGGCTCGGTGCCCTTCACTGCTCACCAGAACATACAAGAATGGTAAAAACACAGACTGCACATATAAAACCACCATGTCAACTCATCTAAGCATGAAACATTGGACGTGACAAGTCCATTAGGTAACAAGAGAAGGAGAGAAGGAAGGCAGGCATCAAACCACACCCTTTGCTTATCTTAGAAGAGCCATAGTTTTAGCTCTGTCGGCAGAAGGCAGAAACTCCAGACCAGAAGGTTTTTTTTTTTATTTCCAGGCTTTTCCCACGTATCCGACAAACTTCGCAAAAGCTCCTTTCCACTTTACTTTTCATTACAGAAGTCGTGAATTTCTCAAAAGACTGGTTGGTCCATCTTTGCTCATTTAAATCTGAAAACACTCTTTCATTCAAAGCAGTCCTTTGCTCACAAGGCTTTGTGGTCTCTTTAGAATGTGCAGTGTATTAAAGAAACAGCTACAGAGCTAAATTCCCTTTTCGCGAATTGGTGAGCAGGAGGGAGACTCTCGTGCTTCTCCGTGCTGTGTACAACTTGCAATGACACCCAGGGGCCTTCTCTTTGTATCCTCACAGCCCCTGTCCAACCAAGGGGTTTGAATGATCCTTTTAAAACCTTTTGCAATATGAAGAGCTATTTACATGGTGGAGGGCAGTGACAATAATAATGTAACTTACAGTTGTGGGATGGGGGGACACAGTTATTTTAAAAATATCCTGCAGAGGCTGTTGTTGAAGATAAGGGTTTAGAACCTCAGGCATGAAAGCCTTCAATAAAATACTGTTTACTGTCTAAAAAAAATATTTTTTTCTGATTAAAAAAGAAATGTATAGAAATGATAGACATTGGAAATGCAGATGATATAAAGAAAATGAAAACATCAACATAAACAATAAGTACGATTTACTGAGTATCTTCTGTGTGCCAGGCACTGTGTCTGACACTGGATAAACTGTTTTCAACCTGACATTAACAACTAGAGAGGGGTATCATTATTCCAGTTTTACAGATGTGGAAAACCAAGATTCTTAATAATCAGCAGAACTGATCTTAAATCCAGCTCTGTTTGGGTCCAAAGACACTGCTCTTTCCATAACACAAACCATTCTCGCAATCCCATTAAGCCATGATACAAGCTGTTCATTCTTGCGTAGCAGTTACCAACTTTTAAATGCATTTTTTAAAAGGACTGGGATCATATTGTATTGAAGGTTTTTCCCGAAACTCAGCTGTACCTCTCAGTAGTCACTCCCCATCTCCCCCTCCTCCCATTCAAGCAGTTTTATATTTTCCCACGAGCTGTCAGGCTCAAGGAATCAACACAGAATTGTTTTTAACTTGACTAATTTACAGCCCTTGGGTCCCCATTGTATGTTTTGATATGGCACAGTGGAAAGGACAGAGAATAAGTCTAAAAATGCAGATTCTATGGACGAGTCACATAAATAGTGCCTGTTTTCTCATGACAATGTCTGTCCTGCCTTTAGAGACTGGGTGCAATAGTGAAGGGGCTAATGCGTGCTTAAGGGTTTCCCACAGGTTAACAATTATCATCATGCCCTAAAACAGGAGACCATATCTAGAGGCAGGCACAATCACTGAAAGCCAAAATCAACTTTTTCCAACCCAGAATCTTCTGAGCAACTCCAGCGGAAAGACCGATCTTTCCACAAAGGGCACATTAATAAAACAACTTTGAGGTTCTTTCTAGAGCCGCACGTCTCAAGCTCTTTCCTCTACCTGGCATCTTCTCCACCCTGGCACCCTCAGCTGGGTCCAGTTTCCACCACCCTCGTACTTCCCTCCCTGCATTTGAGCTGCTGCTTGTTTGCTTGTTATCCCCACCTCACCCCCAACTCTATTTTTAACACCTTGAGAGAGGGAGATTCGTCTCTTCATTTTAGGATCTTCATTGTCTAGTACCCCATTCTTTCAACAAAACAGTGGGTAGATACAAAAATATACGTGGGGATGAACAAAGGAGTGGTCAGATGAAGAACTCAGGATAACCAGGACTGCGGGAACATCTGCTAAAGTTAAGGGCAAGGTTACACAGGCAGAAAATCTCAACACTCAAATCCCCCCCGCCAGCTTACGGCTCTTCACGGTGAGAAATTAGATTTTCCCCATGGAGTCTGAAAATGTTTACAAAGGGAAAGGGCCAAAGGAAGGAAACTGGCTTACTGAGTCACCAGGCATTCTCACTGCTTTGGGAACTGCCTGCAAGATGACCAGACGAAGAGGGTTTTTCATTCATTATTTTTGCTCCTCAAGGGGCGATCTAAGTCCATTTTGGGAGTGTGGGCAGACTGCAGTGCAAGGGGTTGGTGTACTGTGTTGCAGCTGCTGAGATCTGGCACTAACCAATCATAATAGAGACTGGCCACAGCTGGTGAGAATAATCTATGCCCGCCAGCTAATATTGCTCCTATATCAATATTTTTGTGGAAACAAAAATAGCAATGATTGTCCTCGATTTATAAAAATAGATGCATCTGAGATGGCATGTTGAATCAGGGGATTTCACATATATGTCACTGCCCACACCCCCAAAATAAATACTGACTTCCCTTTAAAGAACGGTGATGAATGTGAAGCACTTTTTACCTGCATTGTTTTATTCAGACCTAATATAAACCTGGAGAAGTAAAGGTTAATGTCACTGGCTTCATAGTTGGGGAACCTGATGCTCACAGACGTTAGGTAATTCACTTAAGGATTCTTGGAAAGAATACATAAATCCTGAATGCTAGCCAGACCCTTTCTCTTCACATGCGATAAAATGCTGCCTCTGAGACGGGGGTCCTTAACTAGGGGCCCAGAGATGGTCCTTAGGGATCTGCAAAGAGCCCACATGCCAAAGGTGAAACTGTACTCATTGGTGTGTATGCAAGTTTTTCTAGGGAGAGGGTCCACAGTTGTCATTAGATTCTTATAGGAGGTGTTGATCCAAAAAAAGATTAAGAAAACTCTGCTCTAAGGCAGCGTATGTTAACAATTCACTGAAGGAAGCACGTTGCAACAAACACGTCCTCATTAAAATTTCTAAGCGGCCAGGGCTCCACCTGGGAAAAAAAAGGAAGGTGGCTTGGACATAAGACTTCAAATAACATGGTGATTTTAACAGTCTCTAGTCAGATTTCTCTGGGTCAAATGCATTAGACTTGATGGCTACCTAGTGACGGGTAGGCTCTATCAGGGCAGGCTCTTCTAATGACCAGTGCCAGCAAAGGGTGAGACTCAGACCCAGCCACCGGCCTCCACCATTGCCTGCTCCACTTGATTGAAGCCAAGAAGCTGCTCAAATCTCCCACTCCCCAGGGACAAAACTGAAGAGCAAATATATTTTTGGGTGTATGTGAATTATTGCTTTCATGTTTTTCACTTGGTCAGTTAGTAAACATCTACATGTAGATGGAGGTAAAACATCAATGGAAGTGTAGTTTGGAAATGGATGGGGGACCCATTTCATTTACATAATGAACCAACACTTAAGTCCCTACCATGTATTTGACACTGGGAATACCAAGAACGGACGGTGTCCCTGCCACCAAGGACCTCAGTCTAGCTAGGGCAGCTGATATGTAAACAGACAATTACAACACAGGGGATCAGCTTTCCATAGAATCATCCTCCAATAGTTGGTGGAGGAAGGAAGGGAGGTTTCTGCTCCAGCGTCAGAGAGGAGGCAACTTCTACTTGGATCCTGAGGGCAGGGAAACACCGCCTTTCACCAAAGCTCAAGAAAGAGAGTTATAGCCTGTGCTATTATCTGTAATACTTATTGTATACATGAAAGACTTAAGTTAGCTCAAGAACCCAATCAGGAGTTCACACCAGGTGGACAGCATTGTAAAGTATATAATCAGAGGCCTGAACCACAGAGGCGGCAACTTTATGCCTTAGCTTTCTAAATTTACATGAGAGGATTTGCAAATTGGCAAATGATTTGTTAGAAGTAAATTTTCCCTGATGAGTAGAGTGGTAGTCAAGTATGTGAGTTGGCAAGAAAAACAGACCTGGACCCTTGCAGGAGTGAAGTACATAATCTGGAAAGCCCAGCAGCCTAATACGCTTAAGAGAGGCACTCAGGGGGTGGGATTCTGGTAAAGTCCTGCTGGTTGGCCACTGAACAGAAGGTTTTAATGCTTGATTCAATGAGGTAAACTGAATCCAGCTGCTTCAATAGTGACACATTTGCTTCTAATGAAACATTCATGCAAAGTTCTTGGGTAAAGCTGGTCTTCATTACTCCTACAAGAACAGGTTGCTTGACTGTTTTTGAGGTTTGCTAATAAATGTTTGCATGTGTGGCTGAAGTTAGCCTAAGACTTGCTTTCCCTGCCACTTAGTCCCTGGTAGAGGCTGGGGAGAGGAGACCTGCAACTTCCTTACCTCTAATCATCACACAATGGTCAGGCTGGCAAGGTCAGTTTGTAACAGCACCCAAAGAAGCTCTGTCCTCACTACCAAGTCCCTCCTGTTCTTAAAACTGGCCTTGACACCTGCTCTAGGGCTTCAACTGATTGATTCCCTTCTCTATCTAGCACTCCCACAGCAATATCCAACACCATTTATGTCATTTTAGCCTGACAGCTGGTTGTCATAAATAATTCCATGATTTAATCCAAAATGCACACTTAATGACACTGCCTGGTATTAATTAATTGCTGTCAGGAGGATTAACCTCTGCAGGGGATTTTCTCCCACTGGCAAAAAAGAGTTGCTCAGAAGGTGGAAGCAATAATCCACAGCCCAAAGGTGGGCGCTTGCTCAAGTCTGCCACCTGGTGGCCAGTCTATAAAGACCAGCATTTCCTGGGCTTCCAGGAGCTGAGGCTAACGTGCATCCAGCGCAGGGTTTCTCACTCCAGCTATACATTAGAATCACCTGGAGAGCTTCAAAAGCCCCTTTGCCAGGCCACATGCCTGACCAATTAAAAATCTCTGTGGGTGGGATCCACAGAAGCACATGTAAGCTTTTAAAAGATATGCTCGTCAGGAGGCACCCCAACATACCAGATCAGAATCTTCCAGGAATGGGGAGTCTGAGTAATCTGAACAATAATTTCTGGGCAATTATCTCACCACTGCTCAACAACCAGCAGTCCTGTTCAGTTCCCCGTAACTGCCTGGTGACAGGCGTCTTGTCCGACAAACAGATGTCCAGTCCCTCCCAGATTCACTTTTATAGGTGTCAGGCGGAGCTTGAGAATCTGCATTTTTAACTACAAATAAGGCTCAAAGAGGCCGAGTGACTTGTTCAAGGTCACATGCCTGGCAGAGCTGGTCCTGAACTTGAGCCCTACCTAGCCTTTTGACCCTACCCTTAACCCCATGCTGTTTGATGCTCAACACTGCTGGAGAGGTAGTTGTTATCTTAGTGTGCTAAAATTCTTATGGAGGAAACACAAACTTTTTAAAAGCCCAAGAGTTACCCCAAATGAGACATCATAATCCTCAAATGTGTAAGATTTATCGGCAAGGTCTTCAAAAAACTCTGCTAAGGAATCCAGTGTTTCCTCTGCCAATCTTTCGTAGGTGGTCTCATCTAGAGATCTGCAGGGGAAAAAACAAAAACAAAAACAATACGAGTATCAAACCCACCTCATTTTATTAATACCAAGTTTATACTTAAATTTTAAAAATTAATGCAAAATGTTTAACATGTACACAGTAAAAATTCAAAGAGCATGAAAGGGTTTGCAGAGAGAAGCTTTCTTCCCAAACAGATAATCCCCAGCCCCACAGGCAGGTATCCTTCCAGAATTTAATATCTTTTCAATATACAAATGAAGTCCACTGTATTTTTCATTTAATATGTTGGAAATTATTCCATGTTAGCATATATGGATTTTTGTTGTATTTTACTTTGTTATTTATTTAACCAGTCTCTTCAGCTGGACATTGGGGTTATTTCCATTGCTTTTGTTATTAAAGTTTATGTTAGGCAAACCATAAAGTGAGAGAAAATTTTTCATTACATATATATGATAAAGGACTGATATCCAGAATATATAAAGAACACCTGCAAATCAAAAAGGAAGTGAAAACCCAACAGAAAAGTGGACAAAATTCTTGAATGTATTTCATAAAAGATATCCAAATGAACAGTACACATATGAAAAGGTGCTCAACTCTGTTAATTGTCAAGAAAATGCAAATTACCTTCACAGTGAGATACCACCAGAATGACTGAAATCAAAGAGACAGATAATATCAAGAGTTGGCTAGGAAATGAGGTAACTGGCTCTTGAAAATACTGCTGGCTGGGAAGTATGTTGGACAATCACACTGAAAAACTGTTGGGTAGTTTCTAATAAAGCTGAACACATTCATGTGCTCTGATTCAGTAATTCCACTCAGGTCTACACCCAACGGAAATGCATGCACCTGTTCACCAAAAGAAATTCACTGGAATGTTCATAGCAGACCTATCAGCTCCAAGCCGGAAACTGCTCCTTATTCATCACAGTTGTGTATATTCACACGATGGAACACTATACAGCAAACACTATAAAGCTCATAAACGTAACGGTGACTGAAAAAACACAAACATTTATACTTAATGATTCAGTTTAAATAATACAAAACAGGAGAAACTAATCGATGCTATTGGAAATCAGGACCATAGCTACTCCGGGGTAGAGAGGAATTAGTGACTAGAAGTGAGCACAAGGTGGACCTTTGGGGGCTGGTTACATTTATCATTATTTATTTATTTATTGGCATGGGCAGGTTCTGGGAATCGAACCCAGGTCTCCAGCATGGCAGGTGAGAACTCTGCCATTGAGCTACTGCTGCCCTGCCCGGGGTCTAGTAACATTTAAAGGAACAAAATTTAAATTTTGAAATAATTTCAAATTTACAGGACAATTGCAAAAATGATACAAATCCCACACAGAGAACTCCAACATACCATCTTCCCAGACATACGGATCCACCAATTTTAATACTTTGTCACCTTTAACTGTTTTTATTTTCTTCCTCCCTCCCTTTCTCTCTCTCTCCAGCCTTCTCTCTCTCTATTTCCCTATCTGTCTGTCTGTCTGTCGAGCTATCTTGCTATCTACTTACCAGCCTATTTTCTGAACATCTGAGAACAGACTAACACCCACTCCTTGATCACAAAATACTTCCAGGTACATTTCTATGAACAAGGATATTCACATATGTAATAATGATTAAAAAAAATTTTTTTTTTTTTTAACATGGGCAGGCACCGGGAATCGAATCCAGGTCCTCTGACATGGCAGGCAAGCATTCTTGCCTGCTAAGCCACCATGGCCCGTCCTAAAAAAAATTTTTTTAAACATAATTACATATAGACACCATATGATCATTCCATTCTTGGTATATAAACAATAACACAATATCATCACATAGTTGTACACTCATCAATTCTTAGAACATTTGCATCAATTCAGAAAAAGAAAGAAAAATAAAAAAGAAAAGAACTCATACATACCATACCCCTTATCCCTCCCTCTCATTGACTACTGCTATTTCCATCTACCCAATATATTTTAGCCTTTGTGTTCTCCTATTTTTTTCTATACCCCTTACCACTCCCTTTCACTGATCACTAGCATTTCAATCTACTAAATTTATTTTAACATTTGTTCCCTCTATTATTTATTTATTTATAATCCATATGTTTTACTCATCTGTCCATACCGTAGATAAAAGAAGCATCAAACACAAGGCTTTCACAATCACATAGTCACACTGTGAAAGCTATATCATTATACATTCATCTTCAGGAAACAGGGCTACTGAAACACAGCTCTACAGTTTCAAGCACTTCCCTCTAGCTCCTCTAATACACCTTAAACTTAAAAGGGGATATCTATATAATGTGTAAGAATAACCTCCAGGATAACCTCTTGACTCTGTTTGAAATCTCAGTTACTGATACTTTATCTTGCCTCATTTCTCTCTTCCCCCTTTTGGTCTAGAAGGTTTTCTCAGTTTCTTGATGCTGAGTTCCAGCTCATTCTAGGATTTCTGTCCCACATTGCCAGGTAGGTCCATGCCCCTGGGAGTCATGCCCTACATAGAGAGGGGGAGGGCAGTGAGTTTGCTTATCATGAGAGCTGAGAGGCTGAGAGAGAGAGGCCATATCTGAGCAACAAAAGAGGTTGTCTGGGGGTGACTCTTAGGCCTAATTTTAAGTAGGCTTAGCCTATCCTTTGCAGTGATAAGTTTCATTCACATATGTAATAATCTTAAGTGCAGTTAACGAGTCCAAGAAATTTAACATTGATATAAAGCTCATATTCTATAATCCATTTTTTTTAAGTTCTAATAATGTCCTTTTGAGCCTTTTTTTGTACCAGTATGATGCATTGCATTTACTTGTTATTATCACTTTAATTTGTTTCTTTCATTTTGAAAGACACCTTTGCCAGATATAGAATTCTTAGTTGGCGATTTTTTGCTTGAGTACCTGAAATACGCCATTATACTGCCTTCTTGCCTTCATGGTTTCTGATGAAAATTTGGCACTTAATCTTTTTGAGGCTCCCTTGTATGTGGCACACTGCTTCTTTCTGCAGCTTTCAGAATTCTCTTTTTACCTTTGGTATTTGACAGTTTGGTTATAACATGGCATAGTATGGATCTATTTGCATTTATCCTGTTTGGAGTTTGTTGAGCATCTTGGCTGTATATATTTATGTCTTTCCTTAAATCTGGGGAAATTTTCAGCCAATTTTTCCTTGAATATTTTCTCTGCTCCTTTCTCTCTTCTCCTTCTGGGACTCCCACAGTGGGTACATTGGCAGGCCAGTGGTGTCCAATGGGTTCCGCAGGCTCTGTTCACTTTCCTTCATTCTTTCTTCTTTCTGTTCCTCAGATTGGATGCTTTCCATCATCTTATCTTTAAATTCACCAATTCTTTCTTCTGTCAGCTCTAATCTGCTGTTGAACCCCTTTAGGGAATTTTTAGTTTCTGTTAGTGTAGTCTAACAGTGTAGTGTAGTCTAACAGTGTAGTGTAGCTGTTTGGCTCCTTTTCATAACTTCCATCTTTCTATTAATATTCTCTTTGTGTTCATCTACCATTTTCTTGATCTCCTTTAGTACTTTGTCCATGTTTTCCTTTAGCTATTTGAGCATATTTAGGCCCATTAAAAAACAAAAAGGTTTGTCCACCTTGTGGTTGACACTCCCTTTACCCAGGGTATGGACAGATAAGTAAAAAAATAAGAAAAAAAAATGGGGGAGGGGATAGGGGTTAAAAATAATTGGGTATATTGCAATACTAGTGGTCAATGAAAGGGAGTGGTAAGGGGTATAGAATGTCTGTTTTTTTCCTTCTTTCTCTTTATTTTGTTCCTGGAGTGATGCAAATGTTCTATAAATGATCATGGCGATGAATACACAACTGTGTGATGATACCGTGAGTCACTGATTGTATACTTTGGACGGACAGCATGGTGCATGAAGATAACTCAATAAAAATACTTACAAAAAAGGATGGAAAAGAAAACATATGCCCAACCCCCCTCCCCCCCAAAAAAACCCAAAACACAAGAAAAAAAAAAACTGGAGGCCTTCTGAGACTGAACTAACTCTGTGCCCTATTCACCTGTTATTAGAGGCCAGGATACCTGTAGTTGGCCACATTTAACTGAATTTTAAAGTTCAAGCCAAGGAGGAACTATACATGGAACTAATATCTCGATGTGGATTCTTCTTAAGAAAACTCTTTGCTAAGCTCAGAGGAGGAAAAGGTCCTCATCACTGTAAAGCTACTAAGAGCCCCAAGGGAGGAAGCATATCAGAAACTGACTTTTATCAAAGATGATGTTATGTGAGAAGAACTTTCTCAGAATTTTGACTATCTGGAAACATTAAGTAATGGACAGAGAGCATAGCATTACCACACAAAGACATGTATACATCCTGTTTATTGCATAACTAGCAGACACAAATTCCAAAAGGATTTTACAATGTTCAAAGCACTGTACAATAATTACAGGAATAGAATGTACAGTAAAAAATTTAAAAAAGTACAGAACGAGTGGCATGTATAAAACACATTTGAATAAAGGGCATTTCGTGAAAAAAAAAGTGCCTAGAATGTCCCAGGTCTAATCTACCTCATGGGTAGTTCCTAATGCTTTAATCTCTACTTTGCGTGGGCCATCACTTCTTGTTTCTTTGTCTGTCTTGCAATCTTTTTTTTGAAATATGGCCATTTTGATATTTTAATGGGTTATTACTGGAAATTAGACTCTGAAGCGTCTGTTCCTTAAGCTTGGATCCAGTTAGGGTTATGACAGAGCTTTTCTGGAATTCCAAGAGCCAACCAAAACAAACAAAGAAAAAGGAAAAAAGAGAAAACCCTTTCCTAGTCTTTGAAGATTGACCTGTGTGCATGAATGCTCTCCTTCAGAGCTTATCCATACAAAAAGTTTAGAGAATAGCACCAGGCCAAAGCACAGGGGCCTCTCTGGTCCTTTCTGCCAGTGAGTTTTGTCTTGGGCATGTGACTTGGCCTTAGTATTTCCCCTGTTTACACGGATAGGAACGTCTCCTCTGCCCTAGAAACAGTTTCCTCATGGTCCCAGGCACTGCACTGTCTATCTTATAGCCATCAATCCCCTGTCCTAGGCAGCATGCTCTGACTGCTCTCCATAGCTTCTGCAGGGGAGTTCTGTGAGCTGTCTTCTACATGCACGGCAAGTTCTGGGAGAGCAAGTGGCTCGGGCCACAAGTAGACAGATTGGGCCAGACACATATGGTCACAGTGTGTGCATAGTCTGCTCCCTCCAGATCTGGGGCCCGGAATCTGCACTAGGAACGTGGAACAGCCCCATGCCAGGTGGGTGAGGAGTAGGAGAGAGGTCAGCCAGGACGCCATGAGATTTACTTTTAAGTGGCTGTCTCCTCTTTTTTTTAATTCAGTGCTCACTCTATTACTGCAATTCTTTAATGTTTTCTGGAGCTTTGAGAAACATGTTTTGCTTGTTCTTACTGGTTGTTCAAAGCTTCTGTGGGGAGATGGAGCCCTAAAGCTTTGTGCTCTGCCATCTTGATCAAAGTTGGTAACGTTCTTTTCCTTAGGCTGGATACTGGTTATATGAATATGTTCAGTTTTTGAAAATTTATCAAGTTGTATAAATTTCTGTATATATTTTTTCAACTAAAAAGCTACTATAAATTCACAGAAATAGAAACTAGATTAGTGGTTTGCCAGGGGTTGGGGGGAGGGGAGAATGAGGAGTGAATGTTAATGAGTATGGTAACTCATACTCATTTTTGGGCTGGTAACATGTTTTAGAATTAGACAGTGGTGATGGTGCACAAACTTGTGAATATATTATAAGCCACTGAATTGTACACTTTAATATAGTAAATTTTATCGTATGTGAATCATAATTTAAAAAATTGCTATCCTTGTATATGGGCTTTTTATTTTATGTTCCTGGGGGGATATATCTGTAGAAGATGTGTAATGGAAAACTCTGTGATCTGAGAGTTTTCAAGATGTCTGAAGTAAGACATTGATGGGTGCTAGAGAACGAATGCAAGTCATAAAGATGTGTTCTATGATTCACTGCCCCTGCCTTCACCCACCCCCTGTTGTGCCAGTCCACACCCACACCAAAAATACAACGTGTGGAAGCCTAAGGATGGATCAGGAGATTGGCCAGGGGCTGTTCTTTGAAGAGAGTCATTGGCTTGGTTGAGTGTGTCAGACATTTGAGCCAATTGAGGGGGTGCGAGGAATAACCTGGAGAGGCCGGCATGTGTCTTGAGGAGTATGAGGAACACGAGGACTTATACCCAGCTCTGGTATAAAGTCCAAAATTAGGAGCTTAGCAGGTGCCACCTGACAGCAGAGAGCTGGGCCATGGCCGAAGAGGGCTGTCCTATGCATGGCATGTCAAAGGTGTGTTTCTCAGAGGCCCAAGTGGACTCTGTGGGAGGGAGCTGGGCTTGGGGCACACTGAAAAAGCCTTACTTAAACCAAAAGGTTGCCTGGAGGGGTTGCGGGGCAGCAGAGAGAGCCTGTGGGGAGTATGGCTGGAAGCAGAGGATGAAGGTGAAGGAGGCATCCTCTGAGTGTAAGCCAGGCTGGTGGGATTCCAAAGACAGGGGTGGGGGGCCTTAAGACCTGACAGAAGTGGCCACCGGAAGAAGAACTAAGGTTGGGACTACTCACACAGAGATTACTGTAATAACAGTGAGCTGAGGCTCTGCCCATAGCTGCCAATTCCCTCCCCTTCCCCAGCCTAACTGCTGAAGGGCAAAAATAGCAGCTAGAAATAGGGAGTGGGGAAGAAGAGAAGACAGTAGGTGTCTGAGAGGAAGACAAAAAACAAAAACCAAAACATGCCCACTTTCCAATGGCAGGCTTCCAGACCTGAGTTAAATCTGAGCTAGGGTGGAAGACAGAAGCTGTGAATTGCAATGTAATTTAATGGACTGACTGATCTTAATTCCTGACAATGAAAGGGATTTCACCCAGGTGCAGGAATGACTGATTTGATCATGAGCAATGGTGAAGAAAAAAAAAAAATCAAGCTATTTTATAATTCCAGGTTTTGAAGGTTCAGCTCATGTGGTCCTGAAGACCTGAAAAAAACTTGACAAAATCTGTCTAACTAGAAGTGATGTTTAGGTTCTGGTGTCAACTTGGCCAGGTGATGATGTCCAGTTGTATGGTCAGACTGCAAGGATATTTTGTGGCTGGTTGATAAACTGGAAGGCTGGTTTATTAAATTATCAGTCAGTTAATAGCGGCTGTGGCTCACTATATCTACAATCAACTAAGGTGCATTTCCTACAAACAAGATAATTCAATCAGATGGCTTTGATTCAATTGGTTGAAGAAGAAGGAAGAAGAGAGAATTTTCATTCTTTCTTCAGCCAGTCAGCCTCTCCTATGCAGTTTGTTGAGATCCTTCATTGGAGCAGCCAGCTTCATAAGCTGCCCTACAGATTTTAGACTCTTGCATTCCCATGGTTGCCTGAGACACCTTTATAAATTTCATATTTACAGATATCTCTTGTTGGTTCTGTATCTCTTGCGAACCCTGACTACCAGCTTAGTACCTGAATGGTTCTTGAGAAACAGAATCTTAAAAATGGGTTTTTGCAATTGGTTTCCTCCTCTTATTAGACTTAAAGGCACTAATGACTTTGTTGCCAATAATCAAGATGGTACTGATAGTCCATGGGGTGAGTTGGCAAAAGACATACTCAAAATATCACAATCAGATTCTGCTAACTGTACACTTACATGAGGCGAGGCTCTGGATGATAATGCTTTTGATGCCTTTACAGAGTTTTGTGGAATTTAAAGGTATGATGACGTTGCTGGTTGTTGTTAGATATGCTAGATACAGCGATGAGGGAAAGGGACAAGCTGAAAGCTTCAAATTTGCACCTGAAGTGCCATATGAATGATATAAAAGTTTCTATGTGTGCCCTGAAAGAAAACCTTATTTTCTGTGGTCACAGACTTGAGATCTCTGGAAACCAGACACAAGGTTTCATCGTATGACTAGCAGATTTACAACATAAACTAAAATCTCAACCTTGCAGGGTGTCTGCTTTTAAAGTAAGGGTTTTGATTGGAAAAGAATGGGATCCTGAAACTTGGGATGGGGATATAGGGCTTGATAATGAGGGCAATGGGGACATGGAATCTCTGGAATCTGCTAAGCCTTTGCTAAATAGATTCCTCAGTCCTGAGGAAATGGCGGCTGCACCCTCCAGTCTGCCCTGAGGAACCAGCCACCCAATCTCCAGCCTGCCCTGAGAAAAGAATTTCCTGGTCTGCTTTAAGGAAATAGCTTCTTGGCCTCTAATCTGCCCAGAAGAGTCTGCCGTTCAACCTCCACCTAAAAAGAGCAACCCTTCAGTGTCTGCTAAATGCATAACCACCTCCCCTGGGGAAATAGCCCTCACTTCTTTGTCTAAGTGATTATTATAGTTTCATCAGATGAAACTGCAATGGAATGTCCTGAGGTAACTGGCTTGAAAGACACATCTATTTCTTTTTCATGACCTACCCCCACCACCCCTCTTTTCTTCAAGACCTATAACTAGACTAACATCCCAATAGGTCCGGAAAAGTAAGGTACAAAGTGTGAACCATGAGGAAGTACACTATACTCCAAAAGAACTGCATGAGTTTTCCAATTCATATAGACAGAAATCAGGGGAATGTGTGTGGGAATGGATAGAAAGGGTGGAGGATAATCGTAGAAGGAATGCAAAGTTGGATCAGGCTGAATTTATTGATATGGGTCCACTAAGCAGAGATTCTGCATTCAATGTTGTGGCTTGAGGGGTTAGAAAGGGCATTGACAGTTTGTTTGGATGGTTGGGTGAAACATGGATTGAAAAGTGGCCAACATTACCTGAAGCTGAAATGCTAGAACTTTCCTGGGATAATATAGATGAAGGGATCCAGAGGCTTAGACTGGAATGTTAGAGTGGATTTATCATGGAAGACCTGCTCACACACCCCAGGAATGTCTAGAGGACACATCTTTCACCAGAACTTTGAGAAATAAATTTGTGAGACAAGCTCCATCATCCCTGAATAGCTCTGTGATTGCCCTTCTCTGTAGGTCAGATATTACTGTGGGAACTGCTGTCACTGAGCTGGAATGCTTAAATACAATGGGGATCATCAGATCCCAAGTTGGCAGAAGCCATGTGGTGACAGTTAATCACCATGAACAAGGTGGGCATGGCCACCAAAATGGACAAGAGACTCAAAGCAGCAGTCAAAATAATATGACTCACAGAGAATTTGTGGCACTGGCTAGTAGATCATGGAGAACCTAGAAGTAAAGTAGATGGGTGGTCTATTATATTCTTGTTTGAGCTGTATAAACAGAATTCTAGGTCAAGTGAACAGAAGTCTAATTTGAATGACAAAACTAGAGAGTCATGGCTCCTTAATCAATTTCTAGACTTGAGACAGTTTATAGACCTAGAGGTCTTGAATGAGGGGAAGGCCGGGTACCTTGGGAAGGATCCTGTTACACTGTCTAAAATTTACATTGCTAACCTTCCTCCCCACCTTCCCCAAGGAGACCTATGGCCTTTTACCAGGGTGACTGTGCCTTGGGGAAATGAAAATGATCAGATATTTCAGGGATTATTAGACACTGGCTCAGAAGTGACATTAATTCCAGGAGACCCAAACGTCATTGTGGTCCGCAGTCAGAGTAGGGGCTTATGGAAACCAGGTGATTGATGAGTTCTTGCTCAGGTCCATCTCACAATGTGTCCAGTGGGTCCCTGGACCCATACTGTGGTCACTTCCCTAGTTCCAGAATGAATAATTGGAATCAACATACTCAGCAACTGGCAGAATCCCCACATTGGTTCTCTGACTCATGGAGTGAGGGCTCTGATGGTAGGAAAGGCCAAGAGGAAGCTACTAGAACTTCTCCTACCTAGCAAAATAGTAAATCAGAAGCAATTCCTGGAGGGACTGAAGAGATTACTGCCACTCTTAAGGACTTGAAGGATGCAGGGGTGGTGATTTCCACCACATCCCCATTCAATTCTCCTATTTGGCCTGTGCAGGAAACAGATGGGTCTTGGATTATCGTACATTTAACCAAGTGGGGACTCCAATTGTAGCTGCTGTTCCAGATGTGGTATCACTGCTTGAGCACATCAACACATCCCCTGGTACCTGGTATGCAGCTATTGATATGGCAAATAGCTTTCAGTAAGGACTACCAGAAACCTTCAGCTGGCAAGGGCAGCAGTATACCTTCACTGTCCTACCTCAGGGTTTTATCAATTCTCCAGCCCTATGTCACAATCTTGTCCACAGGCACCTTGATCTTTTCTCCCTCCCACAAGACATCACACTGGTCCATTATATTGATGATATCACATTGATTGGACTTAGAGAGCAAGAAGTAGCAACTACTCTAGACTTATTGGTAAGGCATTTGTGAGCCAGGGGATGGGAGATAAATCTAACAAAAATACAGGGGCCCTTCACCTCAGTGAAATTCCTAGGTGTCCAGTGATGTGGGGCATGTTGAGATATCCCTTCTAAGGTGAAGGATAAGCTGTTGCATCTGGCCCCTCCTATGACCAAAAAAGAGGTACAAAGCCTAGTTAGCTTTGGATTTTAGAGACAACATATACCATGCTTGGGTGTGTTACTCTGGCCCATTTATGGAGTGACCAGAAAAGCTGCTAATTTTGAGTGGGGACTGGAACAAGAGGAGGCTCTGCGACAGATCAAAGCTGTTGTGCAAGTGGTTTTGACACTTGGGCCATTTGATCCAGCAGATCCCATGGTGTTGGAAGTGTCAGTGGCAAATAGAGATGCTCTCTGGAGCCTTTGGCAGGCCCCTATAGGAGAATCACAATGCAGACCCTTAGGATTTTATGGTAAAGCCTTACTATCTGCTACAGATAACTATTCTCCTTTTGAGAAACAGCCTGTGGTCTGTTACTGGGCCTTAGTAGAAACTGAATGCTTAACCACCAAGTTACCAAGAGACTTGAGATACCTATCATAAGCCATAATAAACTTGGGTGTGCACAACAGTACTCCATCATAAAATAGAAATGGTATATAAAAGAGATAGGACTCAAGTAGATCCTGAAGGCACAAGTAAGTTACATGAAGAAGTGGCTCAAATGTCCATATCCCCCTTCTTTTTCCCAGACTAGAGCTATGGCCTCTTGGGGAGTTCCTTACAGTCAGTTGAGTGAGGAAGAGAAAACTCGGGCCTGGCACAGATGACTCTGCACAATATGCAGGGACCACCAAGAAGTGCACAGCTGCAGCACTACAACCCCTTTCTGGGTTGTCCTTAAAGGACAGTGGTGAGGGGAAATCCTCTCAGTGGGTGAGACTTCAAGCAACGCACCTGTCTGTTCATTTTGCTTGGAAAGAGGACTGGCCAGAGGTGTGTTTGTTTGTATACTGACTCATGGGCTGTTGCTAGGGGATGGTCAGGGACTTGGAAGGAGCATGATGGGAAAACTGGTGACAAACAGGTCTGGAGAAGAGGTATGTGGATAAACTTTTCTGAAAGGGCAAGAAAACACGAAGATAATTGTGTTCCATGTGAATGCTCATGAGAGTAATTTCAGCAGAGGAAGGTGTTTTTTTTCTTTCATGGGCAGGCACTGGGAATTGAACCCAGGTCTCTGGCATGGCAGGTGAGATCTCTGTCTGCTGAGCCACTGTGGCCCACCCCAGAGGAAGGTTTTGATAATCAAGTGGATAAGATGACCTGTTCTGTGGATCAAAGTTATTCTCTTTCTCCAGACATTCCTGCCATTGTCTAATGGGCTCATGAACAAAGTGGGCATGGTGGTAGGGATGGAGGTTATGCATGGGCTCAGCAACACAGACCTCCATTCACCAAGGCCGACCTGATTATAGCCACTGCTGAGTGCCCAATCTGCCAGCAGCAGAGACCCACTCTCAGTCCCTGATATGGCACCATTTCCTGAGGTGATGAGCCTGCTACATGGTGGCAGGTTGATTACATTGGACAACTTCCATCATGGAAGGAACAGTGATTTGTTCTAACTGGAATAGACACATATTTTGGATATGGGTTTGCCTTCCTTGCATGCAATTCTTCCACAAAAAGTACCATGCATAGACTTATGGAATGCCTTATCCACCATCATATTTCACAACAGCATTGCTTCTGATCAAGGACTCACTTCACATAAAATGAAGTGTGGGAATGGTTCCTTTTAAGAGTGAACTATTTTGGAAAAAGCTTTAGAGCCATGAGAGCCCACACAGCCAGAGACCTTTGGAGATGAAGAAGAAAAATGCCCCTGGGGGAGCTTCATGAAACAAGAAGCTCAGAGAGAAAGCTAGCAGACTTTACCAAGTGCTCTTCCAGTTGAGAGAGAAACCCTAAACTTCATCGGCCTTTCCTGAGTGAAGGTAACCTTTTGTTGGTGCCTTAATTTGGACATTTTCATAGGCTTATTTTAATTTGGACATTTTCACAGCCTCAGAACTGTAAACTTGCAACTTAATAAATTCCCCTTTTAAAAAAGCCATTCTTTTTCTGGTATATAACATTCCAGTAGCTTGCAAACTAGAGCTGGGATCCTGGAAGCCAGCAGTTGGTATCCCTATGCACAGAGCCCTTGCTGCCAAGACACAGGGCCTGCCCCCACTCCTGAGGCAGGCTGGTTTGGGTGCCTGGTTTAGGCTTAGACTAGGGCGCCCTCCTATCTGGAGGAGTGGGGACACAGAGCTTAGCTGATTGGACAACTGGCTGGTGAATGAGATTTCCTGGTTTCTGCTGCTTCTATCTTTTCTCCACATAGGCTTGGAGCACTCATGGTGTACATGAGTGGAGAGGCAGGGACAAGGGAGTCGGCTGCGCTATATTTCCAGGCACTCCTGGGCTGGCTGTGGGCAGACTGAAATACTCAGTCCCACAGCCCGAGGTCATTCCATACGGGAGCCTGGGGATTACCAGACCCATCGTGCCCATGCTTGTCGATGGTACGACCCACCCCCCAGCACTGGGGTTGGGAGCTTTCAGTGCACACAGAGACCTGCAGCCTTGACTGGGAAGACACAGAAAGTGCTATCTGGCAAACTGCCTTTCTGCCCACCTATTAACAGATCTTCAATTAGAGTTGCACCTCCTGCATGAGGTTGTTTTGGCAGGAAATCACTGACAAACCCAGTGCAAGAGTGCTTGGGTTCAATGCAAACCCAAGCAACTCTAAAATCTTAGATGAGCGAGGGAAATCATCTTTCAAAATAACCTCATCAAGATAACCAAATGCCTCAAAGCTAGCAGAAAATCACAAAGCAGGAGAAAATACAAGAAAATATGGCCCGGACAAATGACTAAATTAAAACACTGAAAAGAGACAGAATTTGGAACAACTAATCAAAGATGTTCATACAAATTTACCAAATAAGTTCAATGGGTTGGTTAAAGACATAAAGGATAGCAGGAAAACACTAGAAGAGAATAAAGAAGAATTTGAAAGAACAAATTAAAAAATAACAGATCTTACAGAAATGAAAGGTATTGTAGATCAAATTAAAAATATACTAGAGGAGTCCTTCGCCCTTGGGTTTGAGAGAAAAAGACTGCGTTTGAGGAGGAATTAGATGAGGAATATGTGACAATCACTTTAGTTCCTATAAAAGAGGAACCTCAAGAAGAGCATCAAATGGAACCAAGTACTTCTACTGCAGAAGTTAAACCAAGAAGTCTAGGAAAAGGGATAAAGTTCCCCTTCCTCAAACAAATGAGCAATCCAAAGCTTGCTCAAAACCTAAAGTACCAGTGCTTCCCTTGCCAACCATTTTACCTCCAATTAATAAGGTACACCGGACACCTTGCAGAAGTGTTGCCAACATTTTAATTTGAGTACTGATGGCCCCAAAACAGAGGTTTATCTGAGACTCCAGCAATATGCTTACCCTGAGCAAAAACAGGATATTCCTGACACACTGTGGAAAGCCAAGTTATAGTCATGTTCCAAGAATTGCAAGACAATGGCCAAGACAGGAAAGGGTGAGAAAAAGTAGAGAGAAGAAATGACTAAAAAAATTGAAGTGATAACCAGCTCAGGAGGCAATGTTGGCATCATGGACAAGAACTGTTCCAAGAACAGTTCAGCCTAAGACTGTGAATTCATGTCCCACACCTACTTCTGTTGAGACGTTTTTGCTGCAAGCCTCAGGTGTCAGATGGTGTGTGGTCCATGGCAAGCTCTCCCTGCAGACACAAAGGACTGGGCTCACCTGCAGTGCCATGCAGGGCAGGCCTGGGTACCTGACACCCCCAAGAGGATGATCTCTCTCTGTTACCAGCCTGTACTTTTGCATCTGCAGATGTAGAAGACGATATGTTGTGCCCAGGATGTATGAAGAGGAACAAGAAGTGAATGAAAAGATTAATTCTAATTGGGAAGGAGAAGCGATCTGCTTTGACTACACCACCATCTCTTTTTTTGGATGGGCAATGTTTTAATAAACAACAAATAACTGAGAATCCATAGCTAAAGTGACTTGGATCTCTGTAATTAATGTGCTGTGGACTAAACATTCTCGATGCTGCCTGCTTTCTTGAGTAAAAATGTGAATTTCTGGATTCTGGACTTTGGGTTTACTAAAAAGTGACTGCTATTGCTACTTTTTTATGAATTTGGTTTAGGATGAGGTTATTCCATCCACACCAATTAAAATGCTTCTCCATGTACTGGTTCCATAGAAATTATGGCTAGAGGAGGGTTCAAGTACAGAGAAAGTACCCATAAATATTTTAACATTGTGTGTAGCTATATAGAATATGTTTTTGCTACTTAAAAATTTTTATGTGTGTATATCCACAAATATTCAAAAAGTACTTGGATAGAGCATGAAATATTTCTCATTGTAATATCAACACAGTTAGCCTTGTTCAATCATATTGTGTATTTGCATTTGTACAATGAAATTTCTACAGTGGATTTGCTGTTAAAATTCGTACAAGTGGACAAAAAAATATACTAGAGACACACAACAGCACATCTGAAGAGGTAGAAGAAAGAATAAGTGAACCAGAGAACAGGACAACAGAATTTGAATGTGCAAAAGAACAAATGGTGAAAAAGATGGAAAAAACTTGAATTGAACCTCAGGGAAATGAAAGACAACATGAAGCACACAAGTATAAGAATCACTGGTGTCCCAGAAAAAGAGAAGAACAAAGGGATAGGAAGATTATTTCAGATAACCGGGGAAAACTTTCCAACCCTTATTAAAAATATAAATATGCAAATCAAATAAGCCCAATGAACTCCAAATAAAATAAATCCAAATAGACCCACTCCAAGACACATACTAATCATATTGCCAAATGCTAAAGAGAAGCAGAAAGTCCTGAAAGCAGCAAGAGAAAAGCGATTCAGCACATGCAAGGGAAGCAACATAAGACAAAGTTCGGACTACTCAACAGGCAACATGGAGGCAAGAGGTGGTGGTACGATACATTTAAGATTCTGAAAGAGAAAAACTTCCACCAAGAATTCTTTATCCAGTAAAGTCGTCCTTCAAAAGTGGAGAGAATAACATTTTCACTGACAAACGAATGCTGAGAAAATTTGTTAAAAAAGAGACTGGTCCTACAAGAAATACTAAAAGGAGCTCTGTCAGCTGAAAAAAAAATATATAGGTGAGAGAGAGAAGTCTGGAGGAAGGCTCAAAATTGAAGAGTATTAGTAAGGGTAACTTAAAGGACAAAGAGAGAGAGGGAAAAATAATATATAGATCTGACAAATAAAAACCAAAGGATAAGATAGTATATTCAAGAACTGTCTTTACAGTAATAACTTTGACTGTTAATGGACTAAACTCACCAATTAAAAGATACAGATTGAAAGAACAGGTTAAAAAATATGATCCATCTATATGCAGTTTATAAAAGACTTGTCTTAGACCCAAGGATACAAATAAATTGAAATTAAAGGATGGAAAAAGATATTCTATGATGAGTTATAATCAAAAGAAATCATAAGAGACAAGGAAGGACACTACATATTAATAAAAGGGACAATTCACCAAGAAGAAATGACAATCATAAATGTTTATGCACCCAATCAAGGGGCTCCAAAATACATGAGACAAACATTGGCAAAACTGAAGGGAGCAATAGATGTTTCAACAATAAAAGTGGGAGAGTTCAGTATACCACTCTCTTCTATAGACAGAACGACCAGACAGAGAATCAATATGGAAACAGAGAACCTAAGCAATGTAATAAATATATTAGACCTCATAGACATATATTGATCATTACACCCCAAAACACCAGGGTGTACATTTTTCTATAGTTGTCATAGAAAAATGTAGGACAGATCATATGCTGGGGCACAAAAGAGGTCTTATAAATTTAAAAAGATTCGTATTATTCAAAGCACTTTCCGTGACCATAAAGGAATGAAGCTGTAAACCAATAACCATCAAAGAACCAGAACTTTCACAAATATATGGAGATTAAACAACACACTCTTAAACAATCAGTGGGTCAAAGAAGAAATAGCAAGAGAGGGCAGTAAATTTTTGGAGATGAGTAAAAATGAGTATACAACATATAAGAACTTATGGGATGTGGCAAAGGCAGTGTTGAGAGGGAAATTGTGCATAAATGCCTATATTAAAAAAGAAAAAGGGCGGGCCATGCCTGCATGAAGGAGACCCAGGTTTGATTCCTGGTGCCTGCCCATGCAAAAAAAAACAAAAAAAAAAAAAAAAAGAAAGGGCGGTGCAAGGGTAGTTCAGTGGTAGAATTCTCAACTTCTCGACTCCCATGAGGGAGACCTGGGTTCGATTCCCGGACCATGCACCTACCACTCCCCACACACACCCCAAAATAAATGAACTGGAGAACAACAACAACAAAGAATAAAATAATAAAAAAGAAAGACTCAAAACCAGAAATTGGTTCTTTGAGAAAATCAATAAGACCAATGGCCCCTTAGCTAGGTTGCCAAAGAAAAAGAAGAGAGAGGATACAGATAAATAAAATCAGAAATGAGAAGTAAATAAAATAAGAAATGAGAGGGGGGTCATTACAATGGACCCAGAAGAAATAAAAAAAATCATAAGAGGATACTATGAACAACATATGCCAACAAACTAGTTAGCTTAGATGAAATGGACAAATTCCTAGAAGCATACAAACAACCTAAACTGACTTGAGAAGAAATAGAAGACCTCAACAAAGCAATTACAAGTAAAGAGATTCAATCAGTTGTCAAAAACCTTCCTACAAAGAAAAGCCCAGGGCCAGATGGCTTCATTCCAAAAAGAACTAACACCATTCCTCTTCAAACTCTTTCAAAACACTGAGGAAAAAGGAACACTACCTTATTCATTTTATGAAGCTGATATCACTCTGTATACCAAAACTGGATAAAGATCCTACAAAAAAGGAAACTACAGGCCAATCTCCCTAATGAATATAGATGTAAAATTCTCAACAAAATACTTGGAAATTGTATATGGTAGTCCATGACAAACTCTGGGATCTATCATGTAACCATTTTTTGAACAGTGCTTTGAAAACTATTGCTTTTTTATTTCTTTGCTTTGCATATATGTTATCCTATACAATAAAAAAAGTTTAAAAAAATACTTGGAAATTGAATCCAATTCAATTATAACCTGGTATTTTCCTGGAACTTTGGCTACATGTGTGACACCTAAAACTCAGAGCTGGAGTTCTGCAGCTCTGAAAGCCAGCATTCCTATATATAGCAACTATTAAAGAAGCCTAAAAAGAGATCAAGCTTCAATTAGAGATAAGAATAAAGCCAATCTAGATGGGACTAAGGTAAATCAGAATACTGGATAAAGGATAATATTATCTGTATTTTAGAACTTCATTTACTGTATGAGACCAAAGGAAGAGAGGTTTATTTTGTCCAAAACCTAAATTTTCTGTAGCACACAAACTAACTTAACCTGTCAGGCCAGTTCAGTTAAACTAAACACATGGAGTTTAAAATTGGGAATGAGGGCTTGCAATTCAACATAGCTTAATGTAATATCTGATAAATCCCAGAGTATGTTGGGCAGATAATTAAAAAGTATTAAAAAATAAATGTATTGGCAAGGTTCCTTGAGGGACTGGAGAAAAAATATGGACCTATTAAACTTTTCCACCTGGGAAACCCCTGAAACTCTCTCAAACATTAGGGATACCCAGGTTAATAGGACAAGCCCTTAATCTTGAGGCTTGCTTTTATGAAACATAATTATGTAGCAAAGAAGCTAAGCCTACCTATAATTATGCCTAAAAGTCAACTCTGGAGAACCTCTTTTGTTGCTCAGATATGGCCTCTCCCTCTCTAAGCCCAACTCTGCAAGTAAAATCATTACCCTTCTCCTTACATGGGATATGACATCCAGGGGTGAAAGTCTTCATGGCAACATGGGACATGACTCCCAGGGATGAGCTGTCCCTGGCACTGTGGGATCAATAATTTCTATCTGAGCACAAGAGGGAAAAGAAATGTAACCAAATAAGGTATCAGTGGCTAAGAGATTTCAAAGAGTTGAGAGGCTATTCTGGAGGTTACTCTTATGCAAGCTTCAGCTAGATATTGCTAATTGCCATGGAATGTCAAATCCCAACAAACAGTATTTCTGTAAACCCTAAAGAATTACCAGGGCTCTATCTGAGATTCTATAAAAGTTTCATTCACTAAGTTTATTTTTCAGGAACCTAAAACCTCCAGGGAGCCAGATAAGCCGAGAAACTCAGAGTTACCATTCTCTCCAAAAGCATCAACTAATTGTATCCCTCTATCCCATAATGCTGACACCCCTTTTCAAAATGAAGAAGTTAGAGTGGTCATTGCCCAAATATCCCTAAAGATTGGGAGAAGGATCAAAGGAGAAGGAGTCATAACAGAGAAGACAGGAATTAACAAATGAGTATGACTACTGAATCATTATATTGATATTTATTTTTAGTCTCCAGTGTCTCAGAGCAACTAGAAGGAAATATTTGAAATTGTGGAACTGTAACCATACCATACTTTGACATTTGTTCTATAGTTACTTGTAAAATGCATTTTGAAATTTATTGCTTTTTTGTATAAATGTTGTTTCACAATAAAAAATGTTTTAAAAATTCCCTTCTTCACAAATTGTATCTATAGATTCAATTAAATCCAAATCAAAATCCCAGAAGAATTTTTCATAGAAATTGACAAGTTGATTCTAAATTGATATGACAATACAAGCAGCTAGAATAGAATAAAGTTCAGAAATAGCATCATACATAGAAGGACAAAGGTGAAAATGTAACTTACCAGACAAAGCATAATATTTTCAACAAATGGTGCTGGAACAATTATGTATACATATGTATACAACAAAAAAAGAACTTCCATTCTTACCTCATACCATATACAAATATTAACTCAAAATGTATTATAAAGTTAAATGCAAAACTTAAAACGATAAAACTTCTTAAGAAAACATGAGACAAAAACTTTTGCGACCTGGGTCAGACAAAGATTTCGTAGATTCAACATAAAAAGCATGATCCATAAAAGAAGAAATTGATAAATTGGACTTTGTTGAAATGAAAAACTTCTGTTTTCTGAAGAATCTTTCAGAAAATGAAAAGACAAGCCACATACTGAAAGAAGATACTTGCAAAGCATATATTGATAAAGGATACTTGTATCCAAGTATATAAGGAACTCTCAAAACTCAGTGATAAGAAAACAAATAATAAAAATATGGGTAAAGATTTGAATGGATACTTTATTAAAGATATACTGATGGCAAATAAGCATATGGAAAGATGCTCAACATAATTACTCATTAAAGAAATGCAAATTAAAGCCATTTCAGGTACCTCTCCACATCTATTAGAATGATTAAAATTTAAAAGACTGGCCATTCAAAGCGTTGGTGAAGATAAGAAAGAACTAGAATTCTCACTATCTGGTGGAAACAATAGTACAATCACTTCGGAAAAACAACTTGGCGGTTGCTTAAAAGGTTGAACCTATACATACCTACCATATGATTTAGTAATTTCACTCCTAGATATTTATTGAAGAGAAAAGAAAGAATGAGTCCATATAAAGATTTGTACATAAATGTTCATAAAAGCTGTATTTGTAATAGCCCAAAACTGGGAACAACTTAAAATGCCCATCGATAGGTGATTATATAAAGAAACACTCATCCATGATAAAAAATAATGACCTCTAGATACATACTACAACATACGTGAATCTCAAAATAATTCTGATGAGTGAAAGGAGCCAGACAAAAAAGAATCTATAATGTAATATTCCATTTGTATAAAATTCTAGAAAATGCAAACCAACTAACTTATAGTAACAGAAAGCAGATTAGTGGCTTAGGTTGGGGTATAGGGGGCAGGAGGAGAGGGAGGGAGGAAGGAGGATGGACTTGTTCAGTGGATCGTGTGTCAATCACACCTCAATTAAAAACAAAACTTTTCATCTGTATAACATCTTGTTAAAATGCAGATGGTGATTCAGCAAGCCTGTGATTCTGCATTTCTAGTAAGTTCCCAAGTGATGCTGATGCTTGCTGGTCTGGGGAGCCCACTTGGAGGAGGCTGACTTGCAGAAGACTTTGCCAACATCCAAGGGCTTGCCACATATGGTGGGTGGAAATGATGTAAAACACTTCCAAGCCGAAGTGGATCCCCTGCAGGTCCTCTACCAGGGGTAACCATGCAGATGACGAGGCCCTAAGGGATCCTGGTCCCTACAACAGCTCTGCTTGGAGGAAAGCTGCCTAGCCTGCAACGTGAGTGAGAAATAAATTTCTATTTTCCTTCAGCTATTACCTATTGGGTTTATTTGTTGCAGTGATTAGCCTAACCTAACCAACAAAGAAATTACTGGAAGTAGGTGCACTGAAGCAAAAACCTAAAATATTCAGCATGCAGCACTTTGAGACTTACAGCAGGGGTTGATGGATACAGACCAGGGAGCCAGGGAGCTTGTGTGGCTCATCAGCCAAGCACAGCTCTCCATAAATCTGGGGCTGTGATGACTTGGAACACAGTATGTCTACTGAAGCCTGCAGCTCTGGGGCAGGGGAGAGAGTTCCTGTGTATATGCAACTCCTTGCTGCTTTTTAGCAGTAGTACTAGAAAATGATGAGCTAGGAGAGAACTTGCATGTTTGGCAAACAGATGGAATGAAATGGAGAGTTTTGAGATTAAAAACTGCAGAAAGATAGAAAAGTTAGAGATGATCTAAGGCCTGAACAACAAAGACTTCCCATTGAGTAAAAAAAAATAAAAGGCCTCACTCTGTAGGGAAAATCAGGTTAATGGTGTTGCTCTTCCCCAGTCTTAGTGTTTCCTATGACTTCAAGGTACCTGCCTTTAAGTGAGAGAGCTGGGCATGGGGGTGAGAATAAAAAGAAATAAAGGCAGCATGAGGTTCTTATCCAGGAAAGAATTTTGGATGTGGTTACTGGCACGTGGGACTGATTAAGAATAAACAGATGAGAAGCCTTATAGGTTTCGTATAGAGATATGAGTCTAGTTAAACAGTCTAGTGGAGACTGAAACCCTCATAGGAACCCCAAACTGTTAGCAGCAGGAAAAGGAGGAAGCTATGAAAGCTGTACACCTAAAAGGAGGGCTCACTTCCCACGGCCTGCCTCCCTCCCATGGCCAAGGAGGACCCTTGCAGAGTGCAGAACCAGGGTTTCAAGGAGGAACTGCCCCCACAGCCAGGGTAGAGGTCTTCCCAGTGCTTCTCAGCAAGGGTCCATCGCTGCCTCATTCCTGAATGGGACTTATTGTTGCAGTTATTCTGTCCTTCTCCTCTATTGTTGTTGATGTGTGCATGTATGAGATAAGCCATTCCTAGACCTTACAGAGAAGACTATATGTTACCTGGAAATCTTGAACTATGAGACGGATGCAGTGATGGGTCTTTGGTTGACTCCCTTGGGGCAGGAGGTGAACGCATGTGTGTGTAGAAGGAAGGTATACGCAGCTATAAACTGACAGGAGTATACAGTAGAAGTGCCTGACAGCCTTCCACCGGAATTCACTGCCCACTTTTCCCAGAGCACAGAATGGATTACATTTCCTAGCCTCTCTTGCAGTTCATGTGACCAAGTTCTTCCCATTGGAATGGGAGGAAACAGGTGCCACTTTCAGGCCTTTACAAGAACAGGTGGGCCTTCCTGCTCCCCCCACTTCATGCATATTGGATAGGGTGACCTGACCTCGACCAGGTGACCTGATGCAGGTTATGCCTGAGCTGGAAGGAGACTGGGTTCCAAAGGTGGAAATAAACCACTATTGGCTTGAGCCATAGCATTTTGGGGTTTATTTGTTACAAAAGTTTAGCCTTCCCTAACTACTGGTATATCTAAGAGAATAATAACAAAACTCAGGAGTCCAACAACAGGGATGGATTAAATAAATTGTGGTACATTTATATAATTTAATACTATGCCATTAAAAATGAGTGGTTTTGAGTGGTACAATGGTGGCTCCGTGGCAGAATTCTCACCTGCCATGCAGTAGACCAGGGTTCGATTCCTGTTGCCTACCCATGCAAAAAAAATAATAAAAAAAAAATGAGTGGTCAACGCTCAGTGATGAGTCTGGCCCTGGCACTATGGGATTAACAATGCCATCCTCACCAAAAAGGGGAAAAGAAGTGGCTGACAGAGTTCAAATAGAGTTGAGAGACTACTCTAGAGGTCACTCTTATTCAAGCTTCAGTTAGACATTGCTACTTATCATAACTTGCTAGACCCCAACCAAAACCATTCCAGCCAATCCTAAAGAACATTAGGGCATTATATAAGATTCTACAAAGGTTCTATGTACTAGGTAACTTTCCAGAAACCTACAACCTCCAGATGTGTCCCTGGATCAGATAAGTTCTGAAATGCAGAGGGGCCAGCCTCTCCAGAACATTAAATAGTTCCATCTGCCACCCCATATTATCGACAGTTCCTTCCAATATGAAAAAGTTAGAATGGGCATAGTCCAAATATCCTTAAAGAGTGGGAGAAATATCAAAGGTGATGGTGGAGATATACAGAGAAGGTAGGGTTTAACAAAAGAGTATGACTGCTGAATCATTATATTGATATTTCTTTTAGTCTCCAGTACCTTAGAGCAGTTAGAAGTAACAACCTCAAATGGTGGAATTGTAGCCCATACCAAACTCTGAAATCTGTTCTACAACTAATTGTTGTAGGGTGTTTTGAAATTTATTGCTTTTTTGAATATATGTCATTTCTCACAAAAAAGAAAAAAAAATTTCTTCTAGCCTCCAGTGTTTTGGAGCAGCTAGAAGGAAAAATCTGAGATGGTAGAATGGTAACCCATAATAAACTCTGAAATCTGTTCTGTATCTACTTATTGAAGTGTACTTTGAAAATCATTGCTTTTTCTTTGTACGTATGTTATATTTAGCAATAAAAAACATTAAAAAAACAAGTGGTCGAGGGTGGGCCATGGTGGCTCGGCAGACAGAGTTCTTGCCTGCCATGCCGGAGACCCGGGTTCGATTCCTGGTACCTGCCCATGAGAAAAAAAAAAAAGTGGTCAATAGTGAGATGGCAAGATGCTTACAAGTGCTGCTGCTAAGGAAGAAAACAGGCTCTATATAGGATGGTCTTTTTTTCTGTAAGGAAAAAAAGCAAGAGAAAAGGAAAAAAACACATTTTATAGTTGTATAAATATTTCTCTATATAAAGTGTGTTATGTGTGCATGTTTGCATATTTAGAGAGTGAGAGAAAGAGAAGGGAGGAAGAGATCTCTGTATGGAAGGTAGTCTCTTACCCTGGATCACTCAAAGTTCCCGTTTTCCTCAAATTCATCAAATGGACACTCTGCTTTTTGACATTCAGAATCTGATTGAGGCAGTGGAGGCTCAAGCCCTAAAAGCCAGAGTTAAGGAGAACATGACTATTTTTCAGCATATTACAATCTCTTTTTTTAAATTTTATTTATTAAATATACAATACAAACACAAATATTCTTACCATATCATTCCATTCTACATATATAATCAGTAATTCACAATATCATCACATAGTTGTATATTCATCATCATGATCACTTCTTAGAATATTTGCATCAATTCAGAAAAAGAAATAAAAAGACAACAGAAAAAAACTTCATACATACCATACCCCTTACCCCTCCCTTTCACTGATCAGTAGCATTTCAATCTACTAAATCCATTTTCACATTTGTTCCTCCTATTATTTATTGTTATTCTGTATGTTTTACTTCTCTGTTGATAAGGTAGATAAAAGGAGAATCAGACACAAGGTTTTCACAATCACACAGTCACATTGTGAAAGCTATATCATTATACAATCATCTTTAAGAAACATGGCTACTGGAACACAGCTCCACATTTTCAGGCAGTTCCCTCCAGTCTCTCCACTACATCTCGACTACCAAGGTGATATCTATTTAATGTGTAAGACTAACCTCCAGAATAACCTCTCAACTCTGTTTGGAATCTATCAGCCATTGACACTTTATTTTGTCTCATTTCGCTCTTCCCCCTTTTGGTCAAGAAGGTTTTCTCAATCCCTTGATGCTGAGTCTCAGCTCATTCTAGGATTTCTGTCCCATGTTGCCAGGAAGGTCCACACCCCTGGGAGTCATGTTCCAAGTAGACAGGGGGAGGGCAGTGAGTTTGCCTGTTGTATTGGCTGGAGAGAGAGGCCACATCTGAGCAACAAAAGAGGTCTCTTGGGGGTGACTCTTAGACCTAATTTTAAGTAGGTTTGACCTATCCTTTGTGGGGTTAAGTTTCATGTGAACAAACCCCAAGATTAGGGGCTCAGTCTATTGCTTTGTTGTCCCCACTGCTTGTGAGAATATTAAGAATTCTCCACTTGGGGAAGTTGAATTTTCCCCCTTTCTCACCATTCCCCGAAGGGGACTTCGCAAATACAAACTTTTATTTCCATAAGTTCTGTGATTTGTTTTTTCAGACTTTCAATTTCTTCTTTTCGTACATCCCTTGCCTTCTTTAATCCTCCTTCAATTTGCTGATTTGATTTTTGATGAGATATTCCACGTCTGTTCGAACATCCTGAATTAATTGTTTCAACCCCTGTATCTCATTTGAATGGTTGGTTTGTTCCTTTGACTGGGAGCCATATCTTCAATTTTCCTAGTATGATTTGTTATTTTTTGCTAGTGTCTAGGCATTTAATTTCCTTAATTAGTTATTCTGGAGATTGTTTTCACTCTTTTACCTAGAATTTTCTGGCTGGATGGCTTTCTTCTCTATTTGTTCTTTGACATTCAGTTCAGCTTATTCTAGGCTCTAGCATAGGTTTTGTTTAATGGTTCAGAATGTTTCAGTTCTTTTTTTGTTTCTTGCCCAGCCTGCATGGTGCTTTTTTTTTTTCCTTAGGAAGGTCTACTTAGGTATAGAGACTCCAGTAAGATTTTTCCAGACCAGGCTGGCCTCCTCTCATGAGGAAAGAGTCACCTGTGTCAGTTTTCCCTGAGGATGAGACCCAGCAGGTTGACAGACTTTCCTATGAGGCTTTTAGACTGTGTTTTTCCTATCCTGCTCAGTAGATGGTGCTTGTCTGCCTGCGGGTCCCACCAGCATAAAGTGATGCGGTACCTTTAACTTCAGCAGACTCTCCCTGCTAGGGGTGTGGTGGAGACAGAGGAGAGGTTGTAGGTTGGCTTTAATCATTTCAGTTTTCCAGACCCTGAGGTCTGAATTCCTTGTGGGAGTCCACCTGAGCTGGGGCCCACTCCTCTCCTGGGGAAGGCACAGCCTCCAGGGAATTCATTGCTTTCACCTGACCAACCTCTTTGTCTCTCAGACAAGCTTAATTTTACCCTTGCCTGGGGCAGTTGGGGCCCGAGAAGCCTTGCAGTTGTAAAAAAAAAAAAAAAAATCCTTTTCAGAGCAGGACCCCTGTTCCTCGGGTTTGTTAATCAAGAGTTTAAGTTGGTATGTTGCTTTATGTATCTCTAGGTCCTATGCCCCACCCCCTTTTTTTAGGGTACTGACCTGTTCAAGTATTTTGTGCTGTCTGATCCAAAAAACTTCGGTTTTTTTTTTCCCCATCAGCTCTGCCTGCTCTATGCCAGGACAAAAGCTAGTAACTTTAGCTTTTATTTGAGGTTTAGCTGAGGTGGGGGCTTATTTTTAGTAGTCAGAATTTGCTAATTAATTCCACAATTAGAGCTTGGTTGAGCTCAGTCCCTTGCTATTAGTAAAGTCTCTTTCCTATCCCCTCTGGGAAGCAGCCTGTGGGGGAGGGGCGCCAGTCTCCATGGCTTTGCGTTCTGGGTGGGATTGCAGCTGGTCCAGCTTGTCCGGACTGGTGTACGCTTTGTGTCTGGTCACTGATGTGGCCCCAGCAGTGTTCTGTACTGTTCCTGGCTATATACTAGCCTCTCTGGAGGATGAACTAAATTCCATACCTCACTAAGCTGCCATCTTTGACCTCCTCTCCCTTAACCAGTTTTAAGTGTGCAACTCACTGGCATTAACTGCATTCACAGCATTGTGCTACTATCACTCTCATCCATTACCATCACTTTTTCATCGTCCCAAATAGACTCCATAATTATGGGAGACCTGTTGCTTTTTTTCAGTAAGTAACTTCCAAGAGCCTAAAGTGTCCAGGTCTAAGGGGATGGGGTCTGAGTTGAGAACCACCAGCTCTGCCATAAGGAGCCTGCTGAAGAGATGGATGACGAAGCAGCAAGAGCAAGTTGGGAGCCCATAAGGAAGAGACAAATACAGATGAGTTGAGAAGGATGGTGATGGGTGGAGGAATGGAAGATGCTAGAGAGGGAGGGGTGGCCACAGGGCCTTGTGAAACAACTCAGCTGGATTTAAGCCTGAGAAGTCACCAAAGGATTTCAAGTGGCTGGTGGTGTTAACATTTACATCTTCCAAAAGTCATTCTGGTTGCCATGAAGAGGACTCAGAGGCCATTAGATGCTGCCCTTGAACCACTGGCAAGTTCAGTAAAAAGACGGCAAGATGGCACGGGGCTGAGGAGTGAGCAAAAAGGAGAAACGGGGTAGAGAACACAGGCAGCATTTTTTTAAAAGGTTGACTCTGAAAGAGAAGCGGGAGAACGGGCATAACAACCATAATCAGAGCCCTTGCACATTAGAGAGCTCACTCTGCTCAGTATTGCTCTGTCTGTATGTAAAATTGACTCATACAGTCTTCATAAGAGCCCTGTGAGGTAATTACTATTATTATCTGTATTTTAGAGAGGAGGAAACTGAGGCTCTGAAAGTCTAGGTAACTTGCCCAAAGTCATATAGAGTTAAGTGGGGAGCTGGGATTTGAAACCAAGCGGTCTGGCTCCATGGGAAAGAGTACATACCTGGAAATCAGAACAGTGTTCAGAAAATTGAGGGGAAAGGTGTTTGAGAATAAATGATATTTAAGAAAGTTATTGAAAACTCTTGAGTATGCTTGAAACAACTTGGCTATGTGAATGTACTTTTTTTTTTTTTTAATAATCCTTGACCATTCATTGCTTTATTAGTCAAATATAGATAATACTACCGAAATTCCCAGTCTTTACTCATTTAATTGTTAACCTCATAGCTTAAGATGATTTAGTTGACTTGTGAGTTATGCATATTCATTTTCCAAATAATTTTAAATCAGCCTAAGACTGCTTAGGGTATAAAGGGTAGCAGATGATGGAAGCCAGAATAGGATCTGTAGGTAAAAATCACCATTTTAACAGATTATACACCTTCTTACAATTACAGTGTTTGATCTACAAAGGGCAAAAGCCAGTATTAGGCCTGTCAAATTTCTTTTCAGACTAAGACCACACAAATAGAAATGAAGAAAAGACTATCAGCCTCTATTAGCACATGTGTGGATGTGTTGGATGACGCTACCCTCAGACGTAAAGCAGGTAAAGTAAAAAATATTTAGACGCTATGGAAAGTGTGAACATTAATAAGATTCACTTTTAAGGAAATCCTGAAATTTTCTTCAGAATTTTAGATGATGCTAACCGAAATTTAAGGAATAACATGATAATGTTATGATGAACAATACATAAGTGTTGTAAATATTGGAAAGGATCACCAGAATGACCTAGGAATTTCTTTCATAAACATTAAAAACAATATGAATGTATTAAGTTGCAACTCCAGATAGAGGTTGGAACATATCATATTAACATCTTCAAGGTCCTTTCTAGATTTGCCACTACCTTTTTACCTATAACCAGCAAATCTTAATCAAAGAAATTATAGAAAAGAACTATTATGTTTAAGTATATAAATCAAGAAATTATAAATTATCATATTCCCAACTATATCCCATATTTGTTTTTTTAATTTATTTTATTTTATTTTATTAATTAAAAAATAACAAACAAAACATTTAGAAATCATTCCATTCTACATATATAATCAGTAATTCTTAATATCATCACATAGTTGCATATTCATCATTTCTTAGTATATTTGCATCAATTTAGGAAAAGAAATAAAAAGACAATGGAAAAAGAAATAAAATGATAATAGAGAAAGAAAAAAAAAAAACTACACATACCATACCCCTTACCCCTCACTTTCATTTACCACTATTTCAAACTGAATTTATTTTAACATTTGTTCTCCCTATTATTTATCTTTATTCCATATGTTCTACTCTTCTGTTGATATAGTAGCTAAAAGGAGCATCAGACATCAGGTTTTCACATTCACAGAGTCTCATTGTGAAAGCTATTATCATTGTTCAATCATCATCAAGAAACATGGCTACTGGAACACAGCACTACATTTTCAGGCAATTCCCTCCAGCCTCTCCACTACATCTTGAACAACAAGGTGATATCTACTTAATGCGTAAGAATAACCTCCAGGATAACCTCTTGACTCTGTTTGGAATCTCTCAGCCATTGACACTTTGTCTCATTTTATTCTTCCCCCTTTTGGTCGAGAAGGTTCTCTCAGTCTCTTGATGTTAATTCTCAGCTCATTCTAGGGTTTTTCTCAGTCCTTTGATGCTGAGTCTCAGCTCATTCCAGGATCTTTGTCCCATGTTGCCAGGAAGGTCCACACCCCTGGGAGCCATGTCCCACGCAGAGAGGGGGAGGGTGGTGAGACTGCTCATCATATTGGCTGGAGAGAGAGGCCACATCTGAGCAACAAAAGAAGCTCTCTTGGGGGTGACTCTTAGGCCTAAATTTTAAGTAGACTTGACCTATCTTTTGTGGGGTTAAGTTTCATGTGAACAAACCCCAAGAGTGGGGGCTCAGCCTATAGCTTTGGTTGTCCATACTGCTTGTGAGAATATCAAGAATTCAACTTGGGGAAGTTGAATTTCTCCCCACTCTCACCATTCCCCGAAGGGGGCTTGCAAATACTTTTCCAGTCACTGATCAAATCATTCTGATATTCATTGGGGGATCACTCTGGACAAACCAACAAAATTTCAAGTGCTACCTGAGATTCCAAGTACTTATGACATTCAATCAAACTATCTACATGAGTTATATTAGGAAATGCTTTAGTCAAAATCTAAATTTTGTAACAAATAAACATTTTTGGCTTTAGTCTTACACATAATGTAACATTTTGAAGTATTAGTTATCATCTATTTTCAGCACCCTGCAATAATGACAATCCTTTGTTCTTCCTCATGCAAAAACATTTTTAAAATTTGTACCTTGTACATTTCACTATTATTATACACTCTAGGCATTCCTAGATTATACCATCTTGATCTTTAACATCTATCTTTATTTCTGATTTCACTTATGTCCCCAGCCCTCCTCCCTCTATCATTCTCACATGCAGCTTCATTCAGTGTTTCAACATAATTACATTACAGTTAGATAGTATTGTGCTCTCCATTTCTGAGTTTTTGTATCCAGTCCTGTTGCACAGTCCGTATCCCTTCAGCTCCAATTACCCACTATCTTACCCTATTTCTATCCCCTGATGGTCTCTGTTACCAATTACATATTCCAAGTTTATTCACTAATGTCGGTTCATATCAGTGAGACCATACAGTATTTGTCCTTTAGTTTTTGGCTAGTATCACTCAGCATAATGTTCTCTAGGTCCATCCATGTTGTTACATACTTCATAAGTTTATTCTGTCTTAGAGCTGCATAATATTCCATCGTATGTATATACCACAGTTTGTTTAGCCACTCGTCTGTTGATGGACATTTTGGCTGTTTCCATCTCTTTGCAATTGTAAATAACGCTGCTATAAACATTGGTGTGCAAATGTCCGTTTGAGTTTTTGCCCTTAAGTCCTTTGAGTAGATTCCCAGCAATGGTATTGCTGGGTCGTATGGCAATTCTATATTCAGCTTTTTGAGGAACCGCCAAACTGCCTTCCACAGTGGTTGCACCATTTGACATTCCCACCAACAGTGGATAAGTGTGCCTCTTTCACCGCATCCTCTCCAGCACTTGTCATTTTCTGTTTTGTTGATAATAGCCATTCTGGTGGGTGTGAGATGATATCTCATTGTGGTTTTGATTTGCATTTCTCTAATGGCCAGGGACATTGAGCATCTCTTCATATGCCTTTTGGCCATTTGTATTTCCTCCTCTGAGAGGTGTCTATTCAAGTCTTTTTCCCATTTTGTAATTGGGTTGGCTGTCTTTTTGTTGTTGAGTTGAACAATCTCTTTATAAATTCTGGATACTAGACTTTTATCTGATATGTCATTGCCAAATATTGTTTCCCATTGTGTAGGCTGTCTTTCTACTTTCTTGATGAAGTTCTTTGATGCACAAAAGTGTTTAATTTTGAGGAGTTCCCATTTATTTATTTCCTTCTTCAGTGCTCTTGCTTTAGGTGTAAGGTCCATAAAACTGCCTCCAATTGTAAGATTCATAAGATATCTCCCTACATTTTCCTCTAACTGTTTTATGGTCTTAGACCTAATGTTTAGATCTTTGATCCATTTTGAGTTCACTTTTGTGTAGGGTGTGAGATATGGGTCTTCTTTCATTCTTTTGCATATGGATATCCAGTTCTCTAGGCACCATTTATTGAAGAGACTGTTCTGTCCCAGGTGAGTTGGCTTGACTGCCTTATCAAAGATCAAATGTCCATAGATGAGAGGGTCTATATCTGAGCACTCTATTCGATTCCATTGGTCGATATATCTATCTTTATGCCAATACCATGCTGTTTTGACCACTGTGGCTTCATAATATGCCTTAAAGTCCGGCATCGCTAGACCTCCAGCTTCGTTTTTTTTTCCTCAAGAAGTTTTTAGCAATTCGGGGCACCCTGCCCTTCCAGATAAATTTGCTTATTGGTTTTTCTAATTCTGAAAAATAAGTTGTTTGGGATTTTGATTGGTATTGCATTGAATCTGTAAATCAATTTAGGTAGGATTGACATCTTAACTATATTTAGTCTTCCAATCCATGAACACGGTATGCCCTTCCATCTATTTAGGTCTTCTGTGATTTCTTTTAGCAGTTTTTTGTAGTATTCTTTATATAGGTTTTTTGTCTCTTTAGTTAAATTTATTCCTAGGTATTTTATTCTTTTAGTTGCGATTGTAAATGGGATTCGTTTCTTGATTTCCCCCTCCGCTTGTTCATTGCTAGTGTATAGAAATGCTACAGATTTTTGAATGTTGATCTTGTAACCTGCTACTTTGCTGTACTCATTTATTAGCTCTAGTAGTTTTGTTGTGGATTTTTCCGGGTTTTCGATGTATAGTATCATATCGTCTGCAAACAGTGATAGTTTTACTTCTTCCTTTCCAATTTTGATGCCTTGTATTTCTTTTTCTTGTCTAATTGCTCTGGCTAGAACCTCCAACACAATGTTGAATAATAGTGGTGATAGTGGACATCCTTGTCCTGTTCTTGATCTTAGGGGGAAAGTTTTCAATTTTTCCCCATTGAGGATGATATTAGCTGTGGGTTTTTCATATATTTCCTCTATCATTTTAAGGAAGTTCCCTTGTATTCCTATCTTTTGAAGTGTTTTCAACAGGAAAGGATGTTGACTCTTGTCAAATGCCTTCTCTGCATCAATTGAGATGATCATGTGATTTTTCTGCTTTGATTTGTTGATATGGTGTATTACATTAATTGATTTTCTTATGTTGAACCATCCTTGCATACCTGGGATGAATCCTACTTGGTCATGATGTATAATTCTTTTAATGTGTTGTTGGATACGATTTGCTAGAATTTTATTGAGGATTTTTGCATCTATGTTCATTAGAGAGATTGGTCTGTAGTTTTCTTTTTTTGTAATATCTTTGCCTGGTTTTGGTAAGAGGGTGATGTTGGCTTCATAGAATGAATTAGGTAGTTTTCCCTCCACTTCGATTTTTTTGAAGAGTTTGAGGAGAGTTGGTACTAATTCTTTCTGGAATGTTTGATAGAATTCACATGTGAAGCCGTCTGGTCCTGGACTTTTCTTTTTAGGAAGCTTTTGAATGTCTAATTCAATTTCTTTACTTGTGATTGGTTTGTTGAGGTCATCTATTTCTTCTTGAGTCAAAGTTGGTTGTTCATGTCTTTCCAGGAACCCGTCCATTTCATCTAAATTGTTGTATTTATTAGCATAAAGTTGTTCATAGTACCCTGTTATTACCTCCTTTATTTCTGTGAGGTCAGTAGTTATGTCTCCTCTTCCATTTCTGATCTTATTTATTTGCATCCTCTCTCTTCTTCTTTTTGTCAATCTTGCTAAGGGCCCATCAATCTTATTGATTTTCTCATAGAACCAACTTCTGGTCTTATTGATTTTCTCTATTGTTTTCATGTTTTCAATTTCATTTATTTCTGCTGTAATCTTTGTTATTCTTTCCTTTTGCTTGCTTTGGGATTAGTTTGCTGTTCTTTCTCCAGTTCTTCCAAGTGGACAGTTAATACCTGCATTTTTGCCTTTTCTTCTTTTCTGATATAGGCATTTAGGGCAATACATTTCCCTTTTAGCACTGCCTTAGCTGCGTCCCATAAGTTTTGATACGTTGTGTTTTCATTTTCATTTCCCTCGAGGTATTTACTAATTTCTCTTGCAATTTCTTCTTTGACCCACTCGTTGTTTAAGAGTGTGTTGTTGAGCCTCCACGTATTTGTGAATTTTCTGGCACTCCGTCTATTATTGATTTCCAACTTCATTCCTTTATGATCCGAGAAAGTGCTGTGTATGATTTCAATCTTTTTAAATTTGTTAAGACTTGCTTTGTGACCCAGCATATGGTCTATCTTTGAGAATGATCCATGAGCACTTGAGAAAAAGGTGTATCCTGCTGTTGTGGGATGTAATGTCCTATAAATGTCTGTTAAGTCTAGCTCATTTATAGTAATATTCAGATTCTCTATTTCTTTATTGATCCTTTGTCTAGATGTTCTGTCCATTGATGAGAGTGGGGAATTGAAGTCTCCAACTGTTATGGTATATGTGTCTATTTCCCTTTTCAGTGTTTGCAGTGTATTCCTCACGTATTTTGGGGCATTCTGGTTCGGTGCGTAAATATTTATGACTATTATGTCTTCTTGTTTAATTGTTCCTTTTAATAGTATATAGTGTCCTTCTTTGTCTCCTTTAACTGTTTTACATTTGAAGTCTAATTTGTTGGATATTAGTATAGCCACTCCTGCTCTTTTCTGGTTGTTATTTGCATGAAATATCTTTTCCTAACCTTTCACTTTCAACCTATGTTTATCTTTGGGTCTAAGATGTGTTTCCTGTAGACAGCATATGGAAGGATCCCGTTTTTTAATCCATTCTGCCAGTCTATGTCTTTTGATTGGGGAATTCAGTCCATTAACATTTAGTGATATTACTGTTTGGATAATATTTTCCTCTAACATTTTGCCTTTTGTATTATATATATCATATCTGACTTTCCTTCTTTCTACACTCTTCTCCATACCTCTCTCTTCTGTCTTTTCGTATCTGACTCTAGTGCTCCCTTTAGTATTTCTTGCAGAGCTGGTCTCTTCGTCACAAATTCTCTCAGTGACTTTTTGTCTGAGAATGTTTTAAATTCTCCCTCATTTTTGAAGGACAATTTTGCTGGATATAGGAGTCTTGGTTGGCAGTTTTTCTCTTTTAGTAATTTAAATATATCATCCCACTGTCTTCTAGCTTCCATGGTTTCTGCTGAGAAATCTACACATAGTCTTATTGGGTTTCCCTTGTATGTGATGCATTGTTTTTCTCCTGCTGCTTTCAAGATCCTCTCTTTCTTTTTGCCCTCTGACATTCTAACTAGTAAGTGTCTTGGAGAACGCCTATTTGGGTCTAATCTCTTTGGGGTGTGCTGCACTTCTTGGATCTGTAATTTTAGGTCTTTCATAAGAGTTGGGAAATTTTCAGTGATAATTTCTTCCATTAGTTTTTCTCCTCCTTTTCTCTTCTCTTCTCCTTCTGGGACACCCACAACACATATATTTGTGCACTTCATCTTGTCCTTGAGTTCCCTGATACCCTGTTCAAATTTTTCCATTCTTTTCCTGATAGTTTCTGTTTCTTTTTGGAATTCAGATGTTCCATCCTCCAAATCACTAATTCTATCTTCTGTCTCTTTAAATCTATCATTGTAGGTATCCATTGTTTTTTCCATCTTTTCTACTTTATCCTTCACTTCCATAAGTTCTGTGATTTGTTTTTTTAGTTTTTCTATTTCTTCTTTTTGTTCAGCCCATGTCTTCTTCATGTCCTCCCTCAATTTATCGATTTCGTTTTTGAAGAGGTTTCCATTTCTGTTCGTATATTCAGCATTAGTTGTCTCAGCTCCTGTATCTTATTTGAACTATTGGTTTGTTCCTTTGACTGGGCCATATTTTCAATTTTCTGAGCGTGATCCGTTATCTTCTGCTGGCATCTGGGTATTCAGTCAGATTTCCCTGGGTGTTGGACCCAACAGGTTGAAAGGTTTTTCTGTGAAATCTGTTTTTCTTATCCTGCCCAGGAGGTGGCGCTCGTGGCACACGTTTGTCTGTGGGTCCCACCAGTAAAAGGTCCTGTGGGTCCTTTTACTTTGGAAAACTCTCGCCGTGGGGGAGGTTCACCAGCTGAAGCGGCTTGGAAGAGTGCCAGCCGGCCCGGGGTTCCGAACGCGGGGAGTGTCGCCGGCCGCCGCAGCCTGGGAGAGCGCCCGTCCGAATTTCCTAGTCGGCCCAGGGCGCCAAGCGTGGCAGGAGGGCGCCAGCTGCCGCGGCCCGGGAGAATGCAGTGTTCCCAGCCGGACCGGGGAGTCATGTGTTTTGAAGGGACCCCCCCCGGTCACCGTTCTCCGTGGCCTGGGGATTTCCGATCCAATTCTCTCAGTTGGTCCGGGGGGCCGCGCGTGGTGGCGGCGCCAGCCGCCGCG
Source organism: Tamandua tetradactyla (assembly GCF_023851605.1). Classification (NCBI taxonomy): domain Eukaryota; kingdom Metazoa; phylum Chordata; class Mammalia; order Pilosa; family Myrmecophagidae; genus Tamandua; species Tamandua tetradactyla. The sequence continues at coordinate 98,915,868 of NC_135328.1, read as the reverse complement.
GCTTGAGGGGACCGCCTGTCCACTTCTCCCAGCTGTCCGGGAAGGAGGAAAGGAGGGACTCCGGCTGCTTGCCGCCCTGCCTGGGGAAGCCCGCGCCCCTCGGCGATCTCACCAGAGCGGGTTCTCCCAGCCAGTCAGCCATTCCAAGATGGGGTACGCTGTCTTTTTGGTCTTTGTCCTGGCTCCGGGAGCTGTTCTGTATCGTTTCTACTCCCCTAGTAGCTGTTCTGGAGGAAGAAAGGTGAGGATGGCAAGGCTATCGAGGACGGTGGCGGAGGAGCCGGTGAAGGCGGAAGAGGGCACGGTGGTGGTTGGAGAGC